>NC_056746.1:1314616895-1314844395 GCF_019279795.1 Protopterus annectens | reverse complement strand
GTCTCCTGTTCGGCATATACTTCTCAGAGGTACAGGCAAGCACAGGAGGACTATGGCTGACCAAGTTCGCAGACGACTGCAAACGAGGGGCTATAATTGACTCTCTGGTTGACACAGACATACTTCAAAAGGGTCTCACTGAGACGGATACCTGGTGTCAAAATCATGGCCTCAAGCTAAATGCCAAAAAGTGCATAGTCATCCCCTTTGGAAAAATCAACGTACGCACAAACTACCACATAGGTGGTAGTCCCCTAAATACGGAAGACGTAATAAGGGATCTGGGGACCCAAGTAGACAGTAATCTCACCTTTGATAATCACATTGCCAAAGGGGTTAGAAAATCCTTCTACATGGCCCACCTAATCACAAAAGGGTTTGCATCCAGATCAAAAGAGGTCATTGTGCCCCTCTAGTCATCACTCATCAGACCCATCGTAGAGTACAACTCCCCATTTGGAATGTACCTTACAAGACACATGCAACAGCTGGAAAGACCACAGAAGTACCTCACCAAGAGGATCACTGGCCTCAAACAGATGCCCTATGCAGCTCGACTGAAGAAACTAAAGTTGTACTCGGTTGCATACCGCCTACTCAGAGGTGATCTCTGCCTGACATACAAGGCCATGTCCAACCCAGAATTGATGGACATGCTCCATCTAAACAAAACCTTATCCCCTCGAGCCACATGCTCTAGGGATCTAAACCTCACCACAACAATAAATAGGATGTGCTGGAGGGATAGATTCCTGTCCCAGAGGCTTCCCATGCTTTGGAACAAGATCCCAATCTACATTAAGCAGAGCTCCTCGCTTACACTCTTCAAAAGAAACCTTGGCGAGTGGATGGGAAACAGAAAGTTTACCTCGGAGATCCCTTCAGGGGCTCCGCTGGACAGAGGCACAGGGAACTAATCTAAGGAGGTGGCGAAAGCCAACACATTCTGGCCCGGCTTATAAATGCCTCGGGCAGATAGCCTAGTACCAACCTATGAACCTATGAACCTATGTGTAGTCATTTGTGACCTCCACACTGTTGGTGTTAATAAAACAGATGTAGGCATTTTCATAGAGGAGCACCAAATGTAAGCATATTATGTGAAGTTAATAACAATAATTGAATGCATAAGCAATTTGATTAGAAATGATTTAGTGGGTTTGGAGCCCACAGACACTAAGCTTTACTGTACACTGCCACATTGTTTAACAAGTGGAGCTAATGTACAACCCAAGTTTTTTCAGGGTGTATTAGGGACTCTTAATAAAAGTCATTCTTAATTAAATATCTCATAACATGAATGAGAAATGCTTTTACTGTACATTCCTGCACACCTGTATTCCTGGCATTGCTTATTTGGACATGACCTCTGACTAAACAGTCAAATAGCCATTAATGGTTTACCATTCCATCATATTTTTCATTGCAACTAACATACTGATATTAACACATATATAGAATGAATAATTAGGAATCAAAAATCAGTATAGCACAATATCTGTTCAGAAAATAGTAACAGTATGTAATAGGTGTTAGAGTATGGAATATGGCACTTACTGCATGCATCCAGGGGCTGTTGAACCTCAGTGATCCTCTGATGCAGTTGATCTTAGTCCCTAAGATGAAGGTTGTCATATTGGTGGCAAACCTGTACATCAGAACTGATGATACCACTGTGTTCTTGGAACTCCCTTACAATTGGGTTCCATATGTCTATCTGGGCAAAGTTTCATTGGCATGTCCACATCCGCTGCTCATGTCCCATGTAGACTGCCAGCATCCGAAGGTTCTCCTTGTCAATCCAAATGGACATTCAGATGCATCACAGCCTCCTCTCCATTGACATATTATTGGAATTGAAGAAGAAGGTTATATAGAATGCTTTGCACAAAGTGGTAACTGAGATACCACTCAGTTCGCAGATAGCAAGAGCAAGAAGTAAAATGTATTGGTATTGCATTTTAATAGTGGTGCACATAGGATGGTAGCAGTCTATTGGTGGACATTGGTCATGTGTTACAGATGTATGCTTTCAATGACAGCCATTGGATATTTGCACTGAACACTGTACAATTATGCTGAGCTACTGGTTAATGTGCTTGGATTTGAGAACTTACATGCACGTTTGCAGGTGCGATTCCAAAACATTGTATGCTAATGAAGCTCATTTATTATGTTTAGCAAAAATGGTACTTATTTATGATGAGATACACTCACTGTAAGGTATACCTTACTGACTTAAACTAAGGTGACCAGTTATGGGGCCAGCTGCTCGGATTCCTATTAGAAACTACTTTGCTTAGTATTTTTCTATGATGTTTATATCTGTGTGTACCTTATAACTCATACTTCAGGTAGCTTGCAATTTGAAATCATCTGAACATCATGAACAATATTAGAAGCTGTTATGCCATTCAATGGGATTGGGAGGACATCCAGATTACTTAGCCTGTTAGTTTGTTGTTGTTTTCACATCTAGTCATCACGTCGGGTATGTCATAGAATGTGTGTTCTGTTGTGTCATTCTAATCCTTTGGCAATGATGATGGCTGTGCTGACCACTTCCTACTCTACGTTTGTGACTTCTCACTTGTCTGATGCCACAGGCTTGCTCATTTGTCTGGCATAGCAGACTGCTTTCATGTTGCCTTATATTGTACATATTTGGCATTGTGATATGTTTTGTAATATATTGACAACTTCACTGCTGAATATGACTAGCTCCTTGCTTTCATTTGAGCAGCTCTTGTTACGTGACATCCACCAAGCATTTCTCCCAGTCATTAGCATATCACCTTATTCTGACTGCACTGATTCATACATTAGACATTCGATTGCGATCTGCCATTACTGCATACACAGTTATACCTGCCATTACTGCATGCACAGTTATACCTGCCATTACTGCACACACAGGTGTACCTGCCATTACTGCATGCACAGGTATACCTGCCATTACTGCATACACAGGTAGGTATACCTGCCATTACTGTATGCACAGGTGTACATGCCATTACTGCATACACAAGTAGGTACACCTGCCATTACTGCATGCACAGGTGTACGTGCCATTACTGCATACACAGGTAGGTATACCTGCCATTACTGCATGCAGAGGTATACTTCATTGGACATACAAGTGATGCTTGTGACACTTTAATTTGGTACTGCATGTACCTCTCCCTCCACACAACATGCACCTCTGAATTCCATTTTCACCTTTAAGATCCTTTTGCTGACGTATACTTTCATATGTGCCTTTTCATAAGTTCTTTTACACACACACACACGTGCACATGTGTGTGTGTGCGTGCACGGGCGTATACCTATGAGGCCGTATCAACTACAATGGTGCATGTTCCATGGCTGCTGTGTAATGCCTGTGGTTGATGTTTTGGTGAATTATACATACTTGTGTATCTGGGTGACTTGTATTGCTGCACCTACCTGTGCATTATAGTGTTGTCTTATGTGTGGCAGTCCATGCCAGGAATGTCATGTGATACCTGTATGTGTCTTGTCAGGTATGAGGCTTTGTTTCTAGAAGCACTGGTGACTATTCTGTTGCTTAATGGCCTCTGTTTGCTACAGAGTAGAAACATGAATATTATTTTTTCCAGATTATGCTTATACTTGCCATAAACCAGAGGGAGTCTTCTCACTTGTGCATTCTGGACAGAGCTAAATCAGGGTCAAATGGGGCCTTAGACAGGGCAACAGACAGGGGCTCTGACCCCAGCCATATCAATATTCCATTACTTGAATGTTTCTCCTCAATTACCATAAAATAGTGACTAAACCTGTGAATAAACATATTATTCTGTTTTACTTTCATGATTATCACAAAGATTTGGACTTAATTTAAAACATGTTAAAAATTTTTCAGCAGAAACAATGAAAGTCATTTGATGAATGAAACAAAACATTCACATTGAGAGCAGCATAAACAGTAGCAAACTTGTCTTACTTTGAAACTCAGATATATACAACATTCATTAGACTATCCACTAAACTACAAGAGAAGTGCTGGAATTCACAGTCAAATAGTATATAGTGAAGCTCTAACTAATGGCTATGTGAAGGAAGGGTAGAGAAATTAAAAACATCTTGCCATATTTAAGACTAACATTTATTTGGGGTATGACACACTAACCAATCCACATACAGAGTGACATCACCCCCTCCTGCCCCAGAAAAGTGCATTGCCATATGACCTAGCTAGGAATGTCTTTGATAATAACACGGAATTGCAAGGTGCTTTCGTTTCCCAACTGCATATGAAAATCTACATTGTTTACAGACCAACATTCCTACTATTTACTAAGTTCTTATGACAAATAGAAAGATTGTAAGCTATATCATAAATGCAGCACTACAACAAAACATTCCCAATTGCAGCAGAAATGAAAAAAGTCTTGAAGAGAGTTGTCAAATGGTCCCAGTGATTCAGGTTGTGATGCCTGTGCACCGGCATAGCAATCAAGGAGCCTCAATCCTCACCACTAACACCAGTGATGGGCATCTATATAGGGAAAGGATATTAAATACACACACAGTAAAGTACAATTTCCCTTAAGAGCATACAGAGATCACAGTCAGTCTGGGACTGGTTTTTCCCTTTCTCTCCAGGTACCCAATAAGACTCCCCACTGGCACAGCTATAGGGTCTAGATCTCAGCCAGCTGGGCAAGCTAAAACCTCCAGCACCCTCTCTGTCCAACCAGTGCTTATATCCCTGCCAAAGTAGCTGACACATACACACTTTGATATACAACCACACAGACACTCCTGGGGAAGATTGGCACAGGTTCTCCAGCTGTGCCCCTTTTATCCAGACTCTACAGTAGAAATCACTGCCACCACCCAGCTAATATTTATCAGCTACTCAAAGGTCCTTATGAAAGGGTATCCAGTTATACTGTGCAATATTATTATCCAAATGGTAAGTGCAACCAGTGAAGAATGACTTGGTACAGTATCACTATATACATGCAATGTACTCTTAGAGCTTAAATTATCTCTACACAAAGCAGCCACAGTTGAAAGGTTTAAAAATATTTAATAATAAATAATAAAAACACAAGACAATACTTCTTACTACACAGTGCTAGTCAAGAGTTCAGAGATCACAGGAAATGCTTAAAAATAATACAGTAGAATAGTTCTGACATCAACACAGAACAACACTTAGACTAATCTTAGACTAATCTTCCTATTTCCTAGCTGTTTCTAAGAGAAGCTCTAAAGTCCAAGATCCTGCTTACATACAGACACAGGCAGATGGTGAGTTGGATGTTCTCAAGACAAATGCTCTAATGCTCTCATTCTTTCTGTCCTTAAATTGATAACACAGTACCACTGATTCATTTCAGATTACATCATTTCTTTCTGGTTCCCAGGCTAACAGACTCTCAGAGGTTTATAGCCCTTTTGATCTTGCAGCTGGTCAGGAACCAGAGCAATAAAAGAAATTATACATGCAAATTCTAGCCATTAACTCTGGTCTCAAAACAATAGGCAGAATTCCGTCATCCAGACATATTGTCTCCAAGCCCTGAGATCAAGTAATTGACTTATCAGCTTTGTTACAGTAGAGTGCACTGTTGTTACATTTTTGCAGCTCCACATTTAACACAATTTTTTCACATTTAAGAGAACAAGCCTGTGGCTTATATTAATATTTACAAATGACAGAATTATCTACAAAATTCTATCTGGCTAGGCTGGCAGCCTTCACCTATCTTCACACAGGTGTTACATGCAGCTGTTAGGAAATGTCAGAAGGCAGCAACAGTAACAAGAGTTTTTGTTTACTGTGATATACATGGAATATTTCTCCAGCATGGAAACAAAATGTGTGGGGCAGATCACCTTAAAGCTATTACCACTAATAAGCATTTGAACAAACTATACAAGGATGAAGAGACTTACCAGGAATACTGAAACATATCAAACCCAAGATATATATATATATATATATATATATATATATATATATATATATATATATATATATATATAAAAACAAAAAATAAGTAAAGCAAAGGCATAGACACTCGATGAACTGCACTGTAGAAAACAAATGTAACAATTTTGACTCAAATTTTAGCTCTGTCTCCCTTACTCCGTCCTAAAACTGGTCACCTTATAGAAAATGTGGTGAATCACAGTTAATAAATAATGAAAATAATTAGTATTGTAGACTGCTTTTACATTAAAATGTATATTCATTTATATTTGAGAACAAAAACCAAGGATGCACCAACAGCTATGTAGAAATCCAAAAATTATCAGCAGACAAATCCAAAACGACAACAGCCAACAATATATTCCACTTTTTATTGACAGGAACAGAATAAAATAGTAAGCGCTTTCACATCCTATGATGCTTCTTCAGACTTCAATAACATTCAGTGAAAAGCCACTCTTTAAATACAGCTTCTTTGCACAGCTTAATCACATAACAAGCAATTACCTATTCATGTTTAAAGTGCCTGTGCCTAAAGAATTCAGTAGTACTTTAAAAGATGATCACTTAACCCAGCATTATGTGCATAACAAAGTGCAGTTGAAATAACTTTATAAAAGTGTTGTTTCAGCATTATTCATAAAACACATATAAGCCACTCTTTAGATGCAGCTTCTTTGCACAACATAATCTCATGTAAAGCAGTTGACTAATCATATTTAAAGTGCCTGTGCCTAAAGAATTCAATGGTGCTTTAAAAGTTAGTCACTCAGTACAATATTATATGCATAACATAATGAAAATGTTATTTCAACAAGTGTATTTCATCCTTTGAAGTCTTCTTTTGAAAACTCCATTGAACTTATTGACCAAATTTATGAAGTTTTGTCTATATAAATTAACTTATTAAAAATATATAAAAATAAAATAGAAAAAAACTATAATGTCTAGTAAAAAATATATATGCCATTTTTAAAATGTCTCACTAAAAAAACATAAAAAATCAATGTTTTTTAGCAAGCTTATTGTGTCTATATACAAAGCTTCAGTGTTTAAGTGGTCTGGCTGCTAGGAATGGTTTTAGTGAGATCTTCTCATTTAGACCATGTTTATGGGCTTGCAGCCAAAGGATCCACTTGTTTTCTACTTCCTCTGTTCTATTTTTGGGGTTCCCCAACCTACTTGTCCTATTCACTTTTTCCAACACCCTAAATCTAAAACAATGCGTTAGACCATTTTCTATTACATGTCGTGCCAGTGCATTGGTGGTATTTTCCTTGTTTATAGCATAGATGTGCTCTCTTATGCGTTCACGTAACGTTCTGTTGTTTTTTCCAACATAGAACGTTTTGCATAACTGACATTGTGCCAAATAGACCACATCTGTGGTTTTGCAATTGGCAAAGCCTTTAAATCTATATGTATGCCCTGTATAAGGGTGTATGAAAGTTGCCTCTTCCGCTATGTATTTACATTGATTGCATGCATTGCAGGGAAAAGTGCCTTCCTTCGATGTCAAAGTAGGGCCCCTATGCATTTGTTCATAGCATAGAAGCCTATTCAATGATTTCATGTTTCTATAACCTATGCTCGGCTTCGCTCACTAAGTTCCTAATTTTGTCATCGGCTTTCAATAATCTCCAATTGTCCTCCAAAATTTGTTTTATATGTGTGTTTCTATTGGTGAAAGGAATTACTAACCTATTTTTGGTTTCAGTATTGCTAGTGGTATTCTCATACCTAAAGTCATTGTCCCTGTTAAAAAACGGGGTACCTTTACCGGCTCTATGTATATTGCCTGTCTTAATGGCTTTCTGCACCTCAGTTTTTTTGTATCCTCTAGAGACAAAGTTATCTAGCAGTCTACTTTGCTGCTGATGGTAAGTTGTGTCTTGTGGTTAGTCTCGATGCTCTAAGGACTTGGTTCTGTACTATGTTGGAATGTATATGTCTGGGATGCATGCTGTTTCAATGTAGAAGGCTATTCTTCCAACAGGACTTCCTATGTAAATCTGTATCAATCCCATTGTTGCCCTTAGTTAACATTACATCCAAAAATTCTATCATCTGATGTGAATATGAACATTCAAAAATCAAGAAATTGGTCGTGCCATTGATATATTCAACAAATTCCATCAGCTGTTGTTCACTTCCCCATACAATAAAAACATCATCCACAAATCTATTGTAGTGTTTGAGACAATGGACATATATCAAATTCTTTAGTACATATGTTGTTTCCCAAAATGCCAATACCAGATTGGCATAAGAATTGGCACAGGGAGTGCCCATGGCTACTCCCATTTTCTGTAGATAGTAGCCATCATTGTATAACAGAACATTGTTTTCAAGCACTATGTCCAATAATGTCATCCAACAGATGACATTGTTGTTTGTAATGTGGTTCTCAAGCAAAAACAGCCTAACATATTCTATTCCTATAGTGTTAGGAATGGATGTAAATAGCGATTTTACATCAAGTGTAACAAATAAATCATCCTTTCCAATTGGTGTAGCTCTATTGAAACTTGCTAGATTCTCAAGGAAATGTTGAGTGTCCTTGAGTATGTGGCTGGTGTTGTTAACTATTGGCTTAAATTTTTTATCTAGGTATATAGAGAGAGGTTCTGTCAGCCAACCTTTGCTTGAGACTATCGGTCTCAATGGGGGGGTCTGACGGTTGTTTGTGGATCTTTGGTAACACTCTAAAGGTGGGAACTAGGGGATTTTCTACTATAAAGTATTTATACATCTCAATATCAATGACATTACTTAATAGAAGATCATACAGGTGACCATGTACACCCTTGATTATTTTGTTTAATGAACTTCCATCTAGTGGATGATAAGTGTCTCTGTCTGATAGCAGAGACTCTATTTTACTGACATACATCCCTCTATCCATCACAACAATAGCTCCCCCCTTGTCCGCTTTTCTTCTTATTATGTCTTCATTCTTCTGCAGACAAAACACTGCTTCTCTTTCATCCCTAGTCATATTAAAAAAATCAGGTTTCACATCATTCCTGCTATATAGTTCATATAAGTCACTTTCACAGGCCCGTTCAAATGCCTCAAGCATCGGATGTTGTGGAGGCACAAATGTTGATGGTTTCCTGAAAATGTTAATGTTGCCATTGTCGGCATTACTTGTGGCCTCTCCAAATAACATTTTAAGGCCTATATTTCTTGTAAATAACTTTATGTCTACAATTATGTCAGCTACATCTACAAAGCCAGATGGTATGAAACCCAGGCCCTTGTTTAATACTGAAAGTTCAATTTCGCTTAAAACATACCTAGAAATGTTGAAGACTAGGTCATGCTGATGGGTTTCAATGCCTTCCTCTGTTGCTCGTAGATCTCTTCGGTGCTTTTCCTTTTCTTCCTCTGATTGTAAGGAGACCAAGTCCGTTTGTCTATGGGCTTGATGGGAAGCGGAAAAGATGAAAACCCTTCAGATGAAACCCCTTCGGATTCTAAAAACACCTCGTCTTCTCTAACATCTGATTGTAGTTCCACCGTCGGTTGTTTGGCACGAACATCTCTATTTGCAGTGTTCATTGTTGAGGGGGGGGGTGTGTGTAGATGAATGTTTCTCACCCTCTGAGTGTATTAGGGCCTCGATAGTAACCTGTCACTTGTTCCCAATGAATTTGTTTGTTTTGGAGCCCATGTTCGAATTCATCGTAGTAGAAGATTGCATGTTGGGTTTCTCAACGGACACTGTTGTGTGCATAGTGATGGATTTCTGAGCATTCATTGAACCTTTGTCGGATGACAAAAGCGGAGGGGGTTTGTTGACATCCTGTGGTGCCCGATTGGGAATCCTCTCTCTCAGCCAAGAAAAGACTTGGCCTTTCTGGAAATCCATAAAGTCCCTCTCCAGTTTTTTCTTTTTGTCTTGCATTGATCTGCTCTCCAAAGAAGAGAGCATAGTTTTTAAGTCATTCCGTAAAATCTCCATTTCTTGAACATTAAGTATAGTGCTCAGTTCTGTCTCTATGGCATTAATTTCAGCCATCAGCGCTTTTTCCACAATATTATACTGCTCAATTAATATCAAAATGTATGAAAAACTAGTGTCAAGATTTAATTTTTGCCATTTGGCAAGTAATTCAGGATACGCTGTGCCGAACGTCGGCATCTTCAAAACTCTTAGACCTCTAGGGACAAGTCTAAAATTTAGGCACGCCTCCATATGCAGCTTCTGCCATTGAATGTTCTTCAGTTTCTGTAATTTTGTCTCTAGCCGCCTCGTTGTCAGTATTACATCCATATTATGCTTCATTGACTTGTTCACATCATTGTTGCAAGATAACTCTCTAGTTGTAAGTCTTAGAAGAGGGTTGCTATTCATCTCCATTAATTCATTTAAACTGAATGCCTTTTTTACTGCTTGATTCATTTATATTTGCTTATTCTGTCAAAATTGGAGATGTCCCTGAAAATCGTGGACAGTTGAGAGAACAAATTTGTTTTACGCTGCTGTGGTGATCTCACGGGTTGTTTTCTGGATATATTTATGGGTGCATATCACTTTATTGAATGCACTACTTAATGAACACCTCTTCAACAAACTCTATTAAGCAAAATTTTATTATATCGAACAATCATTTCAGTGAAGGTTTTCACAGGGGAAAAAACAGTTGACCAACCCAGCAACTTCAACAAAACAGCACAATTTAAAACCCACCCTGGTGGGGGTGGGGGGCACAGTCCCCACAACTAAATATACCAACTCCGAGATCTCACTACAGTGGGGAAAGAGCAAATCCCTGATGATGGCCCATTGTTTTTTTCCCTTGGGAAAAACTTTGCTGAAACGATCATTCAACAGAATAAGATTTCACTTAATATACAGTAGTTCAATGAAGAGGTATTCGGTAAGTAGTACGTTCGATAAACTGATAGGGACCCATATATATAGAGAGAGAGAGAGAGAGAGAGTTAAGGAAGAATGACTAGCATTATCGTAATGCTGGCAAGATAATGGCCAGTGACTTACCTGGACAGTTGAGTTTGCATAGATAAAAGGAAGGTAAGGAGGGATGTGCACACAAACACACACTCAGTGAAACATTCAGTATTATTAAGCAAGTAAAACAGCTGCTGCTGGCTGGCTCAAAAGTGGGATGCCTCACTTCCAAGCTCCAGCTGACTTGCAAAGTAAAACAGATCTCCAAAAGAAGTGAACAGCTGGTTCCCAAAATCGCTGCTGTTATTCTAGCAACTAAGTATATGAGCTAAATATTTAAAAACTGTTCACTACAAGCCTGACAAAATTACTATGCTTTGAAACTCCAGGAAGTCCCTCTCAGTGGATCTATGACTCTACATTTGAGCCAGTGAGAGTGAGGCTTTATGGAGATAGAGAAGTCAAGTGGTACAGAGCAGCTGCTGTAAATCACAGATGCGAGAGTGAGATAAGTTTTTTTTTCCTTTGGGCTGACAGTGAGACAGTTTGTTTTCCTTTTTCTTTCTTGAACATTTATGTGCCAGTGTGGAAAAAAGGCTAGACTGTTTAAAGACATGCTGTACAGATCTCTGTTACAGAAATTGAAACAAAATATAATGCTGTAATTGTTTTGATTTAGACAACGTACTGTTTTTACACTCATTTTAGATGTGAAAAAACTCTAGTTTGCTTTCGGTATTTTCCTTTCAATAAAAGTTAATATTTCATTGAAAACTGCAGGACTGTTTTTTTTTTTCCTGTTTCCCCAGTCCTGGGCCAACAGACCTCAAGATGTCTCACTACTTCTTTACAGGGGAATTGCCCATATACTGATTTCAGTCCTTGCCTGAGCTTTCAGGATGTACTAACACAAGGCTTATTTGTTTTAAAGTACCATGTTTATTTTTACTCTGAACACTGTTTAATAAAGCTCTGCTTTCCCAAGTTCTTGTCGGTTCTCTTGGTCTTTGTATGATTGCTTTGATTTGTGGTGTCATGAAAGGATCGGATAAATAATTCAACATTGCTTTCACTCTGTGTTAAAACAAGTCTTTTACATAAATGAATACATTTTCTTGATTATTGTACTTAATTGCATGTACAGTGTCTTGTGAAACCTTTGATGCTTGCACCAAAATGTTTCTCCTAATACTTTTGGCAGAGAATAAACATAATTATTTTTAATACAGGTAGACTTCAAAAGCACCTTAGAAGTTTTACTTTTCCAAAATTAAGATATTATTTTTGACTTTTCAGATCAGATAATTTGCTACTGAACTCCTTTGATCAGCTTAGAAGATCATAAAAGAAATGGATTAAATAGCACAGAATGCATGATGCTGCTTATAATATAACTATTTATGGCTAAAAAATATAGAACTCTGCAAGTCTTGCATAGAATTAAGATTTTAAAATATTTGCCTTTTGCAATAATCAAATGACTACCACTATGGAGGCATACTGATTTGAGGTTAGGAAAGGATGACTCTTGCGTGGTAGCAGAATGTATGTGAAATAAGTTTTACAGTCTTTTATAATATATCAGATGAATGGTTTAATTATCAATATTTAGAGTCATGCACAGCATCATTGCTATTTCAAATATAAAGTAGCTAAACTCAGTCTGGAAAAAAAATCTGTTGTTAAATAACAAATAACAATCTCAGTAGTTGTAGGTTCACAGAATGTATTAAAATCATTTGTCTGAGTCTGCATTCTCCCTGCCTTAGTATTATCACATAGTTTTCTGTCAAAGTTTATTATGTTAATTTCAAAAGATGGAGTTTGCATACTGCAATATGTTCTGCTACCATTGTCAGCAAACCATGCCATGAGACATCCAGGTCTAAACTTTGACTTCATTTTTTATACAAATATGCCAAGTATCAGCCTGTACAAAAGACATGGTTGATGCTTTGGTTGTTGATGTGATAGGTAGAGTGACATATGCAATTCTCTTTTGATAAATCATACTGAAAAGATGTAGTCAGAGCCAGATCCAGCACTAGGTGCCCTAGGCAGTTGTTCTTTAAGAATACTCTCTGTGTGCATTACATGTCTTCTTTATGGATGCACATACAGTACATTCATAGTAGTGTCTGTGCATGAGAACATACATTTGAACATTAGATTAGTGGTTATGGAGATTTGCCATCATCCCAGTTATGGATCACAGATTGGTAAGCTTATTAAGGCTCAAACCCTGTACCTTGATTACAGGATAATATAGCCTGAATCATCTACACCAACTACAAAACTGTCATCAGCATGTGTATTTTCAGGGTATATTGAGTTTCAGTGCATTTTCAAATAATGTTGAGTTTCTGTGCATGCTTAAAGAATGTTGAGTTCCAGTGCATTTTCAATGATTGTTGAGTTTGTGCATTTTCAAGGACTGTTGAGCTGTAGTGCATTTTCAAGTACTGTTGAGTTTCTGTGCATTTTTAAAGAATGTTAACTTTCTGTGCATTTCCAAGGAATGTTGAGTTTCAAGGGATGAGAAGTTTACTATTACTCCTGTTAGGTCTGTTTTCAATGAGTAACTGTTTTGTTTAGCAAACAACCATCATTACAGTTTATATTAAAAAATTGAAATCAGTTGTGGGATCACAACTAGTACTACACCAGGTAGCATACATTCCTTTTGTGTAAAAGGCTGGAGTTCTACTTTCACACTATGCAGATGGAGTGCTGATATTGTAGTGCCCTTTAGGGGGTGGGGTGCTGCACTCCTAAGTGTGTCCACTTTGAATGAGATGCCTAGTAACTATGAACCTGTTGCTGGTTTGACAGCTATTCCCAATTGCAATATTACCAGCTTACCATTTTTTTAATGTAAGATAGGCAATTTATTCTTCAAGGACTGCAGGCACTAAATTTGTACATGAAACACTGAAATGTAAAGTTGTTTGCCAGCAGCAACCTCATCATTAGCTACAGATTTCTTTAATGTGGAATTATTCAGGTGACTTTTTCTTCTGCAGAGAGATTGTGTATATTGATTGATATTGGTGGATTGTAATGATAGAAGCTTGAGTGGCCTTTTGTTTTTGAACTGTTCTTTAATGGCTAGTTTTGTCATTATTGATTTATATGTTTTCTTTCATTGCTTACTAGAAAAAAATGTTCAAACCTATAAATTTGAAACACACTCTAACAAGTGGTGCTGTATTATATATGGAATGTAATTTAATACAATCAGGCTAGTTCATCAAAGAACACATGCATGTATGCATGGTCCTAAAATGTGTGCAAGGGGACTATGGTTTGAAAACTTCCCAAGGGTAAACAATCCACCACTGAGCAGATGCATTTTCTTTGAATGTGGTTTTCAATGCTATTCCAATGAATGTGAGTTTCAAGGGCAGAAACACTTACTATTCATGTTACGTCTGTTTTTATTGTGTTGCTTAGCAAATAGCTATCAATGTTTGTGCTACAAAATTTGAAACTAAATTTTTAAATAACTCTAATTATTGTAAAAGTAAAAAAAAAACAGTATACATACTGACAGGTTTCAACAGTGTTTATGGTGACTGGGGAAAAATAACCAAGTATCCAGTCTTTGAACTTTACATAAAGTGGCTTCTACCCCCCTCTACTGAAGAACCTTACTTCTATTTCCCGTCGACTGAAGGGCAATCAAGGCAATGTGATTCCCAATATCTCAAAGCAGAAATACCTTGGACTGGAACTTGACCCATTACTCTCCCTTGCCACTTACGCAGATGAACTCACCAATAATGATTTGGTGGAATTAAAATGCTGCTATAGAAACATGCACCTTCTTTTTTGATTGCTGGGGCTGTCTTTGCCAAAAATATTCTACTTCCAAAGTTTGAATATGGTTTGCCTTTTCTGGATGCACATTCCTCTTTCAACATTCAGAAAAGACAAAATAATACAAAACAAACATCTTAATATTAATTCTTGCAGCATAGGCTCATGCACACCATTGTACCCTGCACAATGACACTGTTAACTGTTAATTGTTGTAGCATAGATTCATGCACACCATTGTACCCTGCAAAATGCCACAGTTAACTCCTGTAGCAGAGATTCATGCACACCATTGTACCTTACACAATGGCACTGTTAATTCTTGTAGCATAGACTTGTGCACACCATTGTACTCTGCAGAATGACACTGTTAATTCCACCATTGTGCCCTGGACAATGACACTGTTAATTCTTGTAGCAGAGATTCATGCACACCATTGTACTCTGCACAATGACACTGTTAATTCTTGTAGCATAAACACGTGCACACCATTGTACCCTGCACAATGACACTGTTAATTCTTGTAGCAGAGACTCATGCACACCATTGTACCCTGCACAATGACACTGTTAATTCTTGTAGCATAGACTTGTGCACACATTGTACCCTGCACAATGACACTGTTAATTCCTGTAGCATAGACTCATGCACACCATTGTACCCTGCACAATGACACTGTTAATTCTTGTAGCATAGACTCTTGCACACCATTGTACCCTGCACAATGACACTATTAATTCTTGTAGCACAGACTCGTGCACACCATTGTACCCTGCACAATGACACTGTTAATTCCTTTAGCATAGACTCTTGCACACCATTGTACCCTGCACAATGACACTGTTAATTCTTGTAGCATAGACTCTTGCACATCATTGTACCCTGCACAATGACACTGTTAATTCTTGTAACATAGACTCTAAATATTATCTGGCATTATTAATATCACATAACAAATCAAGCTGCCAGTACTGCACCTATGTCCTTACATGCTGCTCTGAAAATTATCTGATATTATTAATATCACATAAGAAATCAATCTGCCAGTACTGCACCTTTGGCCATACACCCAGATCCCAACAAGCTGCTCTAAATATTATCTGCCATTATTAATATCACATCAGAAATCAAGCTGCCATTACTGCACCTGTGCCCTTACACCTAAATCCTTATGTGCTGCTTTGAACATTATCTGATATTATCAAAATCACATAACAAATCAATCTGCCACTACTGTAACTATGCCCTTACACCTAATTCCCTACATGCTGCTCTGAATATTATCTGATATTATTAAAATCAAATAAGAAATCAAGCTGCCAGTACTGCACGTATGTACTTACACCAAAGTCCCTACATGCTGCTATAAACAGTCCCCCAGATTCTCCATGCCTTGCATGGCATGCAAGATCAGTGCAGGAGCCCTAGCAGGCAATATGTCTGCTGTGCGATCCAGGAACAGCCTGCAGGGGTGTGCACGAGCGCTCCTGCACTAGTCCTGCATGGACTAAGCCCCTGTATGCAAATCACCCCATTTGCAGGAGTAATCCATGCAAATGAGGTCAATATGTGATCCAGGAAGCTTGCAACTGGCCGTGAAGGACTACTGCAATCTGCAGAAATGTACTTGGTTAGTAACCGAGTACATTTCTGCAAAATCCAAAATGAAGCTGTGATAGCTCCAAATAAAGGCTGCATATCATCTAGGAAGTATGCCAATGGCCAAGTATAAGGCTATTGGCATTGTAAACAGCCAAACAAATAAAAAAATCTAATTTTAATTTTTTTAGCCGATCTCGGCTGTTTAAAATTAGGGCAGTAGTGTGCAAACAGGATCGGGGGGGAAATAATAAAATAAACCTAAATTAAGCATTCTAACTAAAAATCACTGTTCTGCTATGCAGGTCAATGGCAGGCAGAAGACAACATGGCCAGTGAGTAGTGGTTGCAAAAGGGGTAGGCTCAGTGTGAGACATGTAACTATGCATTAGCAGGCAATCCTATGCAAATAAGGGGAATGATAGTGAATCCCAGTTTTCACCAGCATGATAGCCAGGTCCCAATAGTGTAAGAGTAGGAATAGCTTAGTGCAAGCCTAGGAATTTAGGTACATCATGGGGGTGTGTGTCAAGCATACTGTAAGCAGATTGGAGCCCTGTGGCTCAGGTTTGCTCCTAGCTTAGTACAGCTAAGCTAGAGGGTGTGTCTGAATCTGCCTAGCACTCTTTACATTGCCTAAGTGGGTGTGTGCCGTGCACCGGGTTTTAAAGGAAGAAAACAAAAGTTAAACCAGGAAATAGCAGCTCTGTGCACATTTGAGCATTCTGTCTGTGCGGTGCACCCCCGGGCTTAAACAGGAAGGCAATGGGAAGGGAAAACAGCAGTAGGAAGGTAATCAAGGAGAACTAGCATAGCTGGCAGGTTAAATGTATCAGAATCAGCCAATTACACAGGCAGCAGACCAGCCCAGAACACTACCATAAACTATGCAAACACCTTCCCCTCTGGATTTTCCCACACTCTACACCACCGGTGTAAACAAGTGGGGAACTTTTAACACACACAACAGCAAAATGGTAGGGGCTGCAATAGCTATCATACAACAACTTGTGGAAGAGGCTGAGGGTGGTGAGGATGTGAATGCTGTCAACAAACCTACAGTGAGAAGACGGAGAAGAGTGTACAAACCCATGGTAACCTACCAGGGGCTACATGTGATGGAGATAGTGGAGCGCTATAGGGTGAACAGGGACCACCTACAGCAAATTGTTGAGCTGTGCCGGCCATGCCTGACACACAGAACTAACAGAGGGGAACCCATCCCAGTGGATACCAAGGTATGTGTAGGCCTAAGAATACTAGCTACAGGTACCTTCCAAAGGCCAACTGAAGATATGATGGGGATCTCACAGGCATCAGCATCCAGGGTACTCCACCAGTTCCTGGATGCCATATCAGCACATGTCGGTGAGCATATATATTTCCCCAACACCCGTGAGGTGTTGGCCAGCAATATGCAACTGTTCCACCAAATAGCAGAATACCCTGAGGTAGTGGGTGCTATAGACTGCACGCACATATGCATCAATGCACCACCCAGTGAGTGGGGTAGGGTCTACATCAACCACAAGGGGTTCCCCTCCATCAACTGCCAGGTCATGTGCGATGCCCAGGGCATAATAATGAATGTGTGTGCTGGCTGCCCTGGAAGCTATCATGATTCCCACATCTGGCATCTGATGCAGCTGTACCAGAGATTTGCCAATGGGGACATCCCTGATGGTCACCTAGTGGGGGATACTGGATACACACTGGAGCCGTGGCTGATGACACCCATCAGAAATGCACACACACCTGAACAAGAACTCCATAATGAGGCACAGGCACAGACCCAAATTATAGCAGAGTGTGTGTTTGGGATGCTCAAGTCACAGTTCCGGTGCCTGGACACATCCGGTGGAGCCTTGCAGTACTCACCAGTTACATGCACCCAAATTGTCCTTGTATGTGCCATGCTGCACAATATGATCCTGTGGAAACAGCTGCAGCAGGAACAGCACGGGGCAGGGCCACACAGTCCCCCACCATTGCCAAGACCTGCACAGGTAAAGAGTGACTTGGAGGAGGAACAACCTGAGCCTGCCCCAGTAGGCAGAAGGAGGCATGCCCAGTATGCCCTGGCCTTGGCAAAGAGGCAAGGCATAGCACATATACTGACACAGGAGGGACCCAGGGAATAACACCTCTCTCTGACTTTCACATACAGTAAAAGGGATGCCAAACATTGCACTACCTGTGCTCAACCATATTTAGGGAGTGTACCATGCGCATCTGACATAGGCAGCCCTGCAGCACCACCCTTAATACTGGGACATCCACAAGGTGAGTGACTCACACATGGCAGTCAGGGGGGTTCACATACCCAACAACAGTCACAGCCAGCAGGACAGGTGTAAACAAGCACAAACAAAGGCTGTGCTATGGCCTCTGAATGATGCTTATGGGTAACCTCCCCCCCAGGCTTACACAGACAGACTACAGCAGGTCAGGTAGTGGGACATCAGTTCTGAAGGGTAGGAAGTCAGAAACTAAGCTATGATCTGTAGTACACTGGTATGCCTCTAGTCAGCATGATAGGTAAGAATACAGAATGAAATGGAGTACTTGACATACCAGTACAGTCATAGCAAATGTGCACAAGTGTCAGGTGTGCCCCACCATCCTACGTAGTAATGTAATAACAGTCAGGTGTGCCCCCCAATCCTGTGTGGAAATGTAGAAATAATCAGGTGTGCCCCCCCATCCTATGTAGAAATGTAGTTACAGTCAATGCCAAATGATCGACAGATACCCTGCAGAAACAGTATGCTACCTGTATGTGTACAACACAAAGGTCAGCACTGCAGTAAAAACTACCTGGACTCATTCCGCACAGTCAATACAGATGGGCATACTGGGCATGCTCTCACACTTAGAAGAATGAAGGCAATGTCAGTCAACAACATACTGAAAGGTCATACTGGGCATGCTCACACACTTAAACACATGAAGGGCATGTCTGCAAACACCAGTGGACCAGACATATCTGGCAGTCGCAGATGTTAGTGCAGAAACTCCTCAGCATGCACCACACATGCTTTGCACACACAGTGGATAGGAATACAGACATATATCTAAGGACAACACACTACAATAAGCCAAAAGTAGAAGTACATAGATGTGTGGAAGAGGGTGACTGTGACAAGGAGCCGTCCAGGCCTGTCCCACCCAGCACACAGCCAAAGGGCAACAACCACATGAGGTTCAGATGTCACTCACTGTAGATACTAACCACCGGTATCCATCAGCAGTACAAACTATGTGGTGCACGTGCTAGCAGTGCAACATGGCTTTACAAGGAAGTAGTCATCTAGCAGCTGTATACACATACCTGTGATATAAGACACTGTGTGTGCCCGCATGTGGTGTGTCAACCCATACATGAATGGGCTATGGCCCATGGCCACACACTGCCCTCCCCATAGCCCTACTATGACCAGCCTTCTGAGATCATCCACCTAGAAATACACCTTTGGGAGAGTTGTAGCTCAGTAATCTCCATAGTGCATCCCATAACTGCGTAGTGCTTTAGTATGATAAGTTAGTTAGCTAGGAGTTCTAATCCCAGACTTAGAAAGTGTGTGCCTGTCTGTGTAGAGAGCAATGCTTTTTAGGGTAGTCACACTCCCTACAATTCAAATTCTGTACTTTGGCAAGGCTGGTGATGTCATCCACCTAGAAATACATCTCTGGGAAAGTTGTAGTCCAGTAATCTCTGTAGCACATCCTATAACTGTGCACTGCTGTAGTGTGATAAATTAGTTAGGCAGGAGTTCTAATCCCAGACTTGGTGTGTGTGTGTGTGTGTGTGTGTGTGTGTGTGTGTGTGTGTGTGTGTGTGTGTGTGTGTGTGTGTGTGTGTGTGTGTGTGTGTGTAGAGAGGAATGCATTTTAGGCTGCTCACACTCACTACAATTCAGATGCCCTACTTTGGCAATCCTGCTGATGTCATTCACTGTGAAATACACCTTTGGAGAAGAGACACTCCGCTAATCTCTGTGGTGTGTCCTATAACAGCATCATTCTGTAGCATGATATAGACCTCTGGTAGGGGTTCTATCCCTGCACATGACAGTTATGGATGTTTTGTGTGTGTGTGTCTATGTTTGTGTAGGGAGCAATGCATTTTAGGCTAGTCACACTCCCTACAATTCAAATGCCCTACTTTGGCAATCCTGCTGATGTCATTCATTGTGAAATACACCTTTGGGGCAGGAGAACTCCAGTAATCTCCATGGTGCATCCTATAACGGTGTAGTGCTATAGTGTAATATGCTAGTTAGGTAGGAGTTCTAATCACAGACACAACAGAGGTGTGTGTGTGTGTGCCTGTGTTTGTCATTTGTATCCTGTGTGGCGGTGGTTGTGAGTGTGTAACAACTGAACTCAATGTGGAGTGGGTTTTGCTAACATCTTATATGGTGGGCCAAGTATATATCACAATGTCCACCATACAGGGATAACCGATGTGAAATAGCCAAGAGGCTGGTGTGCAAATCTATACCCCTAAATGTGACATCAATGCCAGCTGAACAACATTAGTAAACCTTGTATTACCCAGGGTACACTCTCAACCCGTGTCTCATACACACACTTGCCTAGGCAACAGCCGCTATGTTGGTAGTACCCTGCATATTGCCCACTGATAGTAACCATGGTGTGATTGCAGTGGGCTACAGAGGGCATGGCACCCTGTCCATCAGTCCAATAAGTATGTGCATGCCGACAGTGCACCTCCCCCATGTTCCCCACTGGACACCTGCAACACCTGCGGTGCCATTAAATGTGACCCACAAAGGACATAACAAGCCTGAAACACAAGCCTGTATGGACAGATGCCACTGACATCAGGGAATACCGGTATCATGCTAACAATGTAGGTGCAGGACCAACCTGCTGTCCATGAACAGTTCCCGCCACATGAGGCCAGGACTGGCACATCTGATGATAACAAGCTGTGTACACAATAGGGGCCAGAAACCCCAGGTACAGTACCACATGTCACTGTGCATGCATGTGGGAGGTGTGCACATCCCAGACACTGTCCATATCATGGATGAAGGAACACATACATGGTAAGCAATGCACAAATTTGGCCACATACATTAGTCACCCAGGTGACTGGATGGTGAATACAATACAAACCTGTGTGGGCATCTCCAGATACTACACCCCTGAGCCACAATGCAGACCATTGTCATGTGGCCTGATGCCAAGGTGTACCCATCACCTAGCCTTGTATAGCCATCTGGCACCATCAACCACAACACACCCATGATGCATGTCAGTACTGGCACCCATGTCTGTGTGTGTGGTGTATGATGCATATGACCACATTCACACTCACTATAACCCCCATTGGCATACTGAAGCATGCTGTCTGATGTCAGACACCTCCACATACCCTTTGCACGTATAACCTCCATATGACCCCTGTGGTGCATGTGATACCTGCACAGTACTGTGTTGTGGCAATCCCACTAGTACTGAGTTGTTTTCCTGGCCCTGCCAAGTGTGGTAATGTGGGTACATCCCTGTGAGAGTGTGGGTGTGTTAACGCTGACACCTGTTCATGCAGGCAGGCATGTGTACAACACCTATCACATAGCTACCATATCCCTGTTGCAGATGTCACTCACCATCACATATACATTCTGGGGGCTCCCCAACATGTAACTCATGTGGCGCATCCAATAACTTCATGGATATGTGATAGCACTACATAGTCATCGGGGTTTGATTCCCTGTACTGGTAGGTGTGTGACACAAACATGTGTAGGTTTTACTCCCACACCCTTCCCTAGCTTTTTCTGTGCCTGTGTCACATCTCTTACTCCTTCTCTGGTGGATGTGGAGACTTACACCTGATTTTCTTGGGCAGCAGCATGTGTATTTTAAATGATGCTCAGGATCAGCTGATGGTCTCTGCACAAATTGCAGCCCTTCTCTAGCTGATTGCATGTGGAACAGCTGTGGTAACATTCCCATAGCCAATTGCATGGAAACACACACCACTATCTAGGAACATCATGTTGGTGTTGGGCCTTTCATTCACTGTGAGCAGGAGCTCGACCTTTTGTCTGGCAAACAGCATCTCAGATGGATTGGGGTTTACCTCTAACAACATACACTGTGGAAACAGGCCAACACACAGGAGGGGGATGTGCCTGACCTGACTACAGATTGTAAGTGCTGCTATACTGCATTTGGAGTAATGTTGGTTTAACAGGGTGTGTGTGGATATGGCTGTCCTACATGTTTTAATAACTGCCATGTCAGTGCTATGTTCATGAGGAAACCCCATCTGTAGGGTCATCTGCAGACTGGGCAGTGTGTGGTGCCTTTTCTTTCATGTGTTACCCACAGAGAACCTATCTGTGAACTGCAGAAGGTAGTGTGAGGATTGCAGTCTGTAGATGGTGACAGCCGTGAGTTACTGACTTCATATCCCTCACAGGACATATGGTGCAACAAACCTTGTTACAACAGTACATTTATGAGGTTACCACAGCAGCATGTCAATACTGGCCCTGTGTATGTGCCTCCAGCCACAACCCTGACAACCTTTGTGCATATGTCATGCAGTTAGGGGTGCAGATGTACTGTACACTATAATTAGTGACATCATATCCGATAACAAGCCAGTGAGATATCAGACTGCTACACATGCAATGTATAGTAGAGGTTATATTTGATGACATAACCTGGGCATTCAGTGGTTGTGTGTACAGTACTGAGGTCTGTGTACTTATGGTGATTGCTGGCAGTGTGTGTATTGTAATATGTACCTTAGCCTGTGTACAGACTGTGGTAGATGTCATTGTGCTTGGTCCTGTTCTATATGATGTTAAATGCTACTCCACTGTATGTTACCTTATCGGCTTACTTGTTTATAGGACCATACACACACATGTCCCATAACACAGACAGGCAGCAGACCACACTGTGTAGTGGCCCAGTATATGTAGGGTCAGTGTGTGGGTGGCACATATGAGGTTGGTTTTGAACAGATAGTCCATATACTGTAATAATATGCTAGCATGCCATCTGTAGCTGTGGCTGTGTTCATATTGGTTGTGGTGATGCACTTACACACAGGTGTATGTTACTCTGTGCTGTGGCATGCCTGTAGAGCCTATTATCTCTGTGCAGGTACATGTGCATTCCCCCATAGGAAATGTAGGCCAGCGTTGAGCCGGTCTGCCTGTAGCCTGCACAGTGCTTTGTTACATACCTAGCAGCTTAGTGTACTTACCCAGTGCGATGTAATGTCCAGTTACTTGCCAGATGTACTGCTGCTGGGCCACCATAACAGTCATGTATGTCAGACAGAGCAGTGGGATGATATATGTACATATACTTATCCAGATATCTATATAGACATACAAATATATATATATCTACATACATAGATGGATATGTATATGTACATAGATATACAAATAAACACCTAGATATATACATATACAGAGCAATATATGTCTACACATATACAGACAGAGATACATATGCACATATGCATATGGATATCTACATATATTTTGACAGTAGTAGGTATATAAGAATAGATATGTATGCAGATATAGCTATTGATATATACATATATACCAACATAACTAGGCATATCTGTACACATAGGATGTGCATACATATATAGCTATATATACATACATCTATATATACATATATGTATATCTATGTATACATATATCTATATATACATATATGTATATGGGAGCGCTACAGAATCCTGAAAGCCCAAAGTCCTGAAGACCATCAGGGGTGAGCTGTCTTAAGTTATATATGGATGTACATAACCATACAATCCACCTTGGTTAAATGCAGGCCTACTGCCACCTGCCATACAGACTGTTCTGTTTGTCAGTGTGCTTGTGATGGTGTCAGCTGTGCCTTGTTATGTAACAGTTACATCCCAGTGTGTCAACTGAGGTCTTTACCCCCTAGGGATTGTCTGCAGAGTGTAGATAGAAGCTGAACTATACACCTGTATTACTTACCGTTGATTGTTTGGTATCCTGTGGCCCAGTCTGTCTTTACTATTGTACTACTTGATGGCCTTGGCCTGGACAACATTTGTTAACTTTTCCAGACTACTTTATTAGTGTAACTGTTTCACAGTTGCATTACTCAGTTTATATGGCTGTCCGTGTCTAAACACCGATATGACATGGCATATACAACTGTAATAGTACACAAATAAAGCTTTCCCATTTATGCACACCTGTGTGCAGTGTTATATCCTTTGATATCTCTGTGGGTATATGTTGCAGGCAATGAATGTCATTTGTATGGGTGGCTTATGCAGTCTCCAGTTGGTAAGGTGGTAACTGTAGGAACAGTGGCTGTTCCATATTGTGTGCACATACTACATATGTAACTTACTGTACATATCTTTGCATGTGTATGTGTAGTTACATATATATCTATTTATATATATATATATATATATATATATATATATATATATATATATATATATATATATATATATATGGGTCTAGAACTATTCACTGAAAGCACATTTCACTGAAAGTCAAATGACTCAATTCACTGAAACACATTTCACTGAAAGTTATATATGGCCTTTTTCCCACTGTTGTGCGACCCTGGAGTTAGTATATATAGTAAGGGGGGGGTGGGGGGCACCGCCCCCCCCACATATTTTAGATATATATTAAGTTCAGAAAATAGTAATTTATTGGAATTGCAAGTATCCATGTATATAATTCAAAATATTTAAAATAGGTGGGGGGCTACACCCCCCACACCCCCTTACTATATATATACTAACTCCAGGGTCGCACAATAGTGGGGAAAAGGCCATATATAACTTTCAGTGAAATGTATTTCAGTGAATTGTGTTTTCAGTGAATTGAGCTTTCAGTGAATTGTGCACAGTCAAATGTGTTTCAGTGAAATGTGCTTTCAGTGAATAGTCCTAGACCCATATATATATATATATATATATATATATATATATATATATATATATATATATATATATATATATATATATATATATATATATATATATACATATATGTGTCTGTGTATATGTATCCTAGGGATGCTCATGTTGTGTCTGGTCCTGGTTATGGGATCTGCAATACTTGGTAGTGTATTGCAGTGGGGACATGTTTGCTGTGGGGGTATACCTGTTCATACAAGACGTATATTGTTTGGGGCCTCTCAACCCCATTAATGTTGCATGTAGACATATATGTTTTTGTTATTTTCCCATTGATATCTACAGATGTATGTCCATATATACCTATATATATATATATATATATATATATATATATATATATATATATTTTATATATATTATATTATATATATCTGTTGACGGGAACACTTCACATAATCGAATTACTGAAATCTCGAATTTCATATGGTCGAGACCATATGATCAAGATTTCAGTAAATCGAATATGTGTAGTGTTTAAAAATAAGAGTTTACTTACCTTAATACATTGCGTGCACACAGAGGCAAGGATTCTTGTATGCTCTGTGTGTACGTAATGTTTTATTTCTTTTGCGGTGTTGACAGGAAATGAGAAATCTCCTGTCTTGCGCTTCCGCATACAGTGCAAGATGGGAGATTTCCCATTTCCCCATTGTAGCACGATCTTGGAGTTGGTATATTTAAGTAGGGGGGGTGCAGGGGGGCAAAGCCCCCGTGCAAAAGTGAAGTTTGTCTTTTTTTTTTTTTTTTTTTAAGTTCGAAGTTAAGTTAAAAACTCAATCTTTTGGTTTCTGAATCCATCTGCTGACATATATATAACCTGCTGTATATATTTAGAAATATAGGTATAGACATACATATCTATAGATGTAGGCATTTGCATGTATATATGTTCATATATATTTATATATGTGTATATATATTTCTATAGATATATAGATATATATATCTACATATATAGATATGTTGTATCTGTTTTGATATTAATATATTTACACACACATACTTCTAAATGTTGGGATACATTCTCTGTACTGTTGAATGACTGGGCTGGATGATATGCTTTTGAAAACATCAGGTTTGTGTATATCTGACATAGCTTTGTGGTAAATCACTTTTGCTATGGTGTTCAGGATCCTGAGTTTGAGCCTTGCATAAGCTGTTTATTTTGTTGCTGGGCAGAACACGGGCCATTGGATACAAAGTGATTAAGGCACTTTAAAGCAGTTATGAGGTAAGCACTGCTAACTTCCAGTTACAGTTTTTTATACTCAGCTTCTATTTTGCTTAACCAGCATAGGCATTGCTTACCCTCATGCAAACAGGCTTAAACACGCTTACTGCTGCTTAAAATTGCTTACTTCCACTTTAAGAAAAGAAACATGGGTTGATAGGAAAGTGGTGAATAAAGAGCCACAAAGAGGGAAAGACAGTAGGGAAAATTGCCCGGGATGTGCAGGAAGGGTGTAGGGAAGGTCCAAAGCTGCCCATTTCTTCTACAGCAACAGCTGTGCATATACACTGAATTTGGAGGTAGATTTGGACACTCAAACTCCTGGGAGAGGGGTGAGGACAATTATTACTTTTAAAACAATAGTACCTAAAATTCAAAAAAAAAAAAAAAAAATATATATATATATATATATATATATATATATATATATATATATATATATATACACATATAAAAAACATAAATTATATAGAGAGACACCATTTCTATATTACAATTAAAATATCTTTAAAGTACTAACAATTATTATAAAACTAAAGGTTCTCTCATTATCTTTTTACTAATACTGGTTTCAAACTAAGTGCATTATTCACACCTGGTTCAGTATCTGCCTGGAGTCTAACAATCCATTCATATTCCTTCATTTCCAACGTATTAGTCATGACACCTCCTCTATTTCCCATAGTCACTGTATCTATCCCTCTGAACTTAAACCTATGCGTACTATTATTCTCAGATATGTGTTTACTAAGAGCATTATTAGACACATTCCTTCTGATATCTGATTTGTGCTCTGTTATTTGTTCTCTTAGTTTCCTTGTAGTCTTGCCTACATAGAATGATGTGTATGGTATACATGCAGCTAAATATACCACTTGGGTTGTGCTACAAGTTACATTAGTTGTAAAAGTATACATTTCATTAGTTATAGGGTGTTTAAAATTATCTGCTCCATCATAAATGTCACTGCAACAACTACAGCTATAACACTTTCTTGTCACTATTTTACTTTAGACTTTTCCTTTAGTCTTGTTTCAGTGTTCTAGAATTCCTATAAGAAAATTGCAGTCTCTCTCTCCAACTATATTTTTAATTCCAGGCATGGCCATTAATATTGTCCAATTCTTCTCTATAATAGAACGTACGTCCTTAGTATTAACATTAAATGTAGTAACATATCTAACTATGACAGAAAACACTATACCGGGTACCACACAATAACGTCTTTATTTAAACAAAGTAAAAAGGAGAGGTAAAGCGCTTCACCTCGTTGCTTCATCAGACAAAGAATTAACTGTTCAACTGCTTGTTTTATATCACTCTCAGTCAAAAAATGTTTTCCAATTAGTGACATCATACAACTTTGAAAATTTAAATGTAAAGTATGTTCATATTTATGCATATCTAATTTAAAACAGTTAAATAATCTCATTGAAAATGCATATATATAAAAGTGCATATAAATAAAATGCATAGTATATTCATATTTATGAATATCTAATTTAAAACAATTAAATAATCTCATAAAATGCATATATATAATATATATATAAAAGAATGCATAATACAAAATATATAATAAAAGAAATATATGTATATATATATATTTTTTATTTTATGCAAAAATTAATTGTGTTGAAGGCCTAGCTTTAAGAAATGGAACCAGTGGTGTACAACCATTTAAGCCTGGATATCTATCAGCATTGAGCTTGATAATCCATCTTTGTTCTCGCTCTCTGTAAAATTTTCTATATCTCCTCCCTCACATTTCTATGTATATGTTGTAAAACAAAGAACTTGAAAGAGTGTGAAGGGTCAGTGTTTAAAACATGTTGAGCAAGCGCACTAGTAGTTTTGTTATTTCTGATGTCTCTTATGTGTTCCAATATTCTATCCTTTAAGTTTCTATTTGTTTTTCCTATATAGAAGGCATGACATATTTGGCAGAAACAAAAATAAATAACATCTGTGGTTTTACAGTCTGCATATGAATGAGAATATAGTGTAAAATTTCTAACAGGATGAATATATGGTGTAGTACTATGAATATGTGTACAAGCAGTACAAGACCTACAAGGAAAAGTACCTTTACATCTGGAATTATAGGTAGTTATTACACAATTGTTGTTTTAATGTTAGATTATTTCTGAAACTGAAACTAGGTGCATTACCAATGAAAGAATGTAAACAAGGAATCTCATGTAAAATGTGTCAGTGTTGTTTAATAATATTAGTATACTGATTAACATTACTAGCATACTGAAAAACTGCTCTAATGCTATTATTTTGTGTATTATTTCTCAAATTACTGCTATCTGACATAATAGAATTAGAAGATTGAAAATATGCTTTACATTTAGAGTCCCTGAGTGTCCAAGCATTAGAAATAGTTCTAACTATTTCATCCATATGATATCCTCTTCTTAAAAAATCAGTTTTCAATTTATTCAAAGCTAGTACTGCATCATTATCATTGTTGTGTAATCTTAATGTTCTGTATACCTGCCCCTTGAGCACATTTCTTGGAATGTGTCTAGGATGCATACTGGTTTTGTGAAGGTATGTATTTTTCTTCGTGAGTTTGTGAAAAATTTTGCTGGTAAAACCTGTCAACTCTGATTTGATTATATGTACATCTAAGAAATCAATCTCAGATGTAGAAAATTTGTATGTGAATCTCAGAAAATCAGTAGTTGTATGCAAATAGTTAATAAATAATATAAGCTCAGATATATTGCCTTTCCATAATAAAAAAACATCATCCACAAAACGTGTATACCATAAAAGCTGACTAATAAATGGATCAATCTTCTAATTCTATTACGTCAGATAGCAGTAATTTGAGAAATAATACACAAAATAATAGCATTAGAGCGGTTTTTCAGTATGCTAGTAATGTTAATCAGTATACTAATATTATTAAACAACATTGGCACATTTTACATGAGATTCCTTGTTTACATTCTTTCATTGGTAATGCACCTAGTTTCAGTTTCAGAAATAATCTAACATTAAAACAGCAATTGTGTAATAAAGACGTCAAAAAAACTACCTATAATTCCAGACGCAAAGGTACTTTTCCTTCTAGGTCTTGTACTGCTTGTACACATATTCATAGTACTACACCATATATTCATCCTGTTAGAAATTTTACACTATATTCTCATTCATATGCAGACTGTAAAACCACAGATGTTATTTATTTTTGTTTCTGCCAAATATGTCATGCCTTCTATATAGGAAAAACAAACAGAAACTTAAAGGATAGAATACTGGAACACATAAGAGGCATCAGAAATAACAAAACTACTAGTGCGCTTGCTCAACATGTTTTAAACACTGACCCTTCACACTCTTTCAAGTTCTTTGTTTTACAACATATACATAGAAATGTGAGGGGAGGAGATATAGAAAATTTCACAGAGAGCCGAGAACAAAGATGGATTATCAAGCTCAATGCTGATAGATATCCAGGCTTAAATGGTTGTATATCACTGGTTCCATTTCTTAAAGTTAGACGCCTTCAACACAATTAATTTTTTGCATAAAATAAAAAATATATATATATATATATATATATATACATATATTTCTTTTATTATATATTTTGTATTATGCATTCTTTTTTATATATATATTATATATATATGCATTTTTATGAGATTATTTAATTGTTTTAAATTAGATATGCATAAATATGAATATACTATGCATTTTTATTTATATGCATTTTTTATATATATGCATTTTTAATGAGATTATTTAACTGTTTTAAATTAGATATGCATAAATATGAACATACTTTACATTTTTGTATATATTTTATATTCATATGCGTATTTTACAATATTCTTGTCATATATGCCTTTAAATTTTCAAAAGTTGTATGATGTCACTAATTGGAAAAAAATTTTTGACTGAGAGTGATATAAAACAAGCAGTTGAACAGTTAGTTCTTTGTATGATGAAGCAACGAAGGTTGCGAAAGCGCTTACCTCTCCTTTTTACTTTGTTTAAATAAAGACGTTATTGTGTGGTACCCGGTATAGTGTTTTCTCTCATATACTTCTCTTTTTATATACTGGATTTTACCTGTATAGCCGTTTTGCTTTTCGTTTATACATATCTAACTATAGTGCCTTTTCTTTCTGGTGGATATGTTGTCTGCAACAATTTCACACTAAAAATTGGTTTGTATCTATCCCGTCTTCCTCTAACCACATCCTCATATATTTCATTTATAATTTGATTTGAATAACCATTTCCTTTAAATTCTTGTATCATTTCTCTAGCCTGGTTTATAAAGTTATCCTCCTCAGTATTTAACCTACTTGCTCTTATCAATTGAGCCCTCAGTATTCCTTTAAAGGTGTGTGGTGCATGCATGCTAATTCTATTAATATACCTACTAACACTCACATTCTTTTTATGTATAGTGGATTCTACTCTGTCATCTTTCTTATATAATCGAATATCAAGAAACACTATACTATCATTAGACGCTAACATTTTAAATTTCAGGAAGTCTGTGGAATTATTTAAATATGTAATATAATTTTCCAGTTCTTCCATACTACCTCCCCATAACAAAAAACAGTCATCTGCAAATCTTCTGTAGAACATAACTTTGTTACTCAATTCGTTCTTCTCACCAAAAATATAGTGTTTCTCCCATTCATATAATACCAGATTTGCATATGTATTAGCTACTGGGTCCCCATTGCTACCCCAGTCAGCTGTAGATATGGTACTTTATTAAAAATAAATACATTCTTTGTTAATATCATTTCCAATAATGTACATATATTTTCTATTTCTCTAGCTTGCATTTTAATTTCAACATTCAAGAAATTACGCATGGCCTCCACACCATATTCATTTGGAATCACTGTAAAGAGGGACGTGATATCAAGTGCCACAAACATAAAATTTCCACCAGTATATTTATCATACCAATCATACAAGTCAGATAGGAGACTATTAGTGTCCTTCAATACTTTAATTCCAGAACACTGAAACAAAAATTGTGTTATAAGGATTTTAGGGAGACTAAAGGAAAAGTCCAAAGTAAAATAGTGACAAGAAAGTGTTATAGCTGTAGTTGTTGTAGTGACATTTATGATGGAGCAGATAATTTCAACCACCCTATAACTAATGAAATGTATACTTTTACAACTAATGTAACTTGTAGCACAACCCAAGTGGTATACTTAGCTACATGTATACCATACACATCATTCTATGTAGGCAAGACTACAAGGAAACTAACAGGACGAATAACAGAGCACAAATCAGATATCAGAAGGAATGTGTCTACTAATGCTCTTAGTAAACACATATCTGAGAATAATAGTACGCATAGGTTTAAGTTCAGAGGGATAGATACAGTGACTATGGGAAATAGAGGAGGTGACATGACTAATACGTTGGAATTGAAGGAATATGAATGGATTGTTACACTCCAGGCAGATGCTGAACCAGGTTTGAATAATGCACTTAGTTTGAAACCTGTATTAGTAAAAAGACAATGAGAGAACCTTTAGTTTTATAATAATTGTTAGTACTTTAAAGATATTTTAATTGTAATATAGAAAGGTTGTCTGAACTTTTATATCTTATGTACTCTCTATATAATTTATGTTGTTTATACGTGTGTGTGTGCATATATATATATATATATATATATATATATATATATATATATATATATATATAGGTTCATAGGTTGGTACTAGGCTATCAGCCCTAGGGCCTATACAGGCCTAGCCATAACAATTCCCTGGCTATTTCTTCCCACACTATTTACTTCCCTGGACCCCTGTCTAGCAGGGCAACTGATGTGATCCCCGGGGTGAATTTCCATTCTCCCATCCAATCATCAAGGTTCCTTTTGAAGAGGGTCAAAGAGGCACTCTGCTTGATATGTATTGGCAATCTATTCCAGAGTCTGGGGAGACTCTGGGTCAGGAACCTATCCCTCCAGTATGTTTTGTTTATTGTGATGACAAGGTTTAGATCCCTGGAGTGTGTGGCTCTGAGGGATTGGGATTTCTTTAAGTGTAGCATGTCCAACAGCATTAGGTTTGACATGGCCTTGTATGTTAAGCAGAGATCGCCTCTGAGTAGACAATATGTGACAGATTATAGCTGGAGTTTTATAAAGCGGTCAGCGTAGGGCATCTGCTTTAGGCCTGTGATTCTTTTAGTGAGGTATTTCTGCAGCCTTTCCAGTTGTTGCAGATGTCTTGAGAGGTACATACCAAATGGGGCATTGTATTCTATAATGGGTCTAATGAGGGATGAGTACAGTGTGACAATGATCTCCTTTTTTCCTGGATGAAAAGCCCTTAGTGATGAGGTGTGCCACATAGAAGGATTTCCTGACTGTTGTGGCAATGTGGTTATCGAAGGTGGGACCACTGTCCACCTGTGTCCCTAAGTCTCTTATCACACTTTCTGTGTTTAGTGTACTGCCACCTATATGGTAATTCACGGGTACATGTTTTTTTCCCAAAAGGGATAACTAAACATTTCTTGGCATTGAGCTTAAGCCCATGACTCTGGCACCAAGCATCTGTTTCTGTAAGGCCCTTTTGTAGAGTATCCACATCATTTGGGGATTCAGTAATGGCTCCCAGTTTGCGGTCATCTGCGAACTTTGTTAGCTAGAGTCCCTTAGTGTTGGCCTGTACTTCAGAGAAGTAGATGCCAAACAAGAGTGGTCCCAGGACTGAACCCTGAGGTACTCCACTTGTCACTTGTCTAGGGTTGGATTTGGAGTCGGCTACTTTTACAGTGTGGGTTCTATCAGTAAGCCAGTTAGCAACCCATTGGGTGACATAGGGATTAATGCCCAGCTTAGTAAGTTTATCTATGATTCCAGAGTGGGGGATGGTGTCAAAGGCCTTGGCAAGGTCTAGATAGGCTGTGTAGACCACCTTACCCTTGTCCATGGCCTTGGAGACTGATTCGAAGAAGTCAATCAGGTTCAGGAGACAAGATCGGCCCTTCACGAACCCAAACTGGGTGGGGTCCAGTGTTTGAAGGTTGCCAGTGACTTTGTTTATAAGTTCCATGATAATACACTCCATGGCCTTGCAGATAAGGCTCATCAGACTGATGGGATGGTAGTTTCTGGGATCCAACGTGGATCCTCCCTTGTGGAGTGGGATAACTGTAGCTCTGCGCCACTCAGTGGGCACGAAACCTGAGGTGAGGCTATGATTAAACATGACATTTAGGTGAGGTGCCAGTTCATATTGTAGTTCAGGTAGTACACAGCCTGGGATGTCATCTGGTCCCATGGATGCTGTATTCTTAGCTTTGGAGAGTGCGTTTTTTACCTGTGTGGCCGTTATTACCAGAATTTGGCAATCTACCGGTATTGAGATGGGCCATTTAGGGGGTGAGAGGGGGTGAAGTTGGCACTGAATCGATCTGCCAGGATATTGACAATATCCTTGAGATCAGTATATTTAATGCCATTTTGTTTTAGCTCAGAGCAGATCTGAGCATTTAGATTCTTGACATAGTTTTAGAATGCCTTGTGATTGTCTTTGGAATCTTCGGCAATTTTATTTTCGTAACTAGCTTTGATTTTGAATTTTAGGTACTGTTGTTTTAAAAGTAATAATTGTTAACAATTAATGATAGGCTGGCTGTGTCATGTGATTTTAAATGTGCCCTATTTAAAAGTGAAGATGAAATGTAGTGTTTTATGTACTGATGAAGGGTGGTTAGCCCAAAAGCTTTGCATTAAATTTTTATTTCTTGGCATAGTTTCCTTATTTTGAATTTACTCTACACAGCACTGTTTATTGGTTCTTGAATAGAGGGGTGAGGACAACAATATTAAGTTGTGATGCCAATTAGAACAGATTATATGTGTCCAGTGGGCACGTGTGCAAAATGGACTGCTATGTATGGGGCGAGATATTTTTGTGGGAACAGATTTCCTTTTTTTTTTTTTTTCAGGTGACAGTGGGATGTTGGGGAGGGGTAGTAGGTACATTTGGGGAGGTAGGTTGGGTAGGTTAACAGACAAGACAAACAGGATGCATACAGGGGCAGTATATGACACATGTGGGGGTAAACACCTTGATGGGGAGGGGTGTTGGGATATCGGAAGCCCACAAGCCCCATAGTGGTAACTGTGGGACTGAGGTCCCCACCCATGGGCAGTCACCACTGCACCTTCACAGCCCCAAAGGTGGCTCTGCTGGGGGCTGAGTTGCAGAGCCAGGCTGACTCTCTAATTGTGACATGCAACTCTCGAGCTGACATAGAAGATCACCAAACTGCTTGTTGATCGCTCTATGCACCACAACCCCGACCTAGCGACGGGTGACAGGTGCCTGTCCTCACCCACTCCTGGGGGGGCAAGCCCCATGCCCTGAGGCAGTTCCACCCAAAGGTGGTGCAGGACCAATGGACAGGGAGGTCCCAGATTCGGCCCTAGACATGCTGGTGCCTGGTGCCATGGCCAGCTGAGGTGGGACAGGTGGGTCCGCTGGGACTGGCATTCCCAAGCATCATTTGTGGGTTGGTAATAGTCAACATATTCCAGGGTTAGGTATAACAGCATGCATCAATATTCCCATTAACCCAGACACCAGATATAGAATAGTTGCATAGCCAATGGAACACATGCATATATGGGACAAAAGTGGTAATAAGAACAGCATGCAGGTACATTGATGGCACCATGCCACCAGTGTTGGAATAATTCAATATAACACATGCATGGAAACCATCAAAATATCTATCAAACAATTGGACATTATCAGAGCATAGGTGTCATTACATACTGGTTGAGGTGGGTATGTTGATTATTGTTGGAGATATGGTGGGGGTGTCAGTTAGCAACTAGTATATTCCTGTAGTCCACATTACTTTCCTAGTCAGTGCTGTTATCTGTGCCTTACAAATCTTAATACACTACCCTATAGCCTTAGTTTGGACAGTGATATGGCTGTCATCATCATTACACATGAACCGGTTTTACCTGCAGTATACACCTCTTACCTGGTATACCTGTGGAGGGAATGTTTGTTAACACTAACTAACTGTTTGTACACATAATCCCAGATTCCGGGCTGATGTTGTGCACATATCTATACAACTCTTTCTGCACAGACTCTGGCCATGTGTTGACCACATGCTGGTGTGCCTGGACATATCTAGAATATTGCCCTCTTCAACCTTTAGTGACCTGACACACACATATACATGCTTTCCTACACAGTTATATTATGTAACACAGTGTGGGTGACAATGACCAGTGATACTTTATTATTCAGAGAAACTGCAAAACTTACAATTCCCTACAATACCAGAGTGAACAGTATCAGTACAGGTTATAATGGTATGCATTTCTCAGCACAGTGTTCATATCCAACGTACCTGTGGGTAAATGTTTGTTAGCACTACCTGACTGTTGCCACACAAAGTTCCAGATTACACATTAGTATTATGCACATACCTCTCACTCTGTTACTGTACACATGCTGGTCACAGCTTGACAACATGGGAGTGAAGATAGGACATACTTGAAATATTACTCTCCTAACAGTTTTGGGGGTTGCTACAGTGACAGGTGTGTTCTCATGATGTTTGACAATCACTTGTATTCCCTGTTTGCTGGCTAAACATCTGGAAGCATCCCACAGACTTACCAGGGGGACAGGGGGACAGGCATCAGATATGGGGACATATACTGGACATTCTGGCCTCATCTGTACAGTTGTGGGGTATGAATCTGTATGCAGCCTAATTCCACTCCCAGGAATCAGACCATGGCTGTGTCTGCTACACCCTAAACACTGTCCATCACAGTTGTGTCTGCTATATAGATATTGCTGTATATCTCCTATCTGCTTTCTGTCTTATTAACCCCCTATGCTTTTGCATTCTGACCTTGTATTACAACACTCATATACAAATTCCCTAGACAGTTATATGTTGTAGGACAGTGTGGGTGACAGTGACGTGTAATACTTCATTATTCAGAGCAACTGCATATCATTCTTGCATTTCTGGGCACAGTGTTGGTATCTGACAGACCTGTGGGAGGAATGTTTATTAGCACTACCTGAATGTTCCCACACATAGTACTAGATTCCACATTACTATTATGCACATACATCACTCTGTTACTGTACACACTCTGACCACAGCTTAACATGCTGGGTTGTAAATGGGACATACATGGCTTCTTAGTCACATAAGGTATTGGGGAGTTGCTAGTGTGCCAGCTTTATTCTCATAGATGTGTGTCAATCAGTTGTATTTCCTGTTTGCTGCCTATACATCTGGGATCATACCACTGATTTCCCAGGGGGACAGGTTGATAGGCAACAGATATGGGCCACTTTAATGGACATTCTGGACATATCTGTACAGTTGTGGGTATGATTCTGTATGCAGACTACTACCACTAGCAGGATTCAAACTGTGGCTGTGTGTGCTAAAAAAAACAACAGTTCACATCTCAGATGCATGTGCTATTCGTGTTTTTTGTCTGTATTTTCCCCGTTTACTGTCTATGTATCTCTCAGTTGTACTAAATGGCCTCTGGGGATTACACCTGTCATATACAGGCATTCCTACACATTCAATTTATGGTGCCCAGTGTGGGTAACAGTGCTTAGTACTACAGTACTATTACATTATGGAACTCATAAACAAAGACATTGTGGACCTACAGACATTGTATCCTACCCAATTTGGCTTTGTCAAGGGCAGATCCTGCCTTTTGAACTTGGTCGACTTTTTTGAAACCGTCACTAAGGCCATTGATGAAGGTAAGGCAGTTCACACAGCCTACCTTGACCTTGCAAAAGCCTTTGACACAATACCACACTCGGGCATCATAGACAAACTCACCAGCTTAAATGTAAACCCATATGTCACGAGATGGGTTGCAAACTGGCTCAAGGACAGAACCCACAGGGTCAGAGTTGCTGGAGCTATGTCAGACTCTAAGCCAGTCACAAGCGGTGTCCCACAGGGCTCAGTCCTGGGACCCCTCTTGTTTGGCATTTATTTCTCTGAGGTACAGGCAAACATAGGAGGATTGTGGCTGACAAAGTTCACAGATGACTGCAAACTGGGTGCCATAATTGATACCCCAGCGGACACAAGCATCCTTCAGAGAGGACTCATAGAAACGGATAATTGGTGCCAGAGCCATGGCCTTAAGCTTAACGCCAAAAAATGTATAGTCATACCCTTTGGGAAAAACAAGGTACCCACAAATTACCACATAGGTGGTAATCCATTGGCACGGAAGAGGTAATCAGGGACCTAGGGACCCAGGTTGACAGTAACCTCTCATTTGACACTCACATTGCCAAAGTGGTTAGGAAGACCTTCTATATTGCCCACCTTATCATGAAGGGTTTCACATCTAGATCAAGAGAGGTCATTGTGCCCCTGTACTCATCTCTTATTAGGCCAATGATTGAGTACAATGCCCCATTTGGGATGTATCTTACCCGACACCTGCAGCAGTTGGAAAGACCCCAAAAGTTCCTCACCAAGAGGATAAAGGGTCTTAAACATATGTCATATGCTGCCCGACTGAAAAAAACTCCAGCTCTATTCAGTCACATACCGCCTACTCAGAGGCGACCTATGCCTAACGTACAAGGCCATGTCCAATCCGGAATTAATGGACATGCTCCACCTCAAAAAATCCAAATCCATCAGAGCCACAAGAGAAAGAGACTTAAACCTCAACACAGAAATAAATAGGACGTGCTGGAGGGACAGATTCATAACCCAGAGGCTCCCTACACTCTGGAACAGAATCCCAATCCATGTTAGGCAGAGCCCCTCACTAACTCTATTCAAGAGAAGTCTTGACGAGTGGATGGGAGATCGTAGGTTTACCCCGGGGGTCATCTCTGTGTCACTACTAGACAGAGGCACAGTAAACTAAACCCTAAATGGGCGTAGTATTCTCATCCTAAGGGGTGGAGAAAGCCACACACACTCTGGCTAGGCTTATAAATGCCCTAGGGCAGATAGCCTAGTACAAACCTATCTACCTATGAACCTATGAACATGATTGCATATCTACATTACCGTATGATACCAGAATATACACATGCGGTCTAGCAGTTAGACCTGTTTTGTCAGGCTATTACACTTTTATTGAATTACAAACAATATGAGACTCTTCCTGCCATATTCTCTAGTGTATGCAGTACTTGCCCTGAACAATACAGGTTTTATACAAGCAATTAATTTACTACTACTTTTATTTCCTATGACAGTAAATGCATGAGTATTACTGACCTGCCTCACATTGCAACCTCACCAGGCGACTGATGTGGGCCTCCTGGTTCGCAGCCCTCTCCATTGCAGCTGTGGGGGACATAAGAGGAATATTTAGCCATACCTATCCATGATATACCTGAGCTGGCAATTATTACACACATACTGAGGTGATACTTACACACAACTGGAACATCCTCTGCCGCTCTAGCCCCCTGGAACCACTCCTCTAAGAGGTCCCCCTTATGCTGCTTCAAGTCGGCATAGTGGTGCCTGACCTGCTCACCAGTTCTGGGTATGCCAGTGGCACTGGTGAAGTCACGGGCGAGACAGTCCCAGACCTCTGCCTTATATTGGGAGCCCTGGTACTGGCCCTGCAGCAGTCTCTGAGCATGGACTTTAATTAAGAGTCCTGCCATGACCTTGGGCTCCATGATGCACTAGAACTGTGCTTGGAAGCACACACCTTCTCCCTTTACTGCCATAGTGCCTGCAAGAGGAAGCTACAACCAGTTATGAGATGTATTCCCACCTCTTGGGTTTAAGTAGGACCAATTTCCCACACTTTTCCGTGATTGGCCCGTTTTGAAAAGGCTAAGCTATGGGCAAACCTGCTTAACGAAGGTTGGCATTGTTTAAAAGGGTATAACACTGGGCACATTGAGTTAGCTTGCCTACACATTGCTTACACCTGCTAAGCTGGCCCGTGCAATGCTTAGCGTTGCTTACATTAGACTTTGCATTATATTTCCTTTTTGGCATTGATTTCTTATTTATTACATGTTATATATCTGCCTAGTATCCATGATTAATGTGTACGTACACCCTATGGGGTCCTTGTGGTTTATCGGGGACTTCAACACTCTATTACAATTACACCTCACTTCTGGGCTTACTGCTGTACTCCAGTTCACATACTTACGTTATGTAGTGGGTTATGAACATATGACTGTATACTGATTCCTGTCACAGGTTCAGTTTGGTTTTACTATGGTGAGGACTTGTTTGCTGATACCTCATTCTTCTGTACTTTTATGATGGCTTGGTGGTTAACTACTGTGACTATGGTGTACAGGGTTCGAGACCTGCATGGCTGTTTATTTTGTTGCTGGGCAGAACAAGGGCCGTTGGATACAGAGTGATTAAGGCACTTTTGAGCAGTTGAAAGTGGGTTTGCATGATGGTAAGCACTGCTGACCTGCCATTACATCTGCTTACAGAGAGTTAGCTTTAGAACTGCTTAACCAGTGTAAGCATTGCTTACCACCACACAAACAGGCTTAAGTCCGCTTACTAGTGCTTAAATATACTTACTACTGCTTATTTGTGATTAAACCTGCTTACTAGTGCCTTATTCATTATGACACTGACACCTCACATGTGCATTTACTGCAGTACTCCAGTTCATGAAAATATGTTATTTAGTGGGTTATGAAACACAAATATTACTCATAATGTGCTTTGCCATGGAAAATGGAATGTTCTGCAGTGGGACTCAAACTGGGAATGCCTACTCGTAAGGCGAATGCTCTGCCCGCTACACTATTGCTATGCTGCTTCACTTGCATATATCTTCCTTGTTATCCTCTTCAGCCATTTAAGCTGTATTAACCGTAGCTAAGCGATGGGCACACCCATACACCTACAGTTAGCTTTAATCGGATTTTTAAAAAAGAAATGAAGGTTTTTTCATTTTATTTATGTATACTGTTGCTGTTGTACACAAGGAGGGCTGTTGGTGGGGATATGCAGTCACCTGTGAGCGGTCTCACTCATTTCATACCCCTTTCTGCTGTTCTTCATTGCGGGGGCATGTTTATTCTGAGGCCTGTGGATAATACGGCCCAGACCGCAAAATCCTTTATAAACGCATTCTATGAACACCTTCAGGAATGCATGGATCATGCAATCCCAAATAAAACCAAGACCCAATCCTCCAAAGGCAGATGTCCTGTCTGGTGGATCCCAGCCATAAATAAACTATACAATAGAAGGAGGAAGCTACTACATGATAGAGCAAAATCCCAAAAAGGGAAGGCATCTCTGATCAGTATTAGCAAAAAACTACGGGCACTCATAAAATCGTCTAAGGCCAGCTTCGAGAGAAAAATTGCACAGGACACTAAGGATAATCACAAGGCTTTCTTTAGTTATGTTAGGAACCTGGGTGGGAATTCCCAGATATGCTCAGAATTAGTCCAAAATGACAAAAAATACACAGAACCCACAGACATTGCCAACATCCTAGCTGACAGGTTCAGCAAACTTCCCCACCAAAAGGGCTAATATCTATCCCAGCAGAGTGCTGCCCCCCTGACATCTCAGATGCTCAGGTAAGAGCTGCCCTCTCCAAAGCAAGAAACACAGCATCAATGGGACCAGACGGTGTCCCGGGCTGCATCCTACATGAACTCCAAGAAGAGCTAAACCCAAACCTAAAACTACTGTTCAATCACAGCCTTACTACAGGATATGTACCCAAAGAGTGGCGTACAGCAACAGTGGTCCCTCTCCACAAAGGTGGTGCTTCAATGGATCCTGGAAACTATTGCCCCATAAGTATCACTAGCTTGGTCTGCAAAGCTATGGAAAGGATCATCGTGGACCTTATAAATAAAGATATTGGGAACCTGCAGACACTGGATCCTACCCAGTTCAGCTTTGTTAAGGGCAGATCCTGCTTCTTGAACCTGGTCAATTTCTTTGAAACAGTCACCAAGGCCATTGACAAGGGGAAGGTGGTCCACACAGCCTACCTGGACCTCACAAAAGCCTTTGATACAATATCCCACTCGGACATTATAGATAAGCTCACCAGCTTAAATATAAACCCCTATGTCACTAGATGGGTTGCAAACTGGCTCAAGGACAGAACCCACATGGTTAGAATAGCTGGAGCCATGTCAGACTCCAAACCAGTTACAAGTGGCATCCCACAAGGCTCAGTCCTGGGACCTCTCTTATTCGGTATATATTTCTCGGAGGTACAGGCCAACATGGAAGGACTGTGGCTGACCAAGTTCGCAGATGACTGCAAACTGTAGGCTATAATAGACTCTCCAGCTGACACAAGCATCCTCCAAAAGGGCCTCATAGAAACAGACAACTGGTGCCAGAGCCATGGCCTCAAGCTAAACGCCAAAAAGTGTATAGTCATCCCCTTTGGCAAAAACAAAGTGCCCTCAAATTACCACATAGGTGGTAATCCATTAAGTACAGAAGAAGTAATTAGGGACCTGGGGACCCAAGTTGATAGCAATCTCTCATTTGACAACCACGTGGCCAAAGTGGTTAGAAAAACATTTTATATAGCCCACCTAATCATGAAGAGATTCACATCTAGATCAGGGGAGGTCATTGTGCCTCTTTACTCATCCCTCATCAGGTCCATAATTGAGTACAATGCCCCTTTTGGGATGTACCTTACCAGACACCTGCAGCAACTGGAAAGACCCCAAAAGTACCTCACCAAGAGGATCAAGGGGCTCAAACAGATGCCGTATGCTGCCCGGTTAAAGAAACTCCAGCTCTACTCAGTGGCATACCGCCTGCTCAGAGGCGATCTGTGCCTGACGTATAAAGCCATGTCCAACCCGGAATTAATGGACATGCTGCACCTCAGAAAATCCAAATCCCATCGAGCTACACGCTCGAGGGACTTGAACCTCAGCACTGAAATAAATAGGACATGCTGGAGGGACAGATTCATAACCCAGAGGCTCCCTTCACTCTGGAATAAAATCCCAGTCCAGGTTAGGCAGAGTCCCTCATTGACTCTCTTCAAGAGGAATCTTGATGAGTGGATGGGAGATCGTATGTTTACCCCAGGTATCACTTCTGTGTCACTGTTAGACAGAGGCACAGTATACTAACCTTGAAAAAGGGCATAGCAAAATTAATTTAATATGGGTGGCGAAAGCCATACACACTCTGGCTAGGCTTATAAATGCCCTAGGGCAGATAGCCTAGTATGAACCTATGAACCTATGACTCTGCTCTCAGACACACCCTCTGCACTCTTACATGCCTAGGAGCCTAGGAGCTCAGGCAGCGAGCCTCATTATTATGCATGGCGTGCTGCTGTCCTGCTCCTAAACGTCCGCCTCCATGTAGGTTCTGATATTATTAATATCACATAACAAATCAAGCTGCCAGTACTGCACCTATATCCTTACAATAAATCCCTATGTGCTGCTTTGAACATTATCTGATATTATCAATATCACATAACAATCAAGCTACCAGTACTGCACCTATGTCCTTACACCTAAATCCGTACATGCTGCTCTAATATTATCTGATATTTACCAATTGTATATATGTACATCACTTGCTTATAACTCTGGTTTATAACCCACATTTTTGCCAGTTCATTTATACTTGTTATCACTTGTTATTGTCAGTGCACTGGTACCGAGAGTTTTGTATGCTATGACTTGCTTTTTCCTAAATATGAATTTTCTATGCTTATTTTATAGTTTTATTATTTGTGTACTTTTGCTCACTGAGCCCAGGTCATGACTGAAAAGGGTCAGTGAACCAGCCCACCTACCCAATAAACAAATTGCAAGTAAGTAAATAAATAGATGGCACATTCCTTATACTCATAAAATGCACCCCCAGCAGCCTCTTGAGCAGTTGCAATTAGCCCAGCTCCGACATCCAAGCTATTGTCAGGTAAAAAGATTCCTTCACTTTCCCCACTGAGAGATACCAGGGACTCCTTCACTGCCATGAAACACCTCTGAGCTGGCGATCCATCCCCAGTGGTCAACCTGTCTCTAGAAATGTCCTATGCCTTGGTCTTGGCAAGCAGTAGCATGTTAGTGATCCTGCAATTCCCCTGGACTATTGTTCTGTTATGCCCATCCATTGCATTTATGTTCTGCACCAGTCCTTGCTATGCCTGGTCATGGATGGTCTTGTCTGATCAAGATATACATGGCATAAGTGTGCAGCATGTGTAATAACACCTCCATCTCCTGTGAGGTAAACTTTTCCAGCCATTACCATTTATTTGGTCCAACAACAGGACATTACACCTCTGAATTACACATGTGGATGATCGTATGTGAGAATGATTATCCATCCCAGCTGACAACTGTCTTCGTGCCATCCTTAGGCACTTATGGTGACCACAGTTCTGTGTGTTGCTATATTGTAAGTATTCCAGCACAGTGACATGGCGTGGCAGCAGTGGGCATGTTAGCCATGCATGCTGTCCTTCAAATTTGTGTTGATAGTACAGTTTGTGCCCTTTGAACTGCAGGTCTTACATCCCTTGTAGCATGCCATGCAGTCCTTGTGCATATGGAATGCTGTTTTAAATCCTAAATAGGGTGGCAGGGATGGAGTTTGACCATGTTCCTTGCAAGGTTGAGCCCAGACTGAACCCTCCAGCAGGACTACATCCTGCTGTACTCTCTACTTTGGAAGCTTAGGACTGTAGCTTTCTTGCCTTCACCCATGTACCTTGTCAGGCTGAGCCTCCCCTCCCACCAAGCAGGACTGCAACCGTCCCTGCCTTGTCCCTTGTAACCTATAACATTGAAGCTCTCCACATGTCAGTCCATCTGCTCTGGGTAGTGTTTCTACACACATTCTGCTTTTCTGTTATTGTGACTGCTACTTCTATGCACCTTAGTTTGTCCATTGCAGTCCAGAGGTCCATTAAGAGTGACCGTGTCTGCTGTTAGTTAGCATGTATAGCAGTACACTCTAATATCTGCTATATTTTAATTCTCTAAATTGCTTATTGTAATGTGGTCTCCCAAAATGTGGTGATCATGGGATTTTATCTCATTAATTATTCTAATGAGGTCATTTGGAGAGATTGCCTGTGAATCATTTCTATAATGTGATGCATTAATAGCAACAGTTGGTGCTGCAATGCTTCTGTCTTCCCATTCCAGGCCTGGGAAATAATGTATGATCTGCATGCATGCATAGTCACTGTGAATCCTGATGATGCTACTACCAATCTCTATCACAGTACAAACAAATTGCATCATGCTACTGTTCATGAACATTGTCCTAACATGCAGCCATTAATCTACATCAAATGGCATCCAGCATACCAATAATATGATTTTTCAGCCAGCCCTAGAAAGTGGATATGACATCTACAAGCACTGAGTTTGGCAGTTCTCCCACATGGTGCTGCATGGTTTGTAAAATTCTCCTTCACCTGCAGTGCAGGAATAAGACAACACCTGGTGGAGGGGGGTAGGGCCCCCTTTGCAAAATTCATGCTTGCCACCAGCTTTCCAAAGCACCGAGTGACGCCACTAGCATCACATGCTCTGGTGAACACCACAGGCACAAATACATACCCCCCTACTTAAATATACTAACTCAAGGGTTGCACTACACAGACAAACTCACGAAAACACCACCACACACCTACATTCCCCTTTTACACACACATCACAGTCACAACACATACTGACACACACTAAAGCCCCTAACCAACACCCTTAAGCATACATACTTACGTAAACTTCCATTCAAACACCACAACACCAGAGGTGCTACTTCAACATCTCCAAACATCGGGATTTTGAAATTCATGCTTCTGGGGTTTCGGTATTTAAAACTTTCGGCTTTATGATCATGGGATTCTGAAATTCGGTATTTCAGAATTTCGAGATTATAAAGTGTTCCTATATATATATATATATATATATATATATATATATATATATATATATATATATATATATATATATATATATATATATATATATATATATATATATGTATATATATATATATATATATATATATATATATATATATATATATATATATACACATAACATTGACGTTTTGAAAGTTCAAAACTTCAATAAAAAAATAAAAACTTGTTTTTTTACACACCCCCTGTTAATTAAATATACCAACTCTGAGACCACACTACAGTAAAGAGAATGGTAAATATCCCATTCCGTGTTGTACAGTGATCTCCATTTAAATTGTTCGAAGTTACAAAACTTCAGTCTTATGATCTCGACCATATGAAGTTTGAAGTTTTGAAACTAGACACACACACACACACATATATATATATATATATATATATATATATATATATATATATAGGGTCTATATTACATTGATGAACACTTAGATGTTCGAATCTCTAAAGGTCGACCTTTAGAGATTGAAAAGTTAAACGTTCAAATATGTTTAAAAATTAAAAAAAAAACTTAAAGTGAAAAAAAAAACTAAAGGGTGTAAGTAGGGGGCAAGCCCCCCTGCTTCCCCCACACCCCCACTACTTAAATATACAAACTCCAAGATCACGCTACAGTGTAGGGAATGGGAAATTTCCCATTTCCATGCTGTAATTCACTGAAGTGTGATCTCGGAGTTGGCTTGCCTCATTGCTACAACCCTTTCCTTTTACTTTTTTTTTTTATTTATTTTCTTTAATATTTGAGGGTTTAACTGTTCAATCTCTAAAGGTCGACCTTTAGAGATTCGAACATTTAAGCGTACGTCTGTGTAATATAGATGCATATATATATATATATATATATATATATATATATATATATATATCTATATCTATATACATATATATATATATATATATATATATATATATTTTTTTCTTTTTTTTATATATATATATATATATATATATATATACAGAGACAGAGAGAGATGTGTGTGTGTGTGTGTGTGTGTGTGTGTGTGTGTGTGTGTGTGTGTGTGTGTGTGTGTGTGTGTGTGTGTGTTTGTGTATACTTCTACATTTTAAGACAGAATCCATAATATACTGCAGATATTGATAACTTTATAGGGGTTTTGCCAAATGCACATTTATATTCTCAGTCCTTTCCACATATTCCTGACATGTTCTGTTGATTTTGACTATCTATCACAAACATACATTGCTAATGGAAATATATCACCTTGTGGCCATTTTTTTCATTGACATACAGTTTTGGACTATATGACTGCAGTGTGCTAACATCACTGGCTATTTTTTGTGTTATCATTATGCTGAGATATGCTCATCAGACTGCAATGCATTTGCATATTCCTGGATTTCCCACAAATCTTGCATGGAACTCGGTGCACTCAGCCAAGATCTGGAAATCTTTTGAAATCCAGTCATTAGTAAATAAATAATGAATTAAACAGCAAAAGTGGTGTAATCTCTGGAAATTAAGCCCATTTAATGCATAAGGGAATCCATATCACCCCATGCCATATGGTCAGAGCTGAAAGTAAGAAACAAATTGCTGAGTTGCATAAAGTTCAGGCTCAGGTGTACCAAATTTCCAAACCATCCACATGCATCTTATTATAGACTTCCACAGAAGAATCATGAACTGAGGTAATTAATGAAGAGCTACACAATAATACTGGTTCAGTTCATCATGACAAAAATAGCATTATAACTATATCACATAAACTATTCATTAAAAATCAAAAAGCAAAGCAAAGAACACTAAAACTACTACTTTTTCCAGTAGTAAGTGTTTCTGCAAGGGGGAAGACCCCAGGTATCCCCACAGTCCTTTGCTCAGATGAACTAGCTTCAAGAATACACACACTTGGATAAAATGAAATATTTCAATATAGTTCTCTTTCCTATGAAGCTGCTAAGCTCTAAAGTGCACTCATCATTAAAATATGTAACTTTCACTCACTTTTAACAAATTGAAATGACACTAAAATGAATGGGCCTTCTTCTTCTTTCGGCTGCTCTCATTAGGGGTCGCCACAGTGGATCATCTGTTTCCATTTCTTCCTGTCCTCTACACCAACCACCTGAATGTCCTCTCTTACCACATTCATAAACCATATCTTAGGCCTTCCTCTTTTCCTGTTACCTTACAGCTTCATCCTTAGCATCTTTTTCCCAATATACTCTGCATCCCTCCTCAGCACATGTCCAAACCAACATAATCATGCCTCTCTGGCTTTGTCTCCAAACCTTCCAACCTGGGCTGACCCTCTAATATACTTATTCCTAATCCTGTCCACCCTCGTCACACACAGTGCAAATCTTAACATCTTTAACTCTGCCACGTCCAGCTCTGACTCCTTCCTTTTTGTCAATGCCACTGTCTCCAACCCATATAACATAGCTGGTCTCACTACATTCTTGTAGACCTTCCCTTTCACTCTTACTGGTACTCGTCTGTCACAAATCACTCCTGACACTCTTCTTCACCCATTCCATCCTGCCTGTACTCTCTTCTTCACCTCTCTTCCACACTCACCATTACTCTGAACTGTTGATCCCAAGTATTTAAACTCATCCACCTTCATGGCCTGCATGGATAAAATATAACATCACAATAAAATAAAATGAGGACTACTTTAATTTTGTATTCTTTGTGGACAGGATTTGTCCCCTAGACTGTAAACTTTTTTTCAGGGGATGCTCAAGGTGGTATTTCGCCATGGCAACAGGGAACTTCTCATACTCCTTTTGAGCAATAGATGGCACCAGAGGGCGATCACTAGTGTTTGGAGAATTCCACGTTGGATGAGAGTTTAGAAGGAAAGGACATCTTAATTCCTGAAATGGTGAGTAGAAGTCTCGATACAGAGGTATTGGAGAGTTTAATGAAGGAAGATGGAGAGACAGATGAAGGAGAGGAGGCAAGTGGGAATGCTGTGATGGATCGAGTGTTGCATGAGCAGTCAGATAATGAAGCCTGTAATGTGCTAGAGAAGCAGATTACAGTCTGAAAGTGGGGGGACATGTTCTTGTAATGGATTAATCAGTTTTGTGAATATGCCTCCACAACAGGGTATTGAGGATTACAGAAATTAAATAAATAAAACAAATATGTAAGTGCTACAAATCAATAAAGAAAAAGTAGTATACAAAGTGAAGAGAGGCATTTTACCAGGAACAGAAGTGCAGCAGCTTCGAAAAAACCTCAGGTGGTAAGAATAAGAAGCAAAACCAGTGATGTTACTGACAGGTATGACATTGTTGACAATGTTATACTGCCAGTAGGATTTATGTTAAGAGCCATAGCAAGAATGATACATTTGAGGCCAGAAGACTTTTGAGGAGTAGTTAACGAGACATTTTCAGGTGCAGAAAAGTTTATTGGGGAAACAGAAAAAAAAAATTAACATATCACCCTGGAAAGGCTTTATTTTTCAGAACATTCGCTTGCAGCTAAAAAGAAAACTGACTGAGCAGTTGAGAACTTCAGAAATGGATAAATTTGAACGTAAAACCATTTTTTTGAAAAAAGCGATAAAGTGCATGAAATATGCAAAAAGTGCAACTGAAATGTATGGACAAGGGAATGGGAATTGTGGGTTACACTGGATATGTGTGATGAGAAACTACAGTATAATTCTAATAGTACAGTAGTGAATAGGAAAACAGCAACAGTTAGGTATCAGTGCAAAATAAAGACTTGCTTCTATTGTGGAGATGAAAAACATTTGGTTCAGGAATGCACAACATCATTGGTAATATGGGAAACAAGGCCAAAGTGCTCAAAACTGTAAATCATTTTGCAGGAATTATAATAAGTCTGGCCATGTTTGGTTTGAAAGCTTGAAAAATAAAGGGTACATAAAAAGAAACTGAGAGGGAGGAAAGACAATATGTAGAAAGCAATATTCAGAAAGAAAGAAAGTGAAATGGGCGATGTACATGAGGAAGAAAGCAGTTAAATCTATTGCAGGGAGGGCAAGAAACAGAAAAAGGGAAAATTAATAGGAGCAAAAACCGGAAAGGAGTGATTTGGGTATACTGATGCTAAAAATGAACAACAAAATTAATTAAGGGGTTTATTGATTGTAGAATGGTGTAAAAAGAAAAAAAGATGGATATATTATGTTTGCTGGAAACAGGATGTGTTAACAAAAGGATCAAGAAGCTTTATAAAGATAAAAGATAATATGTTTAGTAAGACATGAAACTTGTTCAGAGTTATGGGGTGCAAAGGAGATAAGAAGTAAAAATATTGAATGGGACAATGCATGGCCTGAGAAAAGAAATGTAAATAGTGTGAAGGTTGTTGTTGTTGTTGTGTCTTTTGGCTTTTCCCGGTTAGGGGTCACCACAGTGGAACTACGGTCCGCTAATGATTGGCAATAGATTTTTAAGTGCTGAGTTGCCGGCCCTGACACGCAACCTTCAACGAAGGCACATCCATTCACGCATGTCTCCACACAGAAGACGCTCTAGCTGAGAATCGAACAGGACAACGTCTTACTGTGATATAGTGTGAAGGTAATAGTAATATATGTGTTTACAAACATGTAATAGTACACATGTCAATATAAATGATTGGAGACATTAATTGTAAAGTAAGAACAGAAAATGGAAAATAATGCAAGTTGTAAAGGTGGCAAAAGAAATGATGTGAAGTGGATATTTAAAAATAGGAAAAAGAATAGAGTGGACAAATGAAATGGGAATTATTAAAGCAGAGATAGATTATATTATGTATTTGGCTGACGTGAAGTGGCAGGTGGAGTAGAAGTATAGATTTTTCAGATTAATAAAATGGTTCACAGGGGATGTAAGCAAAAAGAAACAAAGGAAAACATCTGCATGAGCTAAAATCCAACATTAGCAATGCCTTTGCTAAGCACAGCCTAGAAAAAGGACACAACAAGTTCCGATTTCATAACCTGGATATGATGGAGAAAAAGGCACTTCTGGGCCCCACCAACGGCATCCTTGAGAAGCATGAACTTGAATGGCAAATATGCCTTCTGATTAATCGGCCTCCTGGACTTAACACCCATATCTCCATAAAAAACATTTTGAACCTAAGAAGACTTAACCATCAAGCCTACTACTGACCCCTAAAAGAAAAGCTCAAGAATTTAGCTCGTTTTCACAATAATGTTTTGTTATGCTCAGATCAATAATCTTCATAATGTCTTCTTGATACTAGCAGCATACAGTCATTATATTTATGACTCAATTTGGTTAGGCCTCAATTTGGTGTTGGTATACTGGACTTGTTTTCTTTTTTCAAAGGTAGGTCCGATGAAGCCCCATTGGCAAAAGCGCAGTGTCAAGACACATGATGGCTTTTTATGTCTCTTTTACAAAATTTTTGGTCTCAACATTAGCTGGCCTTACATCTACTTTATATATATTTTATATATTTTATATATTTTTTAACCAATACTATTGGAGCATTCCTGCTTGATAATAAAAGCGTATATTGATTTGGTTTATTGTATGTGAAATCTAAAGCACAGGATGGCCTTAAATGGTTCATTTGCAAATTTTCCATGAGCTTCTAATACAAGGACTTTTAAGAAATCACACAGTGGAAACTCAAGCCTTGCCAGATTTTCCTGTAAATTTTCATAGATTTGGTTGGTCATTTGACATGTTTACTCAATGATCTAGATTGATATTATGGATACTTTGCAAACACCCTTATTGTAATAAACATCAGCTAGGTAAACTTGCAGCCTTGATTCCTCAATGTAACAGAATCGCACTCACCTACCTGAATTAATAAAGAGTAAGATTTTAACACAGAATGATGACTCACGTATTTCTTTCACTGTAGAAGCATTTAAGAACGAGGAAGAATTTTACCAGGACTGTGATACTAACTAATGATTTTTTTTCTTTGGTTACTAGCTGCTCAGTATCTCTTTCAACCTGCTGGTTTGGATGATATAGGCTTCCTAACATTCCAAGCTTCAGATTTACTGAGATTTTGTTGATCCACCAATGTGGATATCTTAGCAAGCGAGAGATTATGGTATATGCAAGGGCACTATTTGAGTGGTCCACCTAGTGAATTTTGGTATACGTTTACTAGAATGAGATAAGCTTATGAGAAATCAGGTTTGACAAAAGCAGAAAAATAATAGAAAGATAGAGAGAAATTCTGGATGAAATAAGGACGTTAGTTGGTAGAAAACTTTCTATTTATCCTTCAGAAAGAAAGAAAGTGCTTTTGTTAAACACACACACACACAAACACACACACACACACACACACACATATATATATATATATATATATATATATATATATATATATATATATATATATATATATATATATATATATATTGGGAAAATTGTGATATTAGTGGACTGTATGGACCCGATTCCAAAAGACTTCCTCTCAGTGTAAGTGACCACTTACACTGAGAGCAGGTGTTTTGGGATCTGGTCTCCATAGCAAGCTTGTTTATTGATAGAACAAACACAAACAAAAAACAGCTCAGAGTGCAGAATGGTGCAGTAACAAACAATTGTAAAGAAAGCAATAACACTGCTCCCAAACTTACACACAAAAACGTTTTTTGCACAAGAAATACATAAGCGCTTTCATGACTGCTGCCGTCACTTCATCAGACAAAATAGAAGTAAAACAAGTGTCTTTAAATAGTTACTTAGAAAAGTCAGGTGAGTTACAATACCAAGCACATGTTACACATTGAAAATATCTAAAACCCTGTAAAACATAATTCAACAATGAATCTAACTATTCATGCTGAAAAATAATAATAATTAAAAGAAAACTCAGCCTAAACTATAATAAATATATCTAGTTAAATTCTTTTTAAAAATATATATATTTTTTTTTACAAAAACTTGATTAAAATATCCATTATTAATGCTTTAAATTATGTGACTTTAAGAAAGGTTTAAGAGATACAACTCCATTTAAACCTGGAGGTTTATCAGCATTTAATAAAAAAATCCACTCTTGTTCTCTGATCTCAATATAATTTTTAATATCACCCCCCGTATGTTTGGGTGTATTACTTGAGTTACTAAAAACTTAAAGGTATGTGTATGGTCAGTCAGCCTTACATGACTGGCTAGGGCATTGCTCTCTTTCTGTTTGTTAATATCCCTAATATGCTCTAGAATTCTGTCTTTAAGCATTCTGTTGGTCTTACCTACATAGAATGCATGACAGGTCTGACAGAAAGCAAAATAAACCACATTTAGGGTCTGGCAGTCAGCATAGCATTGACTCTTGATAGTAAACTACAGTGTAGGATGTCTATATATACAGTTGGTATAAATGAATCAACAGGCTGAACAATGATTGCATTTAAAAGTACCAAGCTGTGTGGAAATAATAAAATTTCTACCACTCGTTTTATTTCAAAGTAAGTGTTATTGCTCCTGAAAGAAAATGAAGGGGTGCTGCCAATTTTGTCCATTAAACCTGGTGTCTCATATAAAATATTCCAATTACGCTTAATGACAGAAACATATGCATCTATATCACTCGAGTATTGGAAAGTAACCCTAAACTTGTCAACATTCTGCATGGGTTCATTTTTACAGTCGCCTGATGAGGCTTTACTGAAATAGGGCATATATCTCTTCTTTCTTTGTGTCCAAGTCTCATCTATAGCCATATTAATCTCCTCCTTCATGTAACCCCTCTCCAAAAATTCCTGTTCGACTATACCAAGTGCCACTTGTGCTTCTTCGTCTTCATTATGCAACCTGAGCACCCTGTAAACCTGCCCCTTAACAACATTCCTAGGTATGTGCCTAGGATCCATACTTGTTTTATGTAATAGGGTATTTTTCCTTGTGAGTTTCCTATAAATGCTACTAGTTAACCCATCAAGGTCTGACTTCTTGACCAATACATCCAACAAGCTAATCTCAGTTGTGGACCATTCATACGTAAACCTCAAAATATCAGTAGTTGTATGCAGGTACCTCACAAAATTCTCTAATTCGGTGCTACTGCCTTGCCATAAAAGAAAAATATCGTCCACAAACTGGACATACCAAAGAATGTGCTCAGAAAACTCACTAAATTCTAACAGAAGAAAACTCTGTTCCCAGCAAACCAGAGCTAAATTGGCATAGCTATTGGCACAAGCAGTGTCCATAGCTACACCAGTTTTCTGTAGATAAAACTCATTTTCAAAAAGGAAAACATTGTTTTCTAATATGATCTCAAGTAGGCTACAAATAAGTTCAACTTTGTTATTCTCAAAGCATCTATTTAAATTCAAAAATTCTCTAACTTATTCAATACCCCTTCATTTGGTATAGACGTAAACAAGGATTCAATGTCCATGGTGACAAACATGTAGTCACTATTAATAGTCAATAACCTGTTGTATAGCCTCTCCAGAAAATTCTTAGTATCTCTGAGGACAGTTTAACAGTTTTTGAGCAATACATGCAAGGTGTTTTCTACATAGATAGACAGCGGCTCGGTGCACCATCCTGCACCTGACACTATAGATCTCATTGGTGGTAAGGTGATATTTTATGTATTTTGGGTAGAACATAGATCCTTGGAATTATTGGATTCTTTGTAGTAAAATTCTTAAACAACTCTTCACCGATCATACCAGTCATCAGTAAGTCAAATACCAAAAAAGATACCTTTTCCATAATGCCATTAACAACCATTTGAGAGATAAATATATATGTCTTTGTATCCCATAGTAAAACCTGCATCTGATTCAAGTGCAGCTCTTTATCTAGTAGAACAATGCCTCCACCTTTATCTGCTTGTTTAAGTTCCACAGAATGTATATTCATAAGTTCATGTAAGGCTCTATTTTCACTAGGTGACAAATTATAAAAATTACTTTTAGCACCTTGAACAAAGATTTGTCTAAAGTCATGTTCGCGAACATTAATAAAAGTTTGAATGGCAGGATGTGTACTAGGGATGAAAGTGCCCGGTCATCGAAAACAGGCAGAATCACTGTTGCTGTTAACATTATCTGTAGCAAAAACTTTCTTTAAAGAAAGATTTCTGCCCAACAGTCTTAAATCCTTCAACATTGTTACATGATTAGCTTGTTTAGAAGGAACAAAAGATAAGCCTTTGTTCAAAAGTTCAGTCTGTTCTGCAGTTAACACTAAAGAAGAAATATTAAAGATCAAACCTTGCTTCAAATTCGTCTCCTTTTCATCTGTTGAGATTTTCGTTCCACACTTTGTTGTCTCTGTATTTTACCCTGTCTCGTCAGGCTCCTTGAATGATTCTTGATAGGCAAAGGATTGTTTAACGTGAAGTTTGTCACCATGTAGCTGCCTAAAAAAACATTTTTATCTAAATTGGCATTCCCTCAGCATTGAGCGGAAGGACCAGCAGCTAATTCTTTCTTTGTAGATTTATCACAATTCGTGTTAGTTAAAGAATCATTCCCAATAAAAATTAGTTCTCTGTTCTCATTCAAAGCTGCCTCCTCTAAGTTGGAGCATTGCAACGAAGTTACTTGTTGTGTTGTTGGAGTAGTTTGAGTTAACGGCTGAATGGAATTGCAGGAAGCAGCGCCCGATTGGTCACTTGTATGATGGATACTCTACTGAACCAATGGTCTTATCTGCTCCCTTGGCCATGAAAATACATTGTAATTATCAAAATCTTTCTTGTCCCTTTGAAGTTTCTTAAGTTTAGCTGATTGCAATCTCTTCTCAGATGAGACTATATTGTCTTGCAATTGATCCATTTTGTCACTAATAGTATGAAATGAAAAGCAGCTAGAAATTTTGTTTTCAATGGCAATAATATCTTCTTTCAATTCATGCTCTATTGGTGAGAAAAAGTCAATTAGAAGCTGTATGTATTGAGCACTGAATTGTAGATTCAGTTCTTGCCACCTCATAAGGAGGTCAAAATATGTATCTCCGTAACTTGGCATATCTAAAATTCTCAACCCTCTAGGAATAATTCTGTGTTGAAGCGAGGCTTGCAAATGCAAACACTGCCACTGTAGCCTTTTATATTCATACATTTTGTTCTCCAGTTCTCTGTGGCACTTAATAAATTCAGGTACCTGATTACTCATGAAAGAACTGTTGTCTGCAGAACACATGGAATTCATATCCAGGAGAGGATTATCTTGAACATTCAAAATCAGAAGAAAATGATCAATGGTGTCCATTGGAGCTCCCTCATGAATAGATTTCTCCACCAATATTGTTTTGATGGTGTGCCTCTTATGCCGAATAAATAAGAATAAACACAAACGAAAAATGGCTCAGAGTGCAGAATGGTGCAGTAACAAACAATTGTAAAGAAAGCAATAACACTGCTCCCAAACTTACACACCAAAACGTTTATTGCACAAGAAAAACATAAGCGCTTTCATGACTGCTATCATCGCTTCATCAGACAAAATAGAAGTAAAACAAGTGACTTTAAATAGTTACTTAGAAAAGTCAGGTGACTTACAATACCAAGCACCTGTTACACATTGAAAATATCTAAAACCCTATAAAAACATAATTCAAAAATGAACTTTAACAATTCATGCTGACAAATAATAATAATTAAATGAAAATTCAGCCTAAACTATAATAAATATATCTAGTTAAATTCTCTTTAAAAATATATATATTTTTGCAAAAACTTGATTAAAATATCTATTCTTAATGCTTTAAATGATGTGACTTTAAGAAAGGTTTAAGAGGTACAACTCCATTTAAACCTGGAGGTTTATCAGCATTTAATAAAAGAATCCACTCTTGTTCTCTGCTCTCAGTATAATTTTCAATATCACTCCCCTGTATGTTGGGGTGTATTACTTGAATTACTAAAAAGTAAAAGGTATGTGTATGGTTCGCCAGCCTTACATGATTGGCTAGGGCATTGCTCTCTTTCTGTTTGTTAATATCCCTAATATGATCTAGAATCCTGTCTTTAAGCATTCTGTTGGTCTTACCTACATAGAATGCATGACAGGTCTGACAGAAAGCAAAATAAACCACATTTAGGGTCCGGCAGTCAGCATAGCATTGACTCTTGATAGTAAACTGCAGTGTAGGATGTCTATATATACAGTTGATATAAATGAATCGACAGGCTGAACAAGGATTGCATTTAGAAGTACCAAGCCATGTGGAAATATTAAAATTCCTACCACTCATTTTATTACAGAGTAAGTGTTTTAAAGAGTTATTGTTCCTGAAAGACAATGAAGGGGTGCTGCAAATTTTGCCCATTAAACTTGGTGACTCATATAAAATATTCCAATTACTCTTAATGACAGAGACATATGCATCTATATCACTCGAGTATTGGAACGTAACCCTAAACTTGTCAACATTCTGCATAGGTTCATTATTACAGTCGCCTGATGAGGCTTTACTGAAATAGTGCATACATCTCTTCTTTCTTTGTGTCCAAGCCTCATCTATAGCCATATTAATCTCCTCCTTGCAGTAACCCCTCTCCAAAAATTCCTGTTCGACTATACCAAGTGCCACTTGTGCTTCTTCGTCTTCTTTATGCAACCTGAGCACCCTGTAAACTTGTCCCTTAACAACATTCCTAGGTATGTGCCTAGGATGCATACTCGTTTCATGTAATAGGGCATTTTTCCTTGTGGGTTTCCTATAAATGCTACTAGTTAACCCATCAAGGTCTGACTTCTTGACCAATACATCCAAGAAACTAACCTCAGTTGTGGACCATTCATACTTAAACCTCAAAATATCAGTAGTTGTATGCAGGTACCTCACAAAATTCTCTAATTCAGTGCTACTGCCTTGCCATAAAAGAAACTTGAGATCATATTAGAAAACAATATTTTCCTTTTTGAAAATGAGTTCTAGCTACAGAAAACTGGCGTAGCTATGAGCACTCCTTGTGTCAATAGCTACGCCAATTTAACTCTGGTTTGCTTGGAGCAGTGCTTTCTTCTGTCAGAATTTAGTGAGTTTTCTGAGCAAATTCTTTGGTATGTCCGGTTTGTGGACAATATTTTTTCTTTTATGGAAGGGTGCTCAGGTTACATAATCCAATACTCAAGTGATATAGATGCATATGTCTCTGACACCAGGTTTAATGAACAAAATTGGCAGCACCCCTTCATTTTCATTCAGGAACAATAACTCTTTAAAAAACTTACTCTGTAATAAAACGAATGGTAGGAATTTTATTATTTCCACACGGCTTGGTACTTTTAAATGCAATCATTGTTCAGCCTGTTGATTCATTTATACCAACTGTATATATAGACATCCTACACTGCAGTTTACTATCAAGAGGCAATGCTATGCTGACTGCTGGACCCTAAATGTGGTTTATTTTGCTTTCTGTCAGACCTGTCATGCATTCTATGTAGGTAAGACCAACAGAAAGCTTAAAGACAGGATTCTAGAGCATATTAGGGATATTAACAAACAGAAAGAGAGCAATGCCCTAGCCAATCATATAAGGCTGACTGAACATACACATACCTATAAGTTTTTAGTAATTCAAGTAATACACCCCAAAATACAGGGGGGGGGTGATATTGAAAATTATACTGAGAGCAGAGAACAAGAGTGGATTCTTTTATTAAATGCTGATAAACCTCCAGGTTTAAATGAAGTTGTATCTCTTAAACCTTTCTTAAAGTCACGTCATTTAAAACATTAAAAATGGATATTTTAATGAAGTCTTTGTAAAAATATATATATTTTAAAGAGAATTTAACTAGATATATTTATTATAGTTTAGGCTGAGTTTTCATTTAATTATTATTATTTTTCAGCATGAATAGTTAGATTCATTGCTGAATTATGTTTTTACAGGGTTTTAGATATTTTCAATGTGTAACATGTGCTTGGTATTGTAACTCACCTGACTTTTCTAAGTAACTATTTAAAGACACTTGTTTTACTTCTATTTTGTCTGATGAAGTGACGGCAGCAGTCGTGAAAGCGCTTATGTATTTCTTGTGCAAAAAACGTTTTGATGTGTAAGTTTGGGAGCAGTGTTATTGCTTTCTTTACAATTGTTTGTTACTGCACCATTCTGTACTCTAAGCTGTTTTTCGTTTGTGTTTGTTCTTATTTATTTGGCATAACAGGCACACCATCAAAACAATATTGGTGGAGAAATCTATTCATGAGGGAGCTCCAGTGAACACCAATGATCGTTTTCTTCTGATTTTGAATGTTCAAGATAATCCTCTCCTGGATATGAATTCTGTGTGTTCTGCAGACAACAGTTCATTCATGAGTAATCAGGTACCTGAATTTAATAAGTGCCACAGAGAACTGGAGAACAAAATGTATAAGTATAAAAGGCTACAGTGGCATCACTTGCATTTGCAAGCCTCACTTCAACACAAAATTATTCCTAGAGGGTTGAGAATTTTAAATATGCCAAGTTACAGAGAAACATATCCTGAACTCCTTGGGAGGTGGCAAGAACTGAATCTTCAATTCAGTGCTCAATACATAGAGCTTCTAATTGACTTTTTCTTGCCAATAGAACGTGAATTGAAAAAAGATATTATTGCCATTGAAAACAAAATTTCTAGCTGCTTTTCATTTCATACTATTAGTGACAAAATGGATCAATTGCAATATAGTCTCATATGAGTATAGATTGTAATCAGCTAAACTTAAGAAACTTCAAAGGGACAAGAAAGATTTTTATAATAACGTATTTTCATGGCTGAGGGAGCAGATAAGGCCATTGGATCAGGAGAGTATCCATCATACAAGTGACCAATCGGGCGCTGCTTCCTGCAATTCCATTCAGCCGTTAACTCAAACTACCCCAACACAGCAAGTAACTTCGTTGCAATGCTCCAACTTAGAGGAGGCAGCTTTGAATGAGAACAGAGAACTAATTTTTATTGGGAATGATTCTTTAACTAACACAAATTGTGATAACTGTACAATGAAAGAATTAGCTGCTGGTCCTTCCCCTCAATGCCGAGGGAATGCCAATTTAGATAAGAATTTTTTTTAGGCAGCTACATGGTAACGAACTTCATGTTAAACAATCCTTTGCCTATCAAGAATCATTCAAGGAGCCTGACGAGACAGGGTAAAATACAAAGACAACAAAGTGTGGAACGAAATTCTCAACAGATGAAAAGGAGACGAATTTGAAGCAAGGTTTGATCTTTAATATTTCTTCTTTAGTGTTATCTGCAGAACAGATTGAACTTTTGAACAAAGGTTTATCTTTTGTTCCTTCTAAATGAGCTAATCATGTAACAATGTTGAAGGATTTAAGGCTGTTGGGCAGAAATCGTTCTTTAAAGAAAGTTTTTGCTACAGATAATGTTAACAGCAACAGTGATTCTGCCTGTTTTCGATGACCGGGCACTTTCATCCCTAGTACACATGCTGCCATTCAAACTTTTATTAATGTTTGCGAATGTAACTTTAGACAAATCTTTGCTCAAGGTGCTAAAAGTAATTTTTATAATTTGTCACCTAGTGAAAATAGAGCCTTACATGAACTTATGAATATACATTCTGTGGAACTTAAACAAGCAGATAAAGGTGGAGGCATTGTTCTACTAGATAAAGAGCTGCACTTGAATCAGATGCAGGTTTTACTGTGGGATACAAAGACATATATATCTGTCTCTCAAATGGTTGTTAATGGCATTATGGTAAAGGTATATTTTTTGGTATTTGACTTGCTGATGACTGGTATGATCGGTGAAGAGTTGTTTAAGAATTTTACTACAAAGAATCCAATAATTCCAAGGATCTATGGTCTACCCAAAATACATAAACATAGCACCTTACCACCAATGAGATCTATAGTGTCAGCTGCAGTATGGTACTCGGAGCCACTGTTTATCTATGTAGAAAACACCTTGCATGTATTGCTCAGAGACTGTTATACTGTCCTCAAAGATACTAAGAATTTTCTGGACAGGCTATACAACAGGTTATTGACTATTAATAGTGACTACATGTTTGTCACCATGGACATTGAATCCTTGTTTACGTCTATACCAAATGAATGGGTATTGAAAAAGTTAGAAAATTTTTGAATTTAAATAGATGCTTTGAGAACAACAATGTTGAACTTATTTGTAACCTAGTTGAGATCATATAAGAAAACAATGTTTTCCTTTTTGAAAATTAGTTCTATCTACAGAAAATTGGCGTAGCTATGGGCACTGCTTGTGCCAATAGCTACGCCAATTTAGCTATTGTTGGGAACAGCTTTTTCTTCTGTCAGAATTTAGTGAGTTTTCTGAGCACATTCTTTGGTATGTCCAGTTTGTGGACGATATTTTTCTTTAAGGCAAGGCAGTAGCACTGAATTAGAGAATTTTGTGAGGTACCTGCATACAAGTACTGATTTTTTGAGGTTTACATATGAATAGTCCACAACTGAGATTAGCTTCTTGGATGTACTGGTCAAGAAGTCAGACCTTGATGGGTTAACTAGTAGCATTTATAGGAAACCCACAAGGAAAAATGCCCTATTACATAAAACAAGTATGCATCCTAGGCACATACATAGGAATGTTGTTAAAGGGCAGGTTTACAGGGTGCTCAGGTTGCATAATGAAGACGAAGAAGCACAAGTGGCACTTGGTATAGTCGAACAGGAATTTTTGGAGAGGGGTTACTGCAAGAAGGAGATTAATATGGCTATAGATGAGGCTTGGACACAAAGAAAGAAGAGATGTATGCACTATTTCAGTAAAGCCTCATCAGGCAACTGTAATAATGAACCTATGCAGAATGTTGACAAGTTTAGGGTTACGTTCCAATACTCGAGTGATATAGATGCGTATGTCTCTGTCATTAAGAGTAATTGGAATATTTTATATGCGACACCAGGTTTAATGGACAAAATTGGCAGCACCCCTTCATTTTCTTTCAGGAACAATAACTCTTTAAAACAGTCTGTAATAAAACGAGAGGTAGGAATTTTAATATTTCCACATGGCTTGGTACTTTTAAATGCAATTATTGTTCAGCCTGTCGATTAGTTTATGCCAACTGTATATATAGACATCCTACACTGTAGTTTACTATCAAGAGTCAATGCTATACTGACTGCCGGACCCTAAATGTGGTTTGTTTTGCTTTCTGTCAGACCTGTCATGCATTCTATGTAGGTAACACGAACAGAATGCTTAAAGACAGGATTTTAGATCATATTAGGGATATTAACAAAAGAAAGAGAGCAATGCCCTAGCCAATCATGTAAGGCTGACTGACCATGCACATACCTTTAAGTTTTTAGTAATTCAAGTAATACACCCCAACATACGGGGGGGTGGTACTGAAAATTATACTGAGAGCAGAGAACAAGAGTGGATTCTTTTATTAAATGCTGATAAACCTCCAGGTTTAAATGGAGTTGTATCTCTTAAACCTTTCTTAAAGTCATGTCATTTAAAGCATTAAGAATGTATATTTTAATCAAGTTTTTGTAAATATATATATATATTTAAAGAGAATTTAAGTAGATATATTTATTATAGTTTAGAATGAGTTTTCATTTAATTATTATTATTTTTCAGCATGAATAGTTAGATTCATTGTTGAATTATGTTTTTACAGGGTTTTAGATATTTCCAATGCGTAACAAGTGCTTGGTATTGTAAGTCACTTGGCTTTTCTAAGTAACTATTTAAAGACACTTGTTTTACTTCTATTTTGTCTGATGAAGCGACGGTAGCAGTCGTGAAAGCGCTTACGTATTTCTTGTGCAATAAACGTTTTGGTGTGTAAGTTTGGAAGCAGTGTTATTGCTTTCTTTACGATTGTTTATTGATAGGCCTTAGACAGAAGTAATTCAATTACACTGAGAGCAGGTCTTTTATAGTCTAGCTGTGTATGTTTCCTGGAAAAAAAGAATTGTTAATTTTTGCAGTTTTGTTTGGGAATCAAGACTAAATCCAATTAGATGTAGAACTGCATATAATAAGAAAGAAGAATAAGCTTTGAATAAAAATCATATTTAGGTATTAAAATATGAAAGAGAAGGAAAATAGAGATGTTTAGATATGAAAAATATAAAAAAGGAAAGAAAAGTACAAACTAGAGATGATGGAAAATGAATACAATGATAAGATAAAGTTATAGGAAATGAAGATTAATGAAGTTAAAAAATATAGAAATGAATGGTATAACATAATAATGGAGAAACATTTAATATATCTATGGAAAGATCATAAGGATGAAGTAAAAAATGCAATAAAAATAGAAGGAAAATATTTTTACAAGGCTGGAGATTTTTGTGTAGATTATTATGGGATAGGGTACCTGTAAAAATAATACGAAATACAAAGCAATGAATGACAGAAAATGTAAAGATTGTTTTGAAGAAGAAACAACAAAATATTATTTTTGGATTATAAAAAAGTTTGAATGTTTTTGAGAAAACATTAAAAATGAGTATAAGTGTGACAGTTTTTGAAACACAAACACGGATATACTATTTTATGAGAAATATGAAAAAGAAAGAAAATGTGAAGTTGTTAGATGGTGTGGGATATTAATGGTAACAGTACGGGCATTATGGAAAAGAAGGTGTTTTAAGTTGTTATGTAATAAAAGTAGGAATGCCAAAGATGCATTGGATGAAATAAAAAAATAGTTATGGAGAAGCATTTGGAGAAGAAAATAAAAGATATTAAATTTTGTGAAATTGAATATGTAAATAGAATGGAAGGGGTGTGATGAATAAAGATGTATAAACAAACCAACCCTAGCTTTTTTGATCAGTGCCATGGGATATTTTATCTACACCTGAGCTACCACCAAATCAAGTAGATGGGACCTCAACTTAGCATCTCAGCTGAATACACTCAGGGGTGCAGCAAACCCCTAATGCTTCACTACAGTTTCACTAATGGAAAATAAATCCAGCCACCTGGAGAGGGATGAAACCCATAGCCTTCTGATCATCTAGCATTGAAGGTAAGTCAGCTACCTGTTCCACCACTGCCATCACTGATGCAATGGTCCTTGATCAAAGTAATATATGACATATAAAGCAGAGTCATGAATTCTGTTCATGAGATAAAACCTGTAATGATGACAGATTAGACACCCCTGCAAGTCTGACAGTCACTACATCTGGTAACTATTAAGAAAACACAAATATCAGAAATGTTTTCAGTTATGCTTTTGCTATCCTAAGTCAAGCAGTATTTTTTGAATGTCTAAATGCTTTCCTTTTGTCTTGCAGCTCAGCAACAGAAAGCATACAGTCAAAATTGGGGATTCTACCTCTACCAGCACACCAGTTACCAGTGGTGTGCCACAAGGATCTGTGCTGGACCCCTTACTGTTTGGAATCTATTTCTCAGAAGTCCAGGCAAAAATAGATGGCCTGTGGCTTATCAGGTTTGCTGATGACTGCAAACTGGGTGCAGTTACTGAGTCCCCAATGATGTTGACATACTACAAAAAGGAAACCAAAAGGAAACAAACTGGTAAAACGGCACGGACTGTTTATTACTGTAAGCGCTTTCGGCTGAAATAATACTCAGCCTTCATCAGACAACGTACGTAACACTCAGCAGCACTTATATATAACAACTCAAGTTAAAACACATAAATCAATTAACCTATCAAAGAACAAAATCAATTAAGACTTACAAAATATTAACATTCAAACTTCAAAGGGCTGAAATTTCAGCCATACAATAAAATTAAATTTTCAATAATCATTTTATATGATTATAAAAAATAAATAACCACCATAAATAAATATCTATTTTTGACTTGTCACAAGACATAAAAAATGGAAAAGTGAAAAAACAAACATACCTTACCAACTCAAATTTGACATTGGTAATAATACTACATTAATTTATAAATAATTTAATTTAGATCCTGAACCTTCATAAGCTTTAAAAATTAATGACCTAAGTGATTAATACTCACAAACTAAATATTCATCTCAGTAAAGCTTTAAGCTTGAGAATACACTTAATGGAAGCATAATCATTTAAACCTGGGGGAATCTGTGCAGATGTTCTAATCTGCCAAAACAATTCCTGCTCCTCTAAATGGAGCTGCCACGGACCCCCTCTAATATCAATTTTAATCTGATGGACAACAGTAAACAGAAAACAATGTTCTGGATGCTCCAAAATGTGCCTAGCCAGTGCGTTGGTCAAATCCTTCCTCCCTATGGCATATTGATGTTCATAAATTCTCTTTCTTAACCTCCACTCAGTTTTGCCAATATAGAAAGAGGGATATTTCTCACATAAGGCCACATATACTACCCCACTAGATTCACAATTATAGTTGCCATTAATGAAAAAACATTTCTTGTTGGCATTAATTTTATTGCCAGGTAGAACATACTTGCATTGAGAGCACATGCCACATTTTCACATCCCTACTACCTTTTGTTTAATAACAGGCCTACTCTTTTCAACCAGACCTTTTAAATTGACACCCCTTCTATATGCAAATCTTGGCTGTGTACCTAATATTTTAACCAACGCTTTATCCTCCAGGATGATGTTCCAATTCTTAACTAGAATTTCCCTAATAACTTGATAATCAACACTGTATGTGAATAGAAAATTGATCCTAGGTAAGGTTGAAATAGTCTTGTTTGTAATTAACTTAGATGGCCCATCCATCATACCACCACTCAACGGGGGGGGGGGGGTCAACTATGTCCCACTTGGATAAGGGTAGTCTGTGCTAATCATAGACTCACGCTGCAAATATAGACCATACAACTTAATCAATAATGTAACAAGGGTATAACATGGCAAGGCTTATAAAGGCCCTAGGGCCAATAGCCTAGTAACTTCCTATGAACCTATGAACCTGTGAAAGCTTCAGGCTATCTCAAAACCTAGTCTGTCCTAAAAGACTGGCATCTGAAGGTGTCTTTCAAAATTAATGAAGACTTGCCATGGATTCCATACACCAAACTTTGAGCCTGGATATAAGTTCACACCCTTTCTGATCCTTATACAAATTCTGTACTACAAGGACATTCACAGAGCCTTTCTCTGTCCTAGTGGGCATACAATAAAGAGGCAGAAACTAGCACCTGTCCTATGTAGCTATTTATCTTGATTGTCCAGCTTGGGATTCAGATTCTGCTACAAGATGAAGACAGACAGACAGGCTACCTAGATATAGGCCATGACAAGCCCTTATCATTTCTATTTTATCTGCTTATATTATCAGGAGAAGTGAGAGAGCAGGTAATGACAATGTAAAGCAGATGTCACATACACCATCATTTCTAGATGCATATGCCTTACAAAGGCATGCCTTTAATCTCTTCCTGATCTGCCACCACATCAAACATCCCCTCTTCCAGTAATTTAAAGCAGTTTCAATATATTCAGGCCCACCCAACCTACCAAGTCAGAATATGGGTGCTTCTGTACACATCTCTCCCAAAAGGCTGCTCCTTTCCAGGAAGACTACCTTTGCATACTTTGGCAGAACCAAGCACATATCCTGAGTCAACATGCTGCCAATTCCATTGAGAAAGCCATCAATCAGCATCCAGACCCCTCCTCCAATCAGCATCCCAGACCCCTCATCCAACATCCAAGCCATTAATCAAACCTAGGACTCTTGGGTTAGAGCTAGAACTATAACCCTCTATGCAGTGCAGCTGGAGATATAATAGAATTTTTGCTGAACTTTTTGAAGATGTCACTTGGATCACAGATAAAAATAATCAAGGCTATCTGTGCCAATGACTGTTACCCTTACTAGATTTTTACAAATGATACTGAGCCTTCTGCTCTTAGGTGAGCTTGTTGGTTTACATGAACTTTGTCAAATGAGAAACGCTGAAGAAGATGTGACTGAATGGATATGACTGAAACTAAATGAGTTCAGATATCATCTGTTCAAATCCAGCAATACCATCCAGCTCACAGTTTTACGATCCCTTAACATATTTACAACTGTGAACATAAAAGCAATGACCATAACCTAATATCTTAAGTGCAAAGTGGAATTGCTTTGATAAAAGTAAAGGAATAAGTTTGATGATATATAAAACACATTCATTAAAATGCTACTGCAGTACAAATAATAGAAGAAGAAATAAGCACATCTAGTCAATAAAGTCTTGAAGCTCTGCTTAAAGAAATGTCATGCCTAGCAGGACAGCGTAACATGTAATTGGAAAAAAATCAGAAGACTCACTGAAACCATGTTGTGAAATTAATGGATGTACAGAGTGGAACAATACGATTACTGGATGAAGTTAATGTTTTAAAGGGGAGAAAGTTTCCTCTACCCTTCCTTACGTATTTTATTAACCATTAGGATCACCACACCTAAGAGCAAGGACAGAATAAATAAACTGTTCTTACAGAAGTCTGTCATTACTCCACTGACTTCACTAATACACAGTAACAGTAAATAAGCACAAAGTAGTAAATGAGACACAACAACCCCTACTATGTGAATTTAAAAGTAGTAAAATTTGGGAACAGATATTTAATATTATATTAGCATAAAACTTTTGAATTGAAGATAGTAATAATCATTGCTATATTTGGAGAGAAATGTCTAATCAAACTGTTCAATATTGGAAACTTACTAATTATTCCTGTGTTTTTCTTATATTTCTAATGTCTTATATGGAAGCATTCTTGTAAATATTGTATATTGTTTGGTGTGATTGTTACAGTGTTAGTTAGTAGTTTGTATTTTATAATTTTGTATGAAAAGTATATAATAATAAAGATTTATTATGGAGAAAAAAAAAAAAAAAAGACACAACAACCCCCCCCCCCCCATAACATAAGGCCCTGCAAAATACAAGAGAAAGGAAGATAAATATTTCCTTTCTTCTACAGTGTAACAATGATAGATGAAACGATGTACCTTAAATATGTTATGATTTATTTTACTTTCAACTGGCTGTATATTTACTGATTTAGTTGTCATCTTACCAAGAATCAGTGTCATAGTTTATTATAGCAATAACCCACGCCTGGGTGTGGGTAATGCTGGATTTACCCACGGTTGGTGTGGTTTGGTCACGCGGGCGAAACCCGAGTGGACAAACAAAGCCAACCGTGGGTAAATCCAGCATTACCCACACCCAGGCATGGGTTATTGCTATTATACAATGACATTATTTAAGAAAAAAAATAATTACTTTTCTTAAATAATGGCATTCTATAATGCCTCCTTGCTGCCCTTCCGCAGCTGTCTGGTATTCTGGGGCAGTTCTGATGTACTGCGCATGCGTATGCCTATGCAGTACATCAGAGCTGTGGGCTAAAGCAACAGAGAAAGCAAGATCTCCGTTGCTTTTTGCAAACTGTCTCGCTATGTTAAAGGAGTTTAACATAGCGAGACAGTGTGAAGCAATGGAGATCTTGCGTTCTCCGTTGCTGAAAAAAAAGAGTTATAATAATGGAAAAAGTCCGGGCGACCAGACCTTTTTCCATTACTATAACTCTGATTTACAGCATGCACGTTTTTGAATATTAATGGGGGGGGTCATTGTATAATTGACTGTATTGTACAGGTAACATTTCAATTTATTGTAATTCTAGATTCTGCAGTTAGACGGCGGTTGAATTCTGTTCTCTTTTATTTGACATCGCAAGTATTGAAGGGCAGTGCTTCTCTTGTTCAAAAATCCTAAAAGCTGGAGCTACAAATGTTTTAACTACTCTTGATAAAAACAAGACGCTGGCAATTGCAAAAGAAAACTATCCTGAACTTGTCCCATTCAAAAAAAAAGTAAAGAAAACCGCACTGAACATTTTCACTTGGGCTCATCTTGGCATCACTGTAAAGAGATACCCTTCAAATAGGTTGCAATTATTTCTGATGGCACTAAGCTATTCTCTTTGTTGAATGTTTCAGGTATCATACAGTAACCTAAAGAAACAAGGCATCTAAAGTGTTCTCAAACCGCTAGCTAGAGAATTCAAGCAGCAGTAAAAATACATCAGGGAATGCCATCTTATAGTTTAATTCATTTATTAAATAGGTTCAGTGTTGGCAAATAAGCTTTGCCTAGTTAATTGAATTGCTGAAAGCCTTACTATAGACAAAAGAGGAGTGAGGGATCAACTCTGGCTAATAGGAGAAGCTCGTTAGTAACTGAGAGCATTAGTCACTGCATTAAACAGCTGGATGTTGATGTTTTGTTTACCAACACTCTGTGGAGACACTGGCTGGCTAGAAAAATACTATCATGCTAGAGACAACATTTTCAACCTTTCTCTTAGAGGATGCTGAGGTCTGATATTTCACTTTCCTCAATATTCAGAAATAACGGAGTTAGAATAATTATTTATTCAGTCGTGGGTCCTCTCCTGTTAGGTATCTACTTCTCTGAAGCACGGGCTAACACAGAGGGCCTCTGGCTGACGAAGTTCGCAGATGACTACAAATTAGGTGCCGTAGTTGAGTCCCCAAACAATGTGGACATCCTACAGAAGGACCTCACTGAGACAGATGCCTGGTGTCATAGCCATGGCCTCAAGCTCAATGCCAAAAAGTGCATTGTCATCCCCTTTGTAAAAAACTCTGTACCCATGAACTACCACATAGGCGGCAGTGTGATAAGAGACCTTGGGACTCAGGTGGACAGTGGTCTCTCCTGTGATAATCACATCGCCACAGTAGTCAGGAAATCCTTCCACGTGACACACCTCATCATGAAAGGGTTCTCATCCAGGAAAAAAGAGGTCATTGTTCCCCTTTACTTGGCTCTCATTAGACCCATTACCTATTGGAATGTACCTCACAAGACATCTGAAACAGTTGGAAAGGCCACAGAAGTACCTCACAAAGAGGATTACAGGACTCAGACAGATGCCCTACATTGATTGTCTCAAAAAACTCCAGCTTTACTCCATAGCATATTGCCTACTCTGAGGTGATCTCTGCCTAACATACAAAGCTATGTCAAACCCAAAGCTGTTGGACATGCTACACCTAAAGAAATCCCAATTCCTCCAAGATACATACTCTAGGGACCTAAACAGAACATGCTGGAGGGATAGATTCCTGTCCCAGAGACTTCCCATGCTCTGGTACAGGCTACCTATCTCTGTCAAGCAGAGTTCTTCATTAGCACTCTTCAAGAAAAATCTTGATGAGTGGATGGAAAATAGGAAATTCACCCCGGGGATCACTTCTGTGACTCTGCTCAACAGGGGCACAGGAAAATAACTTTCTTGGGTGGCGTAAGCCAGGGAACCTTGTTGGCTAGGCCTACATAGGCCCTTGGGCAAATAGCCTAGTAGCTACCTATGAACCTATATGTACTATTTGGTAACCAGGTAGGTGAACTGATCCAAAGCCCCTTTTCAGTGTTACAGGAAGAACTGGCCATATATTCCTCTTCAAGGCAACAATGGTTCCTAGGACTGGCCAGCCAGTCACTGCTGATGTATTAAAACAGTTTAAAAAACTTTTCTTTAACAAGTATCAGGAGCTAAAAGAAATTGCTGCCTAGTAATCCAGTAGGTCATAAAAGTTAGCATAGCATAGCAGAAGGCACGGATTTCAGGATGGAAGAAAATAAGATAGAAAAGTATTTCTTAAAAATCATTTACTATATAAAAACACTGGTAATGCTGGGAAATTGAGATTTCATCCCAACCTCCAATTGCAAAGGCTTTCCTGATGACAGTAAGGGAACAACATAATTTTCTTTTTCTAAAGAGGGTACCAGAGATCTAGAAAATATAGTTTGAAGTACAGCAAACTGAAAAGGCACACGATTCATTCCAGCAACTTGATTTGCAAATTCCTGACCTGTCAAGAGAACATTTCTTACCTACAATCAAAAAGAGAATGCCTTGAAAATATCACAGGCAAAAGTCTCCATTGTGTTCCAGGGAAATAATAATGGTTTGATCAAGAGGCTTCTAGACAGAAGAAATCAGTATAAAATTGAATCTCAGTGATGAAGAAGCAATGTATACAAAGCTCCTTTCATGAAGCTGGTACTTTAATGATCAAAACATCTTTGGCAATATAGAGGTATGTTAACTTAGTTGTACAACTGGCAGTTCCCCACACTCAGGGACTCCCTTAGGGTGACTTCAGTATGGGCTGGCAGTCTCTAACTTTGGGTCCAAGTAAAGATGCCCCCAAAGGCAATATACTACAACATAAGCATCTATGGCATCTCATACATTTATGGAAAACTACTGTGATGTGAAACTAGGCAGCAACATAAAAAGGTTCATCTGTTACACTGAAAATGGCATTGCTCAGAATCACACAGTCAATAATATCAAAAGAAACATTAAACATTTAATATACAAACGGAAGTTGGTTAAGCTAGGTCTGACTTTATTTTCCTTTCCACTCCATGGTTATTTGATTTTTATATCCTTAAGTTTTAGAGATCATTTCCTCCCATGCATCTACCTTCCCTCTCAACTGAATTCTCAGTTTACACTACAGATGACAGGATTGTTTTCAGTTCAACGTTTTCCTTACATGCTATATGACTATAACTGTACTTCTCATTGGGTCACATGACCCATCAGTCTCTCATGAGTGGTCAGCAGAACCAGCATGCAGACACAGTGAAGAATTAAATCTGCTGATTTGTTCTGCAAATGTCAAATTCACTGCAGGCAATATACTTACCAGCTATAGTTAACAGATGCGAAATGAAGTAGTTTTTTTCCTGGGAGGAGTGCAGTTTCATTATAGGTTCATATGATGATACTAGGTTATTGGCCCAGAGGCCCTTTTAAGCCTAGCCAAGAATTTTGCCCATGTTTCCTCAAAGTCAGCACCTGTTTCCCCTGGCCAGCAGGGACACAGGTAGGATCCCAGGTGTGTATTTTCTGTTTCCCATCCAGTCATCCAGCTTCCTCTTAAAGAGGGCTAGAGAGGTACTCTGCTTAACATGGAGAGGGAGTCTATTCCACAGATGGGGGAGTCTTTGGGACAAAAATCTATCCAGCCAACAAGTTCTATTAATTTCAAAGATCAGGTTAAGGCCTTGCATGCTGGTTGCATGAGTGGAGTTTGACTTACGGATATGTAGCAACTCCAACAAGGCTGGGTCTGAGATGGCCTTGCATGCCAGACACAGGTCACCTCTGAGCAGTCTGTATGAGACTGAGTAAAGGGACAGGGATTTTATCCTATCTGTATAGATTGGTGTTTGAGACTCTGGATTTTCCTAGTCAGAAACCTCTGTGGTCTCTCCAACTGCTGCATATGCTTGGCAAGGTAAATGCTAAAGGGGGCATTGTACTTGATAATGGGTCTGATAAGGGAGGAGTATAGAGATGTTTTGACCTCCTTGTTCCTGGATGAAATACCCTTATTTATGAGGTGGGTCATGTATAAAACCTTACGTACAATTGAGGCAACGTGGTGGTCAAAACTCAGGTTAGTATCAACCTGGGTGCCCAAGTCCCTCATGACTGATTGCGTGCTTAGTATGTTGTTATTATTGTGATAATTAGTGGGGATGCCATTTTTCCCAACGGGGATAATGATGCATTTCTTGGCATTCAGTTTGAGGCCATGTTCTGGCACCAGTCATTAGTTTGGGTAAGGCTCTCTTGGAGGATGTTCACATCACTAGGGGAATTTAAGACAGCTCCCAGCTTGCAGTCATTTGAAAACCTGGTCAGCCACAGACCAGTGGTTTTGGCTTGCACCTCAGAAAAGTATAACCCAAACAGTAGAGGCCCCAAGACTGATCCTAGGGGTACACCTCTTGTTACGGGTATACTACTAGAGGTGGCTTCCCCTACTTTGACTATGTTGGTTCTATCAGTGAGCCATTTAGCTACCCATCTGGTAGCATATGGGTTGATGCCTAGCTAGGAGAGTTTTTCTATTATGCCCGAGTGGGGAATAGTGTTGAATGCTTTGGCTAGGTCAAGGTAGGCAGTGTGTACCACCTTCCCCTCATCCATGGCTTTGGTGACTGTTTTGAAGAAGTCAACCAAGTTTAACATGCATGATCTCCCTCTGACAAAACCAAACTGTGTGGGGTCAAGCATTTGGAGGTTGCCAATGTCCTTGTTTATAAGATCCATGATAATGTGTCCCATGGCCTTGCAGATCAGGATAGTTAGGCTGATGGGCCTATAATTGCCTGAGTCAGTGGACACCACCTTTGTGTACAGGGATGACAGTGCCTGTTCTCCACTCAGCATTAATAATTACTGTACACCAAGTTACCATACAAAGAACAGAAGACGTTTCCCATGGCAACAAAACAGTAAGTATGAGAGATGTAAATTTTCACAGAGTCAGAGCTTATATATTTGGACTTGCACATTGCATGAGTTATCTCATAACCTCATGGCTTGCTATTCCCTGAATATGGATGAGGTAAATAACTTCAGATGCTCTACCTCTCTAAGTGAAAATGTTTCTCAAGGATGTAAAACCTAGAACTGGAACAGTCAAGCAGCAGGTGAGTGGGTGTCCCCCCACAATACGAGGTTTCAGAAAGATTTACATCCCCACAAAATTATTTCCTGCTCTATGCATTTTGTGACATGTGTCTTCATCACTTTCAGAATTACTTTTAAGTCTTCTTCATTCTAACTTTATTTCAGTTTTGAATTTTATTTCAATTTTCTTTTTCATCAGGCAAAAGGGACACACGATATAATAATGTACACATTTTATTACTGATCCCAGATATTCTGTTTTTAATTTTATTGTTACCCTTCATTATGGAAATTGTGTGTGCGCGCAAGTGTGTGTGTGTGTGTGTGTGTGTGTGTGTGTGTGTGTGTGTGTGTGTGTGTGTGTGTGTGTGTGTGTGTGTGTGTGTGTGTCTGTGTGTGTGTCTGTGTGTGTGTGTGTAAGTAGCGTGGAACAAAACAGTACCTTGGTTGCTCTTCCATCAAAAAGTATTACAGTCTCTCATGGCCTGCATACGTACAGGCTGCCTTAATCTCAAGCTGTGGGCTTCATCTGGATCACAATCACAGCTCACTCCAGATGTTTCTTTCAAATATAATTCCCCAAGATGGCCCTGACTTGGGTCTCATTGTCCCCACTTTCATGACCTTCCAGGAAAGATCAAGTTCACCTGCACCTATAGTTGAGAGCTGAAATTCCTAATGCCAGCCTTCCAGGCTACTTCCATTTAGAGCAGCATAAATGAGAATCAGTGACTTTTTAAGCCCACCAACACATCATGTTTTCCTCACAAACTGTTGTGAAAAAAATTCCCATACCACTCTGTAGTGTAAGACACGTAAAGGCTCATTACACTTTTTTCACTCAACATATTCTTGGAGCTCTTAAATAAAGTAAAGAAGCAGGAGAAGCAGGAGAAGCAGTGATTCACTGTGTGTGTTCTACCTTTTCCACTGTTATGTGACTGTGGAGTTAGTTTATTTGTGTAAGTGAAGTGTGTGTGTGTGTGGGGGGGGGGCAATAGTTCTCCATGTTGTTGTTGTTGTTGTCTTTCAGCTTTTCCTGGTTAGGGGTCGCCATAGTGGAACTCCAGTCTGCTAATGATTGGCAGTAGATTTTGACGAACGCCGAGGTGCCAGCTCAAAGTTCAACCTTCAACTAAGGCAGGTCCATTTACGCATGTCTTTCAAATGCCCACCCAACTGCAGGGAGGGCATGCAGACTCCACACACAAGGCATTCCCCTCACTCCAGCCGAGAATATACAAAACAGTGTGGAGTTTGCAACATTTCTTTAAACTGATCTGTTAAAATTTTTTTTTTCGAATTTCACAAAAAGTGAATACACAACTAAAAAAGTGTTTTCAAGATTTCTCAGGAAATTAAATGCACCTAACTCGAAAATTAAAAAAAATATCAGAATATAAAAGAAGTATGTAAATTATGTTTGTTGAAATAAAGTTCTTTTCAGTCAACTGTGATTCTATGAAATTAGTTTTCAGTCAAATTTTCTTTTCTTCAGTCAGTTGTGACTTGGTCAGTATGACTATATATATATATATATATATATATATATATATATATATATATATATATATATATATATATGTGTTTGTGTGTGTGTGTGTGTGTGTGTGTGTGTGTGTGTATGCATAATGCACACAGCTTATGGATAAAAACAGAAACACAGACAAATGATTAAAAACAGAGGTGAACATCAGGCCATGTTGTTGTAAAGAATGAACTTTAATTTCCTTATTGTCAAAGTTAAGAGATCAAAATTTGGGTTAAGAAATTTGTATCACATGAACCTAGTTCTATTTGACTGCATAACAAGGACAATGGGCAACATGCTTCTCAGTTAGGAGAACTTCAGAGAAAATAAATACAATTTGCAGATGGCAAGATGTCAGGACAGCAACTAATACGGTCAATTCTAGGATGAGCAGTGGAAAATGGAAGTATTACTGAGCCTGGTTTGGGGCCTGATCTGTACTATTGAGCCTGGTTTGGGGCATGATCCATACTACTGAACTGGTTTGGGGCCTGATCTGTACTACTGAGCCTGGTTTGAGGCCTGATACTAATCAATAAAACCAAAAGTTTAAGTGTGGAGGTGTCTGTGTTAGTGTCCCCACTTGCTTGATGTGGAGAAATGATAGTTTAAATCTAATGGCGAACAAATACATTCGGGCTCATCAGAAGTTGCTCACCAGGTGGATTTTTCTCACTAAAAAGAATCACCTAGGGTCCTTAATCACTGAGTCACCCAACAGACATGACAGGATAAAGAGGCTACATTCAAGTATTTAAGAAGATGACTGTACCGGAACTTGTCCGTGTAATAGAAAGGAAGTTGTTTAAAGGGCACTGTGGCATCTCATATAAAACATTTGGGGCTATACTGATAATGTCCTTCAAGAAATAAGGCAACCTACGGATGAATGAAGATTGAATTTTCAAGCATCATTTGCCTGAAATTCAACCTGCTGAGGATCAGAGCTCCTCCATAGGAAATCGCAGCTGGTGAATTGAGCTGGTAGTGATGCCCTTTTTGGGAATCATTTTTTCCTTCTTTCACTTGGTGTGATGGTGGAGTTGGTATATACAAGTTTGGGGGGGGGGGTTGTCCCCAGTAAAAACACTTAAAAAAAATTTTTTTTAGGGGAATGCAGTTCGGGGATCCAAACAATAATTGGTCAAACGTCATAGTGGAAACCAATAAATGACATTACTTAACGGAATACAGTGTACTAATGGGAGTCAAAAGATTATTTAGAAACATTATAAAAGACAAAAGGTAGAACAAAAGAAAACTGAGACTGCCTCTGAAAAATTCCAAGGAGACTACCCAAAATGGCAATTCTTAACAAGTATAAAAATAAATAATTTGATAAAAAACACATTTTGAGACTAGAAGAGTAGATTCCTGGAGACTGCAAATAAATATTTAATTAGTTATAAAAATACAAAGCCTTGGAATAGATTTCACTTATATATTAAAGTGGCATAGATGTTTAATAATGTTGAACATAGATGGGATACAGCAAAGGGATTTTTGTTCCGACTGAAGAAGTAAAGTGAAAAGTGGAAACAGCTGCAGGTCACCCAAAAAAAATGCAAGGATGTGACACTGAGAGTTAATACAAAATGACAAACCCATTTATACATGCTACATACTTATAATATAAAGTAAGCTACTAGAATAAACCTTTCCTTTTAGTAAGGCAATACTACTTACATTCTCCCATCCAAGCCACGAACAGCAGGGTAGAATATGCAGTTGTATGGATTAGACAAGTATTAGATCAGTGTGGGAAAATAGTTAATAATGCAAATGTATGATAAATAATATCTGAACATGTATACTTCTTCTTCTTCTTCTTCTTCTTCTTCTTCTTCTTCTTCTTCTTCTTCTTCTTCTTCTTCTTCTTCTTTCAGCTGCTCCCGTTAAGGGTCGCCACAGTGGATCATCTGTTTCCATTTCTTCCTGTCCTCTACATCTTGCTCTGTCACACCAACCACCTGCATGTCCTCTCTCACCACATCCATAAAACTTATCTTAGGCCTTCCTCTTTTCCTTTTACCCAGCAGCTCCATCCTTAGCATCCATTTCCCAATATACCCAGCATCCCTCCTCAGCACATGTCCAAACCAACGTAATATCACCTCTCTGGCTTTATCTTCAAGCTGTCAAACCTGAGCTGATCCTCTAATTTACTGATTCCTAATACTGTCCATCCTTGTCACACCCAATACAAATCTTAACACCTTTAACTGTGCCACCACTAGCTCTGACTCCTGCCTTTTTGTCAATGCCACTGTCTCCAACCCATATAACATAGCTGGTCTCATTACCCTTTTGTAGACCTTCCCTTTCACTCTTACTGGTACTCGTTTATTCGTTTGTCACAAATCACTCCTGACACTCTTCTCCACCCACTCCACCCTGCCTGTACTCTCTTCTTCACCTCTCTTCCACACTCGCCATTACTCTGAACTGTTGATTCCAAGTATTTAAACTCATCCACCTTCACCAACTCTACTCCCTGCATCCTCACCATTCCTCTATCCTCCATCTCATTCACACAGATATATTCTGTCTTAGTCCTGTTGACCTTCATTCCTCTCCTCGCTAGAGCATATCTCCACCTCTCCAGGGTCTCTTCTACCTGTTCCCTATTCTCACTACTGATCACAATGTCATCCTCAAACATCATAGTCCACAGGGACTCCTGTCTGATCTCATCTGTCAACTTGTCCATCACCATTGCAAATAAGAAAGGGCTCAGAGATGATCCTTGATGTAATCTCACCTCCACTTTGAATTCATCCAGCACTCCTACTGCAGACCTCACCACTGTCACACTACCCCCATACATATTCTGTACCACTCTTACATACTTCTCTGCCACTCCCGATTTCCACAAACAATACCACAACTTATCTCTAGGCACCCTGTCATATGCTTTCTCTATATCCACAAAGACACAATGCAACTCCTTCTGACCCTCTCTATACTTCTCCATCAACAACCTTAAAGTAAACATTGCATCTGTAGTGCTCTTTCCTGGCATGAAACCATACTGCTGATCACTAATCATCACCTCCCTTATTAACCTAGCTTCCACTACTCTTTCCCATAACTTCATGCTGTGACTGATCATTTTTTTCAATCTGTGGTTACTACAGCTCTTCACATCACCCTTATTCTTAAAAATTGGTACCAAAACACTTCTTCTCCACTCCTCAAACATCCTCTCACTTTCCAAGATTTCATTAAACAATCTGGTTATAAATTCCACTGCCATCTCTCCTAAACACCTCCATGCTTCCACAGGTATGTCATCTGGACCAGAAGCCTTTCTATTCTTCATCCTCTTCATAGCTATCCTTACTTCCTCCTTGCTAATCCACTTTACTTCCTGATTCACTATCCTCACATCATCCAACCTTCTCTCCCTCTCATTCTCTTCATTCATCATCCCCTCAAAGTACTCTTTCCATCTGCTCAACACACTCTCCTCACTTGTGAGCATATTTCCCTTGTTATCCTTTATCACCCTTACCTGCTGCACATCTTTCCCAGCTTGGTCCCTCTGTCTAGCCAATCAGTACACGTTGTTTGCTCCCTCTTTATTGTCCAACTTTTCATACAACTCTCCATGCACCTTATCCTTAGCCTTTGCCACTTGTCTCTTCACCATACACCTCATCTTCTTATACTCCTATTTTCTTCATCTCTGTGATAATCTCACTTCTTCTTCACCAACCTCTTCCTTTGTATACTCTCCTGTACTTTCTCATTCCACCAGCAGGTCTCCTTGCCCTCCTTCCTATGTCCAGATGTCACACCAAGCACCTTTCTAGCCGTCTCCCTTACTAGCTCTGCTGTAGTTACCCAGCTATTTGGTAACTCTTCACTGCCACCCAGTGCCTGTCTTAACTTTTCACTGAACTCCACCTTGCAGTCATCCTTTTTCAACTTCCCCCATTTTATCCTTGTCACTGCCCTCACTCTCCTCCTCCTCTTCTTGATCACCAGCATCATCCTACAGACCACCATCCTGTGCTGCCTAACTACATTTTCCCCTGTCACCACTTTACAGTCTCCAATCTCATTCAGACTGGCCATCCTACATAGGATATAATCTATCTGTGTGCATCTTCCTCCACTCTTGTATGTCACCCTATTCTCTTCCCTCTTGTTAAAATGCATATTCACCACAGCCACATGCATTCTTTTTGCTAAATCCACTACCATCTGACCTTCTGCATTCCTCTCCTTAACACCATACCTACCCATCGCTTCCTCATCCCCTCTGTTCCCTTCAGCAACATGACCATTGAAATCCAGTCCAATCACCACCCTCTCACCCTTGGGTACACTCATCATCACTTCATCCAACTCACTCCAAAATGTTTGTTTCTCATCCATCACACATCCAACTTGTGGGACATATGCACTAACAATATTCATCATCAACTTTCAATTTCCAGCTTCATAAAAGTCACTCTGTCTGACACTCTTTTCACCTTTAAAACACTCTTGGCATACCATTCCTTCTGGATAACCCCTACCCCATTTCTCCTCCAATCCACACCATGTTAGAACAATTTGTACCCACCTCTGATACACCTGGCCTTGCTCCCCCTCCATCTGGTCTCTTGCACTCACACTATATAAGCCTTCCTTCTCTCCATCATATCAATATCTGAACATGTATACAAAACGATTATTGTAACTGTTACAAAACACAGAAAGAGATGAAAATATTTACATGATGTATGCTTCAAAGCCACTTAGTGAAAAAATGTGGAGATTCAGCATACACTGGAACAATGAGGATACTATCTAAGAAAGATGAGAGAAATAAATGGAGGGAAGGAGGCCATAGGAAGAGTACCTCTATATCCTGATAACTGCAAACTTACTGTCATCTTTTCAGAACCACCACAGCAATCCTGCCATCAGCTACTAGATGAAAGCTATATGCAAAACAATGTTTAAAATCTCTGATGCAGCAAGTTGTCTTAAAAATTGCAAAGGTACAAAAAAAGCACCAGAGCTGATAATTAACAAGCAAGAATAGGGAAAACAGATGCACTACCAGAAGAGGCAATTGCACACATTTTATCAGAAGAGACCAGTGAACAGAAACATTGTGCAGTATACACATACATTGTGCAGTATATACATACATTGTGCAGTATATACATTCATTGTGCAGTACATACATACATTGTGCAGTACATACATACATTGTGCAGTACATACATTCATTGTGCAGTATATACATTCATTGTGAAGTATATACAAACATTGTGCAGTATATACAAACATTGTGCAGTATATACATTCATTGTGCAGTATATACATTCATTGTGCAGTATGTGCAGTATATACATACATTGTGCAGTATATACAAACATTGTGCAGTATATACATACATTGTGCAGTATATACAAACATTGTGCAGTATATACATACATTAAGCAGTATATACATTCATTGTGCAGTATATACAAACATTGTGCAGTATATACATACACTGTGCAGTATATACAAACATTGTGCAGTATATACATACATTGTGCAGTATATACAAACATTGTGCAGTATATACATTCATTGTGCAGTATATACATGCATTGTGCAGTATATACATACATTGTGCAGTATATACAAACACTGTGCAGTATATACATACATTGTGCAGTATATACAAACATTGTGCAGTATATACATACATTGTGCAGTATATACATTCATTGTGCAGTATATACAAACATTGTGCAGTATATACATACATTGTGCAGTATATACAAACATTGTGCAGTATATACATACATTGTGCAGTATATACAAACACTGTGCAGTATATACATACATTGTGCAGTATATACAAACATTGTGCAGTATATACATACATTGTGCAGTATATACATTCATTGAGCAGTATATACAAACATTGTGCAGTATATACATACACTGTGCAGTATATACAAACATTGTGCAGTATATACATTCATTGTGCAGTATATACAAACATTGTGCAGTATATACATACACTGTGCAGTATATACAAACATTGTGCAGTATATACATACATTGTGCAGTATATACATACATTGTGCAGTATATACAAACATTGTGCAGTATATACATACATTGTGCAGTATATACAAACATTGTGCAGTATATACATACATTGTGCAGTATATACAAACACTGTGCAGTATATACATACATTGTGCAGTATATACATTCATTGTGCAGTATATACATACATTGTGCAGTATATACATTCATTGTGCAGTATATACATACATTGTGCAGTATATACATTCATTGTGCAGTATATACATACATTGTGCAGTATATACATTCATTGTGCAGTATATACAAACATTGTGCAGTATATACATACATTGTGCAGTATATACAAACATTGTGCAGTATATACATACATTGTGCAGTATATACAAACACTGTGCAGTATATACATACATTGTGCAGTATATACATTCATTGTGCAGTATATACAAACATTGTGCAGTATATACAAACATTGTGCAGTATATACATACATTGTGCAGTATATACATACATTGTGCAGTATATACATTCATTGTGCAGTATATACATACATTGTGCAGTATATACAAACACTGTGCAGTATATACATACATTGTGCAGTATATATATTCATTGTGCAGTATATACATACATTGTGCAGTATATACATTACTGTAAAGAGTAATGAAGAAAGTGGGCTTACCTGGTATAAATGTGTAAAATAATAAAAAGGCAAACAAATAAAAGTGAAAATTAAATTGCATAGTTGTTACATCGGCCTTTCTTTTGTAATCCAAAGTGCTAGTCAAACATTTTTTTTTCGAAGTTGTATTTGCCAATTGATTTCAAGATGGCTTTTTATTAAAACTTTTTTTTCAGGAAGGTTATTTTTCCTTTAAAGTAGAATCTGTCTCGTTGAGTCTTTTCCTGTCTTTTCATGTTTTTTTTTTTTCTTCACATGGCTACAATTTCATTCCATCTATGCAATGTTCCCCTTGCATCTGCTATACATTCTTACATTTATTGCTTGTGACTAAGAGTTTACCTTTTGAACTGAATATAGCTCCTAGGGTATTACAATATGGAGACTGACGAGGGGATAATTTATTGTACTCATTAGAAAGGGAAAGCAACTGCTGAGTAAAAATTATCTGATTATTCTGTAAGGTTGCAAGAATGTATTTTCCCATTATAAAAGAAAACAAAATGAAGAAATGCTGCAGAACACTGCAAACAAAAGAAAACATAATTAAGTGGTCCAGTAGAAAAAAAAATCAAACAACTGAAAAGAGAGGACATATAAGGGGAAGGGCATATAACAGTACCATAAAACAAAAAATGTTTAAGCAAATAGAAGGAGAGAAAGAGGTGTTTGTGGAAATATTTAGTTTGCCAATATTTGATATAGACTGCAGCATAAAATATAAACTTATACTGAAGTGGAAAATAATGGAATGCCAGATTTCAGAATTATGCAAAAAGCATTAAGCATAACAACAAATTATTTAATTCCTTCTCTATGATAATAGAGCAGTTAATGAAAGATTAACTGCTCTGTTATTGTATTTGGCAAGAAAACAAACGTATAATATATATGAAGTCATAATAAGGCAAGATGACAGATTCCAAGGTTTCTTAGAGAAGTCAAACAACACCTTAAGAGATCAAGAAAAACATACAGTGCAAAATATAATATACCATAAGCCTGTTTTTCCCTCACGTCATGTTGCAATTCCTGTTTGTATTAGACTAACTTACCTTTAATTTCTCTACAGACTGTCTAAAATTGATTTAAATATTAAATGATTGTCATATAATTTGTATAGATTTTTAACCAATGTTTTTATATTACGTCCAGTTTGTTAAAATATTTAAATTGCAGAGGTTTTTTGCTTTATTTTTGAAGATTGTAAAATTATTGTTTGTAAAATGTTTTATAATAATTTGGGGCTTTTCACCCCGGGCCTCTGCTGAAAATGGGCTTCTACCCAGTTGGACGTTCCTGGTAATCAAATGTCAATAAATAAATAAATAAATGTTTAGAAGTGGGGGACAGAATAACATGACTCTATAAGGATTTAAGAATGAGAACCCAAATCAGAAATCATACATCTGCCAAAGTTAGTGCAGAAATTAAAGACACAAATGAGACAAACACAGAGCAAGGGCTGCTAAGGAAGACAGCAATGGCTGAGACGGAAATGACATTTAGCAAGTTGTTAAAAGCGTTATGTCCCTTTATGTATTAGAAATTCAGAAAAGAAAAGTGAGGCATGTAAAGAAAAACAAATCAATACAATAGAAGCCAAGAGATGCATACTTAAATTATATAACAAAATGAACTCAAATGACGGAAAATAGAACTACAAACAAATGACAGACGGTACTGTGCCCATTTCTAAAAGACTTGCTCACAGTGTAAGTGACTCACTCTGGTATAAGCCTATTTTATAGATAAGCCTTACAGCAGAATGAGTCATTTACATTAGCAGCTTGTCTTTTGGGATCTGGCCTACTGTTGGTACAGAGAATCTTTACAAGGACAGAGTACAGCCTTAGGAGAAGGAAGCAAGTGCAAAAATGCAGACGGTCTTTTCTAGGAAAGGTAGAAACAAAAGTCTAAGAAAGGAGCAACAGTAAATGGAAAAAGCACATTTCTGAAACAGAGATGTCCAATAAGACAAAGCAACAGAACAGATGAAAGAATTATGTTGCAAGATAATAACAAAAATGCAGAAAATGAAGATAGTGAGATAGAAAGCAATAATTATATCAGCAGTATAAATAAAATGACAATGCAAAAATATAGCAAATAAAGGTAACGAAGATGAAAGCAACACTTGTGAGTATTATAAATAATATGACAATGCAGACATATTATAAAGGAATATGATGAGGAAGAAAGCAGTACTTGCTTAAACTTATCAAAAGACCAGAAATATAAGTTAGCCTATCATAAAAAATAAAGGTAATAACAGACATGGGACCATTGTGGACTCCATTAACAAACTGGAGATGCACAACAAGGTAAGGCAAATTCAGAATTGTAAAAATCCAGGAAGCCAGCTAATATTTATAATTAAAAAGAGCACCAGTGGTTGGCGTCCAAGACAGAGCAATAGAAGATGTTGAGCTACAAGCTAGCAATGAAAACTGGACTAGTACAGATAGTTGTGTGTTTTATGTAGACTAGAGAAAGTCATGGAAAAGAAAAGACAAAAAATAAGAACATGAATATGAGGTGCAAAGTACAGAGACTATAAATATCTCTAAAATAAATGCAAAATGTTTGCTGTGTCCAGTCAATGCCGATTAAATAAGGGCTGTCATTTAGGAATGCCATCTCAGGGAGGTTCAATGTTGGTCAGGCATGAAGGTAAATGGAATGCAGAAATAAAGAAATATACCCTGCATAACTAGGGCTGAGGAACAACATAAGTAGAATAAACCAGAGGGAAACAGCATCAGGAGATATGCTGATGCTAGGAGAAGAGTGAAGGAATAATCTTTTCATAAAAGGCAAACTGTGTTCATGAGAATGGAAAAAAAAACACAGGAAAGATTACATTCAGCTCAGAAAACTACCAACCAAGAAAGATAAAAGAACCAGTTATAACATAGCAAATGAAAAACACAAAATCACCAGCCACTCTTCTCTTCTGAAGCCATGACATGACACTACTGCTAGTACGAAAAATAATTATGACTATGACTCGTGTCTTGCAGGGAATGGGGAATTCCTCTAAGACATTACCTGATAATCATGCATTTATGGCCAAAAGATTTCAGTAATCTGAGAACAGACTGATTCACCTGAATGCCTATATTTGCCCTCTAATAAAAATTCTAATATTATTCATAGGTTCATAGGTGTGTACTAGGCTAATGGCCCTGGACCTTTTACAAGCCTAGCCCATAGAAGTGCCCTGGCATCGTGCTGCCCGATGTTAGTTCCCAGTCCCTCTATCAAGTAGAGCCACCGAAGTGATCACCAGGGTGAACTTTCTATTACCCATCCACTCATTAAGATTTGTCTTGAAGAACGACAACTAGGTGCGCTGCTTGACATGTATGGGAAGTCTATTCCAGAACATAGGCAGTCTCTGGGTGAGGAACCTGTCCCTCTAGCATGTTCTGTTGATTGTGTTAATGAGGTTGAGGTCTCTGGAGCCTGTGGTGTTGAGGGATTAGGAGTTCTTTAGATGTAAGCATTTCTAACAGAGCTGGGTCAGACATGGCTTTGTAAGTCAAGCAGAGATCGCCTCTAAGTAGGTGATATGAGACAGAGAATAGCTGGAGTCTTTTGAGTCTGTCCATGTAGGACATGTGTTTACTGCCTAGCATCCTCTTCATGAGGTGCTTCTGTGGCCTCTCCAGCTGTTGCAGGTGTCTAGTGAGGTACATGCCAAATGGGGCATTATGCATGATGATTGGTCTAATGAGGAAAGAGTAGAGAGAGATGATGACCTCTTTATTCCTGGGTGCAAAACCCTTGGTAATGAGATGTGCCACATAGAAGGACTTTATAACCACAGTGGCAATGTGGTGGTCAAAGGAGAGGTTGCTGCCAACCAGCTTCTCCAGATCTCTTATAACACCTTCAGTGTTCAGTGGGCTCCCATTGATATGGTAATTAGTGGAAACTGAGTTTTTACCAAAGGGGATGATGACGCATTTTTTGGCGTTAAGCTTAAGGCCATGGTTTTGACACCAGTCATTGGTCTCAGTGAGGCCTTTCTGTAGGATGTCTGCATCACTTGGGGAGTTAATAATGGCTCCTGGTTGCAGTCGTCTGCGAACTTGGTCAGCCAGAGTCCCTTTGGGTTGGCCTGGATTTCTGAGAAGTAGATGCCGAACAGGAGAGGACCCAGGACCGATCCCTGTGGGACTCCACACATGACTGGTCAGCAGTCTGACTTGGAGTCCGCTACTTAAACACTGTGTGTTCTATCTGTGAGCCATTTTCCAACCCACCTAGTGATATAGGGGTTGATGCCTAGTTTGGTGAGTTTATCAATAATTCCCTAGAGGGGGATGGTATCAGAGGCCTTGGCCAGATTGAGGTAGGCTGTATGAACTGCCTTACTATCATCCACAACCCTGGTGACTGACTCAAAGAAGTCAATCATATTGAGCAGGCATGATCTTCCTTTCACAAAGCGAAATTGCATAGGGTCTAGAGTTTGGAGATTTCCTATATCTTTGTTAATCAGGTCCATGATGATGCGCTCTATAGCTTTACATATCAGACTCATCAAGCTAATGGGGTGATAACTCCTAGGGTCTGTAGATGCTCCCCCTTTATGGAGAGGGATGATTCTAGCAGTGCTCCATTCGGTAAGGACAAAGCCTGAGGTGAGGCTGTGACTGAGCAGGGCACACAGATGTGGTGCCAGTTCACTTTGTAGTTCATGTAGAACACAGCCAGGGATATTATTGGGTCTCATGGAAGCTGTGTTCTTGGCCTTGGACAATGCAGCTTTAACCTGTGCTGCAGTAATTCTGGGTGCCTGGCATTCTTCCAGTATTGTGATTGGTCCACTGGGGGGGGGAGTGGTAAAGTTGGCACTGAAACTGTCAGCCAGTATGTTGGCAATATCTGTTGGCTCAGTATAGGAGGTACCACTGTGCAGTAACTCAGAGCATATGCATGGAGGTTCTTGATATAGCTATAGAAGGCTTTGTGATTGTTTTTAGTGTCTGCCGCAATTCTGCCTTCATAGCTGGCTTTAGAGGATTTGATGAGGGATCTCAACTTTCTGTTGAGGCTAATAAGGGAGTTTTTCCAGTCTTAGGACTTCACTTTTTTCTAAAACAGTTTCTTTCTTCTGTTGTAGAGTTTATTAATGGTAGGGGACCACCAGATTAGCTTCCTTTTTTTTGGAGGAGAGCATCTTAGTTCTGTTGGGTATGGCTAATTTCTTGCATTTATGTACGTTTGTACAGTGTACTGGTGTATGATTCGGCAGTCATGCAGCTATTTTCCATTGGCATGGGTGTTGTGAAGTTAGCCACCTCTGTTTTAGGAGTCCAAAGTAAGCTTTGGAGACATTTTTCAAGGTGGTTACCTTTGTGGGGGGGGGGGGGGTTGTGGGTAAGATGTGGATGGTGATTAGTTTATGGTCGGATCTAACCAGGTAGAGATTGACTACTGGTGTAGAGCAATGGTCACCCATGTTAGTAATAACGAAGTCAAGGATGCTGCTTCCTCTAGTTGGGGTCAGAATGAGCTGGTCCAGGGCATTGGAACTGATGAATTCCAGGAAGAGTTGGGCCAGTGTATTGGTGCTTAAGTAGTTTTCACAGTTGATGGAGAGGTAGTTGAAGTCTCCTAGTAACAGACTGTTGGGTTGGACCTTGATAGATGCCAGGGTGCTTAGGAATGTGGAGTAAGAGTCTAGGGGCGTGGTTGGGGACCTATAGCAGGCTATGACCTGGATCACCATCTTACCCAATGTTAGTTGTACCTGAAGTATCTTAGATGTGTTATTCTGGGCTACTAGTCTGGAGGTGTGCATATCCTTTAGGAAGATGGAGACACCAATGCCTTTGGAGCTTCAGTCCATGTTTCAGGGCCGAAAGGTGTGGAATGAGTTACAGCCTGGTAGTGCAGGGATGCTTTCTTCCACTTTAAACCAGATCTCTGTTACAGCACAGATGTCGACATTCTCCATTTTGAGGAGAGCTTCGAGTGCATCTTGAGATTTAGACGTCTAGCATTGAGCAGTATGACCCTCAGATTGCATTTGTTTGTAGCTGTTACAGTGGAATTTTGGTCTTTGTAACACCACAAAAGCATATCCACTTATAACAGCGTGTGCCCTTCTTTTTGTCTAAATATTTTAGAGCAAAATTTTCAAAGCACTGCCAAAGATAATGTTATCATGGATGTTTTATCATCACAGACATTGTGTTCATTTAGTTCAACCTTTTATGAAAATGACACATCTGAGCGTTTTATGCATATACAGTTGCTTGGATACTAAAATTAATGATTTCCTATATTATACAGTTAAGAGAACAGAACCCAAGTCTCCATAAAAGAAACAGTTAGTGTAGTGTAATACATTGGCTTATAGCTTTTACATATGAACCTCGTGACTGGCCTTCAATTCCCCAAAAAGATTTGGCCACAACAATAATTTTAAAATTAAAGAAATAGAGAGGTATCCAACAGCTTCATCTCCTGAGCAGGACTTTGGAAAAATTAGATCCGATGTCCAAGCACCCATTTCAAATCGAAGAATAAGGGAATACTTTTTATGTCTCTGGGAGTCTATTGTCTCCATAGAAATGCAATAGTGGTTTGTGATTGGTCCATTCCATAGCACAAATGTGTCATAGCTATTGGCAAGGAACAAATAAAGAAGATAACCTAAGAAGAGAAGATGCATAAATTATTCATAAACTGAATTATGTATAAGTTAATGGGCTGCAATTCTGTTGTTTCTTGATGCAAGTCAAAAATCGCATTTAAGAAAGAAAAAAATAGATTCTTAAAGAAATGTTAGCTGACTTTTGGGTAGCTTTTTAATCACATATGTTTCTATGCACTGAAACACTCTTTACCCATTAAAGTGAAATCTGCATTGTAGAATATGCTCTACACTGGTGCATTTGTTTATATATGTCTCCAAAAATGCTATCCATCTGTGACCCGTGTGTGTGTGTGTGTGTGTGTGTGTGTGTGTGTGTGTGTGTGTGTGTGTGTGTGTGTGTGTGTGTGTGTGTGTGTGTGTGTGTGTGTGTGTGTGTGTGTGTGTGTGTGTGTGCAAGCATAGACTCACATTATTTTTACTGCCTGTTTCTGTGGCACTGCTGCAGTGATTTGCACCACTCCAGATCAATACAAGTGACAACATGCTTTCAGGAGGTGTCACGTCAAGACCAAGACAGACATTTATATTCATATTTAAAGACTTCTTTGAAGATAAGTCTGAGGCTTTATAAGTAAAGGGTGCCATATTTAGTGTGTGTATCATTGGGTAGGTGGTTCCTGTTGAAATTCCAAGGTCTATATCTGTGATCCTTGGAAAAGCAGAACTATATGTACAAATATGTGGTACCTTGGTGCTCCTCAACTCCAAGGTAAAACAATCTTGGAGTTAGTATATATAAGTAGTGAGGTGTAGTGGTTTTAGTCTAAACATATGAATGCAGGGGTCTGAAAACACTTAACTGTTGTAATAGTGTGCTTCAAAATTCACATTTTGTTTGTTTAAATCACAGTTCAGTTTTGTTTTCTGATCTGCAAAACATGCAATTTCAAGTCTCACAACTGTGATAGCGAACCCTGGGTGGGACTGTGCCTTATCAGGAGTGTGTAAACGTATGTTTACTATTTCCTTCTATTCCTTTTCTACACATATTTTACCCAATTTAGGGTCATGGAGAGCCAAAGCCTCTCCTAGCAAGCAATGTGCATTCAGGCAGGAAATAATTATGGATGTGTTGCCTGTCTATTGCTGTAAATAAGCACACTCACAAGCAAACTTAGGCATAATCTGAGTGTCAGCAGTTCACCTAATAGCATGTCTGAGTATATTTTATTAATTTATTGGCATTTGATTACTGGGAAAGTCCACTGGGCCAGTGAAAGCTCATTTTCGCTGGAGGCCCAGGGAGAAAAGCTTCAAGATATACATAAGCTGACAACAGATTTTTAAATGACAGTTTACAAGATTTACACAAAATAAAGTTCCTTGAGAATTATACAAAATATTTTTATTTTATTTTATTTATTTATTTATTTTATTTTACATTTGTTGACCGGGCTAGTCCAACTGGATACATGTCCATTTTCAGTGGAGGCCCGGGGAGAAAAGCTCCAAGATCATGGTTAGATAAACAATACAATGATGAAGTTAAAACAAGTAAATACAAGTAAATACAAATACAATGATGAAGTTAAAACAAGTAAATACAAGTAAATACACTGACGCTTAAAGGCCAAATAAAGCAAGCAAGAGTTATATATATGATTTAAAGAGGTACAGATTTGAACAGCCAGACAAACAGGGCTAAATAGTGGACTCTTGGGTTTTTGGGTTAGGTGGAGGCTGAGAGAAGCCTAGGTCAGGCAGGGACGATAGCTCTTAGTCTGGATTGGAGCAAGGGCATAACCATTGAGATTTCAGGTGTGCTCTGAGATGTATTTTAAATTGGTACTGAGAGGACATAAGTCTTAGGTCGTTTGGAAGGGCATTCCAGGATTTGCCAATGGAATTGGCATATAGTGCTTCACCACCGGAGTTGTTAGATTTAATGGTCAGTACTTGTAGACTTTTGGAAGACCTGAGGGACTTAAGGTTGGAGTACGGGGTGAGTATTTTGTTCAGTGAGGGGGTTTTGTCTGGATGGTTGATAATTTTAAAAGCCTCAGTTAACTGGTTGAGTTTGAGAATATTAGGCAGTTCTAGCCATTCTAGAGACCTTAGATTTAGGCAGTGATGGGTGCGATAGGGCATTCCAGTTATGAATCTGGCTATGTGATTGTAGGTAGTAGAAAGTTTATTAAGCTCTCTCTTATTGAGGAAGGAGAATATCGGGGAGGCATAAAGGAGTGTGGAGAGGAGGTGGGTTCGGGCAATAGTTAGTTTGGTGTGTGGAGTTAAGAAGGTCTTTATTCTATACATTGACCCAAGTTTTTTGTTGACCGATTTAATGGTTAGATTTACATGCATATCAAATTTAAGATTATGGTCTATGGTCACCCCTAGTAGTTTGGTGTGGGATATGGGGTAGATAATGGTGCCATTATTGGAGGACACATGGAAGGTTGGGTTATTGGTGTTGGGGGGTTCTATAGCTTGAGCAGTAGCTGGAGTGGGGAAAAATAGAAGTAATCAAATAGATGCATAAGGATAATAAATACAAGTGAATAGGTATAGTATTTACAACAATGAAGTATTGGTTTGAGCACCATCCATCAGGCATTAAACAAATGCTTTTATATTACGTTGTCAAAAACTCAAACTGTCGACAGCGTAATAATCGACATGAAAATGTCGAAACCCCCGAACATCAAACACACAAAAAAAAAAAAAAAACACCCAAACACAACACAGATTGCTCTATGCAGGGGGGCAAGCCCCCCTGCACCCCCCACACACACCCCCTACTACTTAAATATACCAACTCTGAGATCGCACTACTTTGCAGTAAATGGAAATCTCCCCTTATGGAGATTTCCATTTACACGTGTAATGACTTTCACTTTCGACATTTTGGTGCCGACAATGTCAGCTTCGATATTGTCGGCCTGCGACAGAGTGAAGTAGACCCAAACAAATACAAGGAATAAACTTATAAACCAAACCAGGTAGCAGCAAAGCCAACGCTGACAAATGAACAAAACAAAATTTAGAAGAAGAAGAAGTTTGCTAACAAGGCAAACGAAAAGCGCTTTATTTTCTTTATTAAATTTTGTTTTGTTCATTTGTCAGCGTTGGCTTTGCTGCTACCTGGTTTGGTTTATAAGTTTATTTTTCCGTATTTTACTCGTTTGTAGTTTGGTATAAATACAAGGAATACATGGACTATGAAATGAATACAGGCTGAATATTAATGATGAGTTAATACTGCTAAAAATATGCAGCGGTAGAATGCAAGTTAGAGAGAGCAAGGCTGAGTAAAAGGAGCTTAGTGGTCTAGGAGAGGTGGGTGGATTGAAATTAGAGGTAAGTTTTGAGAAGGAATTTGGCAGCAGATAGGATATATGAGTGATGCAGATAAGAAGTATTAGCAGGGACAAGAGAAGGAATGACCAAGTTCAATGGACAAGTTAAGTAATGGCGGGGGAGGAAACAGAGCAGTTACATATACAATTGCAGAGGAAGTGGTTATGAAGAGCAGTTTTAAAGTTGTTAGGATTATGTTGAAGGTGGATGGATGTAGGCAGGGAATTCCATATTTTGGCCATGGTCCATGAGTATAATAACTGTCCTGCTGGTAATCTGGGTTTATGGACTTGAAAAAGCTGCTGTTGTTCAGATTGTAGAGGCCTAGTGGGGTTATAGAGGGTGCAGGGTAGAGCTGTGGTTTTTAATAGGTTAGTGAGTAACTGTGACCTGGAGGAATAACAAGTAATGGGGAAGTTCGAGCCATTGTAACTTTTGTAGGGCAATACAGTGGTGAGTTGAGTGTTTGTAATGAATTTAGCAATCTTGATGTAGCGTATTTCTAATTTTGATTGCAGGAAAGACTGCAGATTGGTTAACAATGGTGCACCATAGGTTAGAGAAGGCAAAAGGTATGCTTGTGCTAAAGTTAGTTTAGATGGGAGGGAGAAGAACTTATTGTGTCTATAGAGCAACTCTAGCATCTTATAGGTCTTAGATATAGTATTTTGAATATGTAAATCAAATCTGGGGTTTTCATCAATTATTACACCTAGCAATTTGGTGTGGGCCACTAACTCAATTTTTGTAGAGTTGAGGTTGGGTTTATTTATATGGGATTGTATCTTGGGTGTAAAAATCATGAGTTTAGTTTTTTTGGGTTAAGAGAAAGATGATTAATGTGAAGCCATATCTCCACAGAGGAAAAAGCTGCCTGAGAATTTTGCTGAAGCATTTTTGCATTGGGTGCAGAGTAGACTATGGTCAAGTCATCTGCGTATTGGACAAGGGAGCCCTGTGGGATAGCCAAGTGAAGAGTATTAATAAAAATATCAAATAACAGAGGGCCTGAGATAGAACCTTGGGGGATGCCTGTGGGGTTGAGAAGATGGGGGAAATGGAAGTGTGCCACTTGACAGCATGCTGTCTGTTAGAGAGAGAGTTTTAAAACCAGTTGACTGTCTGGGGAGATAATGCTATGTTTGACAGCTGAGATAAGAGGATAGAATGAGAGATGGTGTCAAATGCTTTTGACAGATCTAAGAAAAGGGCAGACACAATGTGTCCTGAATCCCTAGCTTTGTTGACTATGTTTAGAAACAAAATCAATGCAGTGGATGTGCTGTGACCTGGTCAGAAGCCATGCTGTGTTGAGGAGAGGATTTTTTTCATAAGGAGATAGTCTAGCTGTTGTTTTTGCACACATTTTACAAGGATTTTACAGATGGGGAGAGTACAGCAATAGGAAGAAAGTTGGGGACATCATTTGAAGGGCCACCTTTAAGAAGAGGAAGGTTGATTGTTTTTTTCCAAAGACAAGAAACATAGGATTCTAGAATTGATCTACTGATCAGAATATTAATGGGGTAGGCCACAGCATCACAGTGATTTTTAGGAATTTGGCAAGGACTTTATTGGCTGAGTTTGAACCGGATTTTAATTTTAAAAGTGGATTTTTAATGAAGGAGGTGGGGATGGGAGAGAAGTTAAACTGAGGGTGTGGAGATTGTTGTGAGGAAATTGAGGGTGGGGTATTAATGCTTGGAGTGGCATGATCCAAGGTTTGTGAGGTATTAATAGGAGGAGTGGAATGTGAGGGGAATGGGATGGTGCAGAAGGAAGAAACTGTTGCAGAAAAGAAGAAAATCCCAGGATGCAAAAAACTCCAGTACCAGCCTCAGTAAGAAGCTGAGATCCCTCATAAAATCCTCAAAAGCTAGTTACAAAAATAAAATTGCCAAAGATTCCAAAGACAACCACAAGGCATTCTATAGTTATGTCAAGAATCTAAATGGCAATGCTCAGATCTGCTCTGAGCTACAGTAGAATGGCATTAAATATACTGATCCCAAGGATATTGCCAATATCCTGGCAGATCGATTTAGTGCCAACTTCACCCCCCCTCTCACCCCTTAAAGGGCCCATCTCAATATCAAAAGATTGCCAAATTCCATTAATCACGGCCACACAGGTAGAAACCACACTCTCCAAAGCTAAGAATACAGCATTCATGGGACCAGGTGACATCCTGGGCTGTGTACTACATGAACTACAAAATTAACTGGCACCTAACCTAAGTGTCATGTTTAATCATAGCCTCACCTCAGGCTTCATGCCCACTGAGTGGCACACAGCTACAGTTATCCTACTCCACAAGGGGAGATCCACCTTGGATCCCGGGAACTACCATCCCATCAGTCTAACGAGCCTGATCTGCAAGGGCATGGAACGCATTATCATGGAACTTATAAACAAAGACATTGGCAACCTTCAAATACTAGGCCCCCACCCAGTTTGGGCTCATGAAGGGCCAATCTTGTCTCCTGAACCTGATTTACTTCTTCAAATCAGTCTCCAGAGCTGTGGATGAGGATAAGGTAGTCCACACAGCCTATCTGTACCTCACCAAGGCCTTCAACACCACCCCCCACTCTAGAATCATAGATAAACTTACTAAGCTGGGCATAAATCCCTATGTCACTCAATGGGTTGCCAACTGGCTTACTAATAGAACCCAGACTGTAAAAGTAGCCAACTCCAAATCCAGCTCCAGACAAGTGACAAGTGGAGTACCTCAGGTATCAGTCCTAGGACCGCTCTTGTTTGGCATCTACTTCTCTGAAGTACAGGCCAACACAAAGGGACTCTAGCTAACAAAGTTTGCAGATGACTGCAAACTGGGAGCCATTACTGAATCCCCAAATGATGTGGATATTCTACAAAAGGGCCTTACAGAAACAGATGCTTGGTGCCAGAGCCATGGGCTCAAGCTTAATGCCAAGAAATGTATAGTTATCCCCTTTGGGAAAAAACATGTACCCATGAATTACCATATAGGTGGCAGTACACTAAACACCAAAAGTGTAATGACAGACCTAGGGACACAGGTGGACAGTGGTCTTACCTTCGATAACCACATTGCTACAACAGTCAGGAAATCCTTCTATGTGGCACACCTCATCACTAAGGGATTTTCATCCAGGAAAAAGGAGGTCATTGTCCCACTGTACTCATCCCTCATTAGACCCATTTTAGAATATAATGCCCCATTTGGTATGTACCTCACAAGACATCTGCAACAGCTGGAAATGCCGCAGAAATACCTCACTAAAAGAATCACAGGCCTAAAGCAGATGCCATATGCTGGCCATCTAAAAAAACTCCAGCTATACTCTGTGGCATATCGTTTACTCAGAGATGATCTCTGCTTAACATACAAGGCCATGTCAAATGCTGAGCTGTTGGACATGCTCCACTTAAAGAAATCCAATCCCTCAGAGCCACATCCTCCAGAGATCTAAACCTTGTCATCACAATGAACAAATCATGCTGGAGGGTTAGGTTCCTGACCCAGAGACTCCCCATACTCTGGAACAGAATGCCCATAGATGTCAAGCAGAGCACCTCCTTGGCCCTCTTGAAAAGGAACCTTGATGATTGGATGGGAGATAGGAAATTCACCCCGGGGATCATGTCAGACACCCTGCTAGACAGGGGTCCAGGGAAGTAAATATTGTGGGAAGAAATATCCAGGGAATTGTTATTGCTAGGCTTGTATAGGCCCTAGGGCCAATAGCCTAGTACCAACCTATGAACCTATGAATAGAAATATTAGGGAGAGGTGAGGAGAAGGAGGCAGTAAAGTTGGCAGTGGTGTCTATAACGTAGGCATTGAAAATGCTGTATATTTGTTCAGGACACATGTCAGGGTGTGGGCAGGGATTAATTTTGGTGCCAGGGTTTAGGAGATTATTTATGGACAACCAGAACATTTTGGGGTTATTTTTCCTATTTGATTGCTGATTGTAAAAGTACTGTTGTTTATCTTTAGAAATGAGCTTTTTAGCTTCTTGACTTTGAAACGGAGCCATTTATAATAAATGAGGTCTGATGGATTTTTAGATTTAAGCCATGTTTTCCAGACTTTATCTCTGAGAGTCATTAGTTCTTTGGTGGTTCTTGTTAACCATGGGGCATGATTTATTTTGATTCATTTGCTTCTAGAGGGAGCATCATCTAAAGGGAGAGTTTTAAGACTATTCTAGTTAATGCTTTTTAGGATGTTGTTGAAAGTGAGGGGGTTATTTTTTTAAAGATTTTGGACAATTTTAGTGTTATGGACTTTATTAATGGAGGAGTAGGCATGGACACCAAAGACTGGGAGATGGTCACTAATACTGAAGTGGTGTATTTGGAGAGGTCAGTGACCAGAATTCAGTCTAAGATTCTGCCTTCATTGGTTTTGTTATTGTACCTAGTAGGGGTGGAGATAAGCTGGGTGAAGTGAAACAAATTTATGCTAGGGGAGGAATGTACTGAGGAAATGGAAGCCCAGTCAATACTCATATCGCCAAGTATAATAGTTTCATTTTTTATGGTGAAGGAAATCCAAGAAAGGATAGTTTCTAAGATCATGTTATTTCCAGGAGGTATATAAATGACAATAATACAGAGTTTTTTAGAGCAATTAATATCCAGAAAGGAAATCAGAATCTCAGTGTTTTGGAATTGAGGGATAGAATGTTTGAATGGAATGATGCTTAAAGTATTGGGGCAGATGATTGCAACATCACCTCCTTTTTTGTGAATCCTATCTGCTCCAATTATATTGAAGTTTGGTGGGAGAAACTCAAAGTCCTGAATAGAAGGTTTTAGCCAGTTTTCTGTAGCAGCTAGAATATTAGTTTTTTTATGAGAGAGCCAGACTTGCAGTTCAGAGGATTTATTACAGGTACTTTGGAGGTTTAGGGTAGTAATATGAAGAGTTTTGGGACATTTAGCAGAGGTAGTGTGAGAGGGGAAGGAAGTGTTGTGGGGCCTAGGGTTAGGGTGGATGTCTCCTGAACAGATGAGGGAAGAGAAGATATGTGAAAGATGGGGTGCAATATAAGATAATTTATTGGAGATATAGTGGGAAATGGAGTCAAAGGGATTGAGAGAATAGTGTAAGGAATAGTTGGTGGAGAGGGTAAATTTGTTTGCAGGAAGAGTATAGTCTATGTAATATAGGCTGGGGCTAATGTTAAAGTAGAAATGCTGTGGGGAGAAGGTGGAGCTTATGTATAGTGTGTACATAGAGACAGTGAGTGAAGATTTAAAGCTGTATTAAGAGAGAGAAGAGAAAGAGGTAAGAAAAGAGAGCATAACAGTACAGAATAGTACAAAGCGGAAGACATATTGAGGGATGCTATAAGGGTAGCAAGTGATGATTACTTGATAGGGAGTGTGGAGGAGGGAAGGATGAAGGGGATTGGTCAGAAAGCACAGAGGTGTAGCTAAGAGGATATAAATGTAATGAAAGAGGGAGTGGGTGTGAATGGGGCTAGGGTAGGGAAGCTGAGTGAGCCCGTGGGAAGTGAGGGAGAATGGAGCGAGTTACACCCCCTTGTACACTACAAACACAAATGAAAAACAATTTACAGCTAGGTAAGAAACTTGTTACTTAATGCTGTTGTTATCAGAGTACCTTTGGAATTTGCAGTCCTGCTATCTCTTAAGCTTGGGCTACAAAAGTACAGCACTGCAGGTATGCAATCATTCACTGTTGCTAAGCAACCACTTATTATTAACCTTATTATACACTTAGTGTTAACAGAGCAGAATATTACTGACCTGAGGAAAAGTATAGGAGCTCGGGAGGGTTAGGGGTGGGAGCCAAATTCAACACTGCCTGTTGCTGTCATCCTGGTGTTATGCTCGCCAGTGGTGCTTACAAAGGTATAACACTGTTTAAACTCAAGTAATTAACACACCTGCACTTTATAATATTGGAGGCTCAGTTTCTGGACTACTTCTAACTGAGCCCCTTGTAACTGAATGAAGTAATGGTTTCTGAGGTTCATAATGGTCCCGTGGTAGCAAACACTTGCAGGTAGAAATATAGAACACAGGGGAGGCCTTGAAAGGAATTGGCATGCAAGCAACGGCGTGGTATATGACTAACCAAGCAGTATATATGTAAAAAAAGCTGGAACCCCCAACCAAAATCTCACATGGATATAGAGAAGACATGCAAAAAACTCCTCAGTAAAGATACCCCAAGCAAAAATAGAAGCAGAGAACCAAGCAGAGTTGGAGAGAAGTATTTGCCACTATGTTACCTTCTTTGCTACCTAAATAAATTAAATCCATAAATGTTTCTGGGGTTGGCATAGACTAGGCATTGTAACTGCATACAGCTGCAAACATGTAAATGTTTAAATGCAGGCAATTTATGAAAGAAGACTATTTAAGTATGTAATGCTGCTTTAAGTCTAGCGCTTCTTTATAAAGCATAGGAAAACAGAATTACTGCATCTATCAATGTTGCAAACACAGAGGCAGTCTCACATTTTCGTAAGGAGTAAATTTCAGACTGAACTATATAAATTACAGGTTACCAGTTTGGTGATGACTGGATTCTAGCTGTGAAGTAAACAAGTTATTTGAATTTTTTCAAAGACTGAATATTCCATCAAAGCAGCATAATTCTGAATGTCAGTATTTTGAAGCACTTTTCATGATGGTATTTCCTACTATATCTTTCACTTCATTTAGTCATCAAGCAGACAAAGTACTGCATTTTTGTTTATAACATCCTGTTATTTTCCAATTTCATACTGTGTGATACATCAATTCATCTGTAGATCTAAACAGACATATTATTTCCCTTTAAATGTTTCCTTTTTTCTTAAATACATTTCTAAAATATTTTCTTTCTTTCTGCATAACAACAGAGCGTTATGACTCTTGACTTAGCAAGTTATAGACTGTAGCTTTCCAAGTGAATACTGCTAATTATTATCACTTTCAGAAGACAAAAATGATGGCTCTTATGGAATATATGTATTGGGATTTAATACTTTTTGTCCCAAGATCAAAAATGCAGCTTTTGATCTGTAAATCTGGGACTTTTCTTTAGGATCCTAATAGAACATCAAGCTCAAAAGATAAACAGGCTTTGAATTAAGCAACAGACAACAGGATTCTGATTATAGTTTCTGTCCTGTTGCAACAAATCGGGTATGAAGAGATTGACCTTACAGAGGTAAAGTTGATACAAGAGCAATTTATGTTATGCAAAATTCTCCCAACCATACAGATAATGGACCATGTTTTATATTAAGAGGAAGGCTATAACTATTAAGTATTAATATTCTGTTCCTAAATGCTGTATAAAAAGAACAAGCTAATAATGGCAAAAACAATTCCCCAACTGGTTTAAAGTTCACATAATACTATGCAAGCATGCTAAATTAACAACCAGGCCTAGTATATGATCTTCCACCTGTCTCAAACTCCCTATTCAAACAAAGAGATACATATTCTACTGTATTTCTAAAAACTACAGTCATATTAGGAGATTTTATTAGAAATGCCATTGTATCAGATAGCACACAGTTGTACAGATATTTTACTTTAAATGGCCTTTAGCAGCTGCCTAAACCCCATAAAACTCAACTCTAAGTCAGAAACTAATTCTCTGATAAAACAAAATAAGCAGAATAACACACTGCTGCCTGAAAATCTATATCCTTCCTAATTTATTTGAATGGCCACTGTCCAGTCATATCACTTTGGTCCTTGAAAACAGTTAGGGTCCCTCCAAAACTAATACTAAAATGTGTATTGGAATCTAATGAGGATAAACTAAAAATGTTTCCCAAAATATCAACTGGAATCCACCTTACCAAGCAAAAAAAAAAACCCTGACCTGGCTTTATTGCTTTTAATGAACAACTATCAATTTCTCCAGAGAATCTATATCCTCAGACCTTAAGGTATCTTATAGTGTAGGCCTGGCCCTTCACTTACTCAAAAAATGAAATCACTAATGATGCAATGAAATGAAGTGGAAACAAACTCAAACAAACATTAATTTTCACCAAGCCTTCCTGGAACTGATGAAATCATGCAGAATAACAACAAACTCATCTAAAGCCAAATATCTCAGAAACCAACAGATAGCAGCTCAAGCACACTTCTCAAAATCTATCAGACCTCTAACAAGACATGTCTGATGTCAGTTCTAATCAAACTACAGAAGCTATAGCTCAATGAATATAACAATGACTTGCGCATAGATATTATTAAAATTCATGACTAATTAATTCCGACACAATTCACCCATAATCAAACATTAGCTCTTTCTTCACTAATACAATAAACTCAAATTCCAATGAACCCTTCAACTTCATAAAAATCAAATGGACTAAGATAGTCCTTAACTCAACACTGGCCAAGGTTTTACTTTAGGCAAAATTCAGTCTGAAGTGTCTGCAAACTACTAGAAAAGCTCAGTAGGAATCCAAGTGCTACAGCGTGTAAAATATACCAAGTACTACTAAAAAGAGTAGCCCCTTTCACAGGAAAACCATTCTCTCTCATATTCAGTTTACCGTTAATCACTGATGTTGTACCAGCACCTTTTAAGCATGCATTTATCTTATTGTGTCATTAGCCAATATTTTTCACCCTCCTCCTAACAACCTTGAGTCCTATTTCCAGTCGTGGGCTCCTAACAAAACTCTTACAGAAGGTAATATATAAAAAATTAACCATATAAATAAATATAGTCTTCTCTTTGATTCACAGTATAGATTTCTTAAAACAGTAATCACTACCCACACTCTACATGGTAACCAACACAATTTATAATAACATGAATTAAAGTCAGGTTATGTCTGTCATCCTTGTTAATATGACCTGGTCCTTTGAGATGGTTATCAAATCTATTCTTTTGATTATTCAAAACCTTAACTTTAGCCTTGACATAATCCAATGGCTAAGACGTTACCTTACAAAATGTAATTTCCAAGTCAGTGTTAATTAACTATATCAAAACTGGCACCATTGACTATGGGTACTCCATGGTACTTCTTTGGCCCCTATTTGTTCATGGCTTAAAATGGCAAGAAAGGAGGAGGTGAAAAAGTCTATGGTTCAATCCTGACCTCTGGGTTATGTGTTGGTAGTATTTTCATGTCCTAAGCATGTTTTCCTCATAACCATGTGGGATTTCTGCTAGTATTTTAGTCTCCTCCCTCCTCCCAAAAACATTATACTTGGGTTAATTAACAACTTTAAAAAAGCTTCCCTAGGTTTATACTTCAGGACTGTCAAGCATATCTTCCTAGTTCTCCTATGTAAATTATATTTTGTCCCACTGTAATTTGTATGATTAACAAAATTAATATTATGCAATAGTAACTAATTAGTATGCAAAAACGTGCATGCTGATTGGTCATCCCAACCAGCGTGCCAATTGTAAAATCAAGCATATACATATAGAAAAAAGTGTGTCTGCTGAAATCCAACGGGACTTTCTTCTATTGATATATGCTAAGTGTTTGCAGTTTTCTTGAGCTAAGAAGAGGAGAGGTGCATATGGAGGGCATAAAAAATACATGGAAATTCAGGTACAGCTTTACTGGAAAAGCACACCCAGACTCTGCCACAGCTTGCTGTGAGGGAAAGGTTAGTTTTATTTTGATTTCTTGTACTTTGTATTACTTTATTGCCTTTTTCTGTTTTTGTATACTGTGATTTGTTTTCTTTACACTGTGTTTTACTTGTATTCTGCTTTTAATTGCATATTAAAACTTGAAAAGAGACCAAAGCTGTATCTCTTGTGAGTCAGACAGAAATTAGAACAGGTCAATTAAGGAGTCACACAGAAGTTAGAATAGGTCAGTTAAGGTTAATCATCTGTGAACTGAGGGGGCGGAGCTAGGAACTAAACCTTCTCTTTAAGGGGTAAAATGAAACATTTCAAAGCTTTATTGGAAAAGCTCACCCAGACTCTGCCATGGTTTGCTGTGAGGGAAAGGTTAGTTTGCTTTTGATTTTTTGTACTTTGTACTACTTTACTGCCTTTTTCTATTTTGTATACTGTGATTTGTTTTCTTTACACTGGGTTTTACTTGTATTCTGCTTTTAATTGCATATTAAAACTTGAAAAGAGACCACAGCTGTGTCTGTTGTGAGGCATACAGAATTGACAGATTTTTCCCTCTCTCCCACCCTGTTACTGTTGTGTTCTTAAACATCAGTGTCTTTTTAGTTGCCTGCCCCTTATGTTAATTTGGCCATATATCTCCTTCCCACTCTCCTTTCACTGGCTGGTGTGAGTAAGCACAAATTATCATTTTGTGAAATCACTCCCCTTCAGCTATTTAAATGTATTGGCCATCCCACTGTATTCCATAGTACCAGAATACAAAAGTGCCCACCCCCTTCAATCTAGCTTGCTCTTTTAAAATAGTGGCTCTCCACTTATACAACTAAAACTTAAGTTATCCAGTTTCATATCTAACTGCTTAGTGCACACTGCAGTGTTTATGATAAACCTTTTTTTCATCTTACCATTAAACATCTATTGCAAGACCGCCAGTTATTGGACAGCCCACATTCTGCCTCTCAGTAGTCATCTTGAGATTAGTGCTTCTGTTTTCTCATATTGAGAGAAGGAGTATAGGAACATTATTTCCAGGTGACTGCTGATCACCAGAATGCCTAATAACTGCTTTATAGGTGACAGCTTAGAATCTGTGCTTATATTCTGGTCCTGGTGAGAGAAGGATTAGAGTGCATTGATTCCTGATTGTTTCTGGTTGGAGAGTGAGTGTCTGAGCTTAATGTTCCTGTTTGGTCTAGTTGTTATTCAAGCTTCTACCAGAAAAAGGCTACAAGCCTACAGACCCTTGCATCATCTGGGACAAGGCTGTGGATTACCAAACAGGCTGTGGCCTGCTTCTCTTCTTGGGATTGGTGCTAACATTTTGCTTCTGGTGAGAGAAGAAATAAAGGAGTATTGTATCCCAACAGAGTGAAGCTGTGGTGAGACCAGCATTAGTAGTACCAGGAAGTAGACATTCATGCAACTCCCCTTTTTTTCATCATTCTTGACAAGCTAATTCTTTGTTTTCAGTAAGTACTGCTTGATTTGTTTCTAACTTCAGAATATCTGCCTAAATACTTCATCCTTAAATTTTCAGGATCTATGTAGTATTTTTCACTCAAGTGTTTGGCAGTGCTCTGTACAGACTCAGACACCTTGAGCGACATTTTTCCTGTAAAAGCACAATTTATATTTCTCCATTACCTAGTCGCACACAGGACAACTAGTTCGCAGTGACAAGGACTGTCCACATAGCTGCAAACCAGATACTCCTGACAGTGATTGATATTCTCTCTCCAACTGTCTAATCAATAAAAAAGGGTCTGTTTCCATGGATATGAACTTTTCTACTGTCTCCATTACTGACTTGGTAGATATGGGCATCCTGAGGCAATGTAGAAATTGCCTCATGTTTATTGACAGTCAGTTAATTGTCAAACAAACTGATATGGTATGTGAGAGATGTATTTACCCAATGTCACTGGAGGCAAAGCTGTCACACAAAAGTACTCCTAATGTCAATAAGGTTGTCAGTAGTACACACGCTGCACCCACCATGCACAATTCAAAGCAGACATATCGATCCACATTTGCTGAGGCACTTACATGTAACAACATACCCTTGTACTACTATATACTCTTACGGGTCTACTTTACCTTACCGACACCACACTTCACCGACACACAAAACACCGAACCGTAATGACCGAAACCACACAATACCGACAATGCACAAAACCGAACACAATTACACCAACACAAACAACGTAAACTACACATCATACACAATCACATATCCACTAACCCTAACCCAAACCCTAACCCTAAGGTCCGACACTACCGCACAGTTACCCTACCCGCACCCTAACCCTAACTCACTTAACCCACCCCAAAACAAAATGCCCGTCACTATCGCACACTCACCCTACCTGCACCCTAACCCTAACTCACTTAACCCACCCCAAAACAAAATGCCCGTCACTATCGCACACTCACCCTACCTGCACCCTAACCCTAACTCATTTAACCCACCCCAAAACAAAATGCCCGTCACTATCACACACTCACCCTACCCGCACTCCAAACCTAAGTCCCTTAACCCGTCCCTAAACTAAACTCCGTCACTATCACACACTTACCTTACCCGAACCCTACCTCCCTACCTCCGACACTACCACACACACTCACCTATCCCACACGCTAACCCAAAATCCCACAACAACGCACACTTACCTGACCGCTCCTAACTCCGTCACTATCGCACACTTACCGAGACACGCTCACACGTTACCCTTGTCGCTCTATCCGCTGTCGGCACATCACCTTTCCGGTAAACTTACCTGTCAATCATTTCGTCTCGGCACATCACCTTTTCGGTAAACTTACCTGTCGGTCATTTCGTCTCCCTCTTCCGCGTGTCGGTCAACTGAGATTTCGGTAAATTAAAGTAGACCCACTCTTACATACATCTTCTGAAAACATATGTTTGTCACAACTTTTTTTTACTAACATAATTATATTATAACCTGACTTTGTTTTTATATTATGTATTATCCTGCATTTTTTTTTGTATTGTACCTGCATTTCTTTGTACTATGTTTTGAATGTCTACCCTCTTTGATAATCTCTGTACTATACCTACAACGTACATTGTGCATATGAGCAGTTATTTATGAGATTTTTGTTTGAATATGAGATGTTTTTTTTTTTCTTCTCACGGAGCTTATCTCCCCGGGCCTCTACCAAAAATGGACATGTATCCAGTTAGACTAGCCCGGTCACTAAATGTAAAATAAAATAAATAAAATAAATAAATAAATGACCTGAGACGTACCTCCTTAGATGATATGAAGAGAGACATCATGGAGCTCTGGGAATATGTGTCTCAGGCTAGTATGAGCCTAGCATTGACCAGCATTTTACCTTCGCCAAGGCTGATACCACAATACAAACAAAATATGATTGACTTTAATAATTGGCTTAGTGTCTGGTGTCATTCTAAGGAGGTGCAAAATTTGTCAGCATGGACAGAGATGGTCAACAGACCACCCTGCTTTGCTAGGGATGGTCTGCACCTCTCCCCTCTGGGCTTTCGAATATTAGCTAAAACATTGTCTTCCCCTATAGTGCCTTTTTTAGACAATGCGAAACTGATAGTACTTCTGACATAGCAAATCAAAACCAAGAAAATCTGAAGGTATTACTGCTCAATGCTAGGAGTCCAAACAAAAAAAACTCCACTCCCTAGAAGCTCTCTTTACCCTAGAGAATACTGACATGTGTGCGTTCACTGAGACATGGTTAAAGCCATGGAGAGCACACCAACAGTGCAAGGTTATAATGCCTTCCACACATTTATACCAGTTACTACACAGACAGGGACTAAAGGTGGAGGTGTCTCTATTTACATCAAAAATAAATATACTTCAAGGCTGGTCAAACAGGACAATGCACTTGAGCTGCTCCATCTTCAAATCACCATAGGTAAAATCCAATACCATTTCCTTGCAAGCTGTAGATCCCCCTCTATGACCCACGAAACCCATACCATGTATTTAAACGTATTAGAAACACTAACCATCCAACCAAATACCATATTCCTGGGTGACTTTAATTACCCCACTATTAACTGGGAATCTTATACGACACCAAATGCACATGCACAGAGATTCCTGGATGTTGTAAACACAACCTCCCTGGACCAAACAATCAATAGACCAACCAGGGGTGCAACCATACCAGATCTGGTCCTCACTAATATAGGAGACTGCTGCACATCCCCTACTGTAATGCCTTCTCTGGTAAGGTCAGACCACAAAACGGTCTCCTTTGAAATAAAAATGAAACCTGGACCCCCCAGCTAAACCTGGAATATTCTAACACTAACCTCGTGCTATTAAGTGAGAACCTGGGAAACTTTCAAGCCCCCATAAACCCTGAAAACACTGGTGCCTGTGTAGAACTGTTCACAGAAACCCTGTGCAATCATGTTAATAGCTGTATAGAGGCAGCTGTGCCCACCAGGAAGAAGTACAGAACTAACGCAAAAAACAAGCCACCCTGGTGGAATCACAAAATCAGTATATTGTATAACAGGAGGAAGAAAATCATGGCAAAAATATGGAGGTGCAGCACCCAGCAGGATAAAAGCACTCTCATCAAACTAATGCTCTGGTAGCATTGTCGCCTTACAGTAAGACGCTGTCCGGTTCGATTCTCAGCTAGAGCGTCTTCTGCGTGTAGACATGCGTGAATGGGCGTACCTTCGTTGAAGGCTGTGCATCAGGCCTGGCAAGCCGGTATGTAAAAATCAACTGCCAATCATTAGTGGACCGGAGTTCCGCTGTGGCGACCCCTAACCGGTAAAAGCTGAAAGACACAAACAAAATCAAACTAAACAAACAACTTAGAGGACAAAAAGTCTACCAAAGCCAAATATGAGGTATGTTTGGCCACTCAGGCCAAGGACAACCATAAGGCATTCTTTAGCTATGTCCACAACCTCAAAGGCAATACACAATTGTGTGCAGAGCTCATTATAAATGGAGCCACCTATACTGAGCCAGAAGATATAGCAAACCTACTTGATGATAAATTCAGCTCCAACTTTACACCTCTCTCCCCCTCAACCTTCCCTCAAGAAATATCATCAAATATAACTCCCCCCTACTATCACTAGGGATCAGGTCCTCAATGGTCTCTCTCTAAGACCAAGAAAACTGCATCAGTGAGCCCCGACAACATCCTAGAATGCCTTCTAAATAGCATGAAACATCACCTGTCAGGCCTATGGAATTATTATTTAACTGTAGCCTCCAAATAAACTTCATACCTTACAAATGGAGAAAGGCAACAGTCATCCCTCTGTGTAAAGGTGGACTATCTACAGACCCTGGAAACTACAGACTGATAAGTCTCACTAGTCACTAGTCTTATATGTAAAGCCATGGCAAGAATTATCATGGAGATGATTAACAGAGATATAGTAAACCTCCATACTCTGGACCCAGCCCAGTTTGGATTCTTCAAGTGTAGATTATGCCTACTCAACCTGGTGGACTTCTTTGAGAAAGTCACCAAAGCAATGGATGAGGGCAAAATCATTCACACTACCTACCTTGATCTGGGCAAGGCATTTGATACAATACCCCACTCAGGCATTGTTGATAAATTTAAGAGATTAGGTACAAACCCATATGTCACCCGGTGAATAGCCAAATGGCTCACAGACAGGACCCAGGAAGTTAGAACTGGGGAGTCTACCTCTACAAAGAGGCCAGTCACAAGTGGAGTCCCTCAGGGATCAGACCTTGGACGGCAGTTTTTTGGCTTTTACTTCTCAGAAGTCAAGGCTCATGTCAGTGGTCTCTGGCTGACTAAATTTGAGGATGATTGCAAATTAGAAGCCATCATTGAATCTCACACTGACACAAATGTTCTCTAGAAGGGACTGACACAGACAAACAACTGGTGTCAGAGCCATGGACTAAAACTAAATGCCAAGAAATGCATAATAGTATCCTTTGGGAAGTCATCCACCCATAATAACTATCACGCTGACAACACACCCCTTAGAGGTGACCCAGTAGTCAGTGACTTAGGGACACACATAGATAGCAATCTAGCCTTTGACCATCACTTGTCTAGAGTGGTGAGGAAATCATTCTATGTTGTGCAAATTATAAACAAAGGTATGGTATCTAAGTCCAAGGAAGTCATTGTTCCGCTGTATTTGGCATTCATCAGATATATCATTGAGTACAATGTTCCCTTTGGTATGTGCCTAACCAGGCATATCCAACAATTGGAACGTCCACCGAAGTGCCTCACTAAAAGAATACAGGGCATAAGTAAAATGTCTTATGCAGACCACCTTAAGGCCCTGTCCCTCTATTCTGTCTCCTACAGGCTTTTGAGGGGAGATCTGTGCCTGGCATACAGGGCAATGTCAGACCCCACTATGATGGACTTCCTGCATATCCAAAGAACAAACAGCACCAGAATTACCTGTTCTAAAGACTTAAAGCTTGCCTGTGATATAAATAGGACAGGTTGGAGAGATAGGTAGGTATCCAAGAGACTACTCCGTCTATGGAACAGACTCCCCATCCATGTGAAGCAGAGTTCATCCCTAACCCAATTCAAGTGCAACTTGGACAATTGGATGGGAAGCTGGAAATTCATCCCTGGTTTGGTGATTATGTCTTTAATGGACACAGGTAACCTGTAAATGGTTCATCTCCCAAGCCCATGCTTACACTTATCAAGCATATCAGAACTTGTCAGAGATTTAGGATGCATGGCTAGGCTTAAAAAGGCCCTTGTGGTTGTTAGCCTAGTAAACACCTATGAATGTATGAATGTTATGCAAAACTAAAAAAGTACCTGATTTCCTTGTATTTTTTCCCTATCTGTCTCTTGCAAAGCACTGATGCATTGTGTAAGCGTGGGAACATAAGTCCCATACGCATGAGCAGTATATTAAAACAGCAGAAAAATGCTGAAACAACCTGGAAGAACACCACGGCACTGTTATACAAAGACATTATTTAAGAAAAGTAAATTATTTCTTAAATAATGTCATTTTATAATAGCAATAACTGACTTGTGGGTGTGGATATGGTTTACTTTCATGTGTGCATTTTGCACATGGGTGAACAGCAAATATTCAGAAGGACGTTTGCAAAGTTTGCAAACGTCGAATGCAAAAAGGTTAAAATGTGCAATGAACGAATGCACAGTGACATTCGCTCATTGCAGATTCAGCATTTTGGGTCAGATTGCACTATAGTGGGGATCAGAAAATGGTCCCTTTCCCCACTGTAGGGTGATCTCGGAGTTAGAATATTAAAGTAAGGGGGTGGGGGGGTTCAGCCCCCCACATGGGGGGTGCAGGGTGGCTTGCCCCCCTGCTTTACACTTCATTACATTTTTTTTGACACGTTCGAAAATCAGCGAATCTGCATTTCAATTTGCTGATTTTTGAACATTGGAAACTGCTGCGGTTTTGTTTTTTGAAGTTATGATTCACTCATATGAGCAACTGCATGAGTGTGTTTCGCCTTTGTAAAGGTAAACCTATGGGTATATTGAAGATTTCCCCACAGTTGCCTTTGTTTAGTTACTTGGGCTTCACCCTTGTGATTAAACCACACCAACTATGCATACATTTTCAATATGCCACACTCATAAGTTGGTTATTGCTATAATATATAGCAGAAAACAGATAGTACCTCACAAGATTACCTCAGCTGTGGTTAACAATGCATTTTTCAGCTGTTCTATTTATTTTTATTTATTTATTTATTGCAGTTGGTTTACCAGGATAGTCCATTGGGCCATAATGAACCCATTTTCAATGGAGTCCTGGGGAGAAAAGCTCCAAAAAAAAAAAGTATACATTCAAAGTTACACAATAGGTACAGCAGGTAGTTAATTCTACATAGGCAAAAATAAAAATAAAACAATTTCAAATAGTACAGCAAGTATACAGTTAAATACATTGAGAAGAAAACATATTAACTATTAGCACAACAAAAAATATCCATTTGTACAGATTAGTGAGGAAACATAGTTACTAAAAAGGTAAGAGGAGGTACAATGACATAGTGTAGTGGGGGATGAAAAACATAAGGACTTGTCTAATAAATTCTATGAAATTTTCTGGGTATAATAAAGATGTAAGCAGTGCCAGGAAGGGATGAGAGAAGAAGCAGAGTAGGTTATGTAGGGTGGGAGCAGGAGCATTCCCACTGTGATGCTAGATGTGTGTAAAGAGATTTTTTGAAAGCAGAGTGGTTGGAGGTGGTGCAGATGAGTGGAGGTAGGGAGTTCCAGAGGCGAGCTAGGTTGAAGGATAGAAGGTTTTGGCCTGGGGGATGAGTAGGTTTGTGAACTTATAGTAGGTTTTGATTGTTTGATCTTAATACTCTATTGGGTAGGTGCATTTTAAAGGCAGAAGAAAGGGAAGGACAGAGGGAGGGGTTGAGAATAAGCTTATGGGCTAGAGTTAGTTGAGTGTAAGTTAATTGATTGGGAAGTTCTAGCCATTTTAGTTTCTGGAGGGAAGAGCAGTGGTGGGTGGAAGACTTGTGGCTGGTGGCGAATTTTGCAATTTTGTTGTAGCAAGAGGAAAGCTGTTTTTTTAGAGAGGACTGAAGATTAGTTAGGAGTGGGGCGCCATAGAGAAGGGAGGGGATAAGGAAGGAAGTAGCGAGAGTGGTTTTAGTAGCAGATGTAAGGTAGGCATTCTGTCTATAAAGCATGCCAAGTTTTTGATGGGTTTTTTTGATATTTTTTTGTAGGTGAGAGCTAAATTTAAGTCGGTTGTCGATTTGGACCCCAAGTAGCTTGGTCTCTGAAACCCTTTCGAGAGGTGAATTATTTTGACTAGTGATTGAAAATGTATTCATATCGAGAGAAGTAGCTTTAGAAGGAGTAAATATCATTAGTTTGGTCTTGGAGGCATTGAGAGCTAGGTGATTTTTTAACATCCATTGCTCTGTTGTAGAGAAAGCATCTTGAGTTAGTTTTTGAAGTTTAGTGATAGAAGTGGCTGAGCAAATGATAGTTGAATCATCTGCATATTGGATAATGTTTGAGAATGGGATTGATTTGTGGAAGTCATTTATAAATATATTGAAGAGAAGGGGACCTAGAATGGAGACTTGTGGAACACCTGTGGGGGTACTAAGGAATGAGGAGGTAGTTTTTTTCCATTTTACTGCTTGATTTCGGTTGGATAGGTAATTAGAGAACCAGTTCAAGGAGGAGGAAGAAAGGTTAAGTTCTGAGAGTTTAGCTAAGAGCAGGCTGTATGAGATAGTATCGAAGGCTTTGGAGAGGTCAAGTAGTAAGGTAGAAACAATTAGGCCAGAATCACGAGCTCTATTTACAGTTTCAAGGAAGGAGAGGAGGGCTGTCATAGTGCTATGATTAGGTCTGAAACCATGCTGTGTGGGTGTTATAAGATGATTGTCTAGGAGAGGAGGAAGGAGTTGAAGTTGGACACATTTTTCTAGGATTTTAGAAATGGGGGACAGGATGGCTATGGGACGGAAATTAGTAACGTTGTTATTGTTGCCTCCTTTGTGGAGAGGTATAATAAATGCCTGTTTCCAGATTTGGGGAACTGTGCATTCTTTTAGGGAGCGGTTTATTAAGATGCTAATGGGGTATGTAAGTATTTCAGCAGTTATACTAAGAAAGTAGGAAGGGATGTTATCAGGAGCGTTGGTACATGGTTTCAATTTCAGAAGGAGTTTCTTTATAGTAGATGTAGGCATGGGATTTAATGAGAGGAGGGTGGAGTCAGGAGAGGGAGAATTAGAGGGTGGTGGTGATGGGGGTAAAGTTTGGGTAGTAGAAGAGGTAGAGGAGTTAGAGGATGGGAAGCAGGAAGTAGAAGTGGAGAAAGATAGCGTGTGAGTGGGGGGTGAGGGGGTATTAGAGAGCATGGTGGTGTTGGAGAATGAAGAGGTCAGTTTGGTAATAGAGTCTATATTCTAGTATACTTGATACATTGTTATACCAGGTATTACTTAGCAGCACACCTTGAAGTCAATGGGTTCATTGGTTATGGGGGGGGGGGTCAGAACATGCTTGTAATTTTATCTACTTAAAAGAATAGAAGAGGCCTGAACATTACTTTTCACAGTAAATAATTAATGTAGCTTAATAATAACAAAAAGGCAAACAATATATAATTCCATTGTAAAAAGAAAACATATCATTGGTTATGTACATAACAAAATGAAACAGAAGGGATAGCAGTCACAACCAATTCTACAACATAAGAATAGTCAAAAAATGATTTCATTAATGCTGCAGAAAACCATTTGGCTTTGCTCGTCCTTCAGGAATAGTCAGAAATACAATAGCCATCCCCTTTACTGTGGGTCAAGAAATGTTTTGAGCATGTAAGCTGTAATGTCATGGTTTTGTATTTGGGTGTGACTAGAAAAAAACATTGAAAAGTTCTGCACCTGATGTATAACAATATTAAGTGTGAGAATAAGGTTTACTAGCTTAAGCATACAAACATCTCTTATGACTTTTCATAAAGCAGCAACATAAAAGAGACAATTCTATATGCATTTAGGTGAACCAAAAGCAACATAAAAGAGACAATTTTAAATGTATTTATATGACCCTAGATGGAATTATGCTTAATTTCATACTCAATGCATAAGTACAGAACATAGACTGAGGGCACTTTCTTTTTAACCCATGCAATTGTAAAACATTTGTTTTAAATGAGGCTGTCTCAACTTGCCTCATATTAGTATCTCGTCTTATTTTATGAAAAGAATTCCAGTCAAATGCCTGTCAGTTTATGCTAGGGGCATACAATGCATGTGGCTTTTAAAACTGCAATACAGAACTCATAAAATGTAAAGGTGGGTTTCTCTTTGATGAGCTCTTCTCTGTGTAATAATAACACTAATACTAGCTTCCATTAAGAGTCGTGCAATGTAGTGTTACAATGAAAATCATGGCTTGCCTTTAAATCCCTGCTCTGCTTCTGGGTTATTTCAGATATATAATTGGAGTTGTAAGTGGAAGTCTTTTTAGAGTTCTCATGCTGGTTTTGAAATAAAAATTGATGCACAGGTTTTATTACTTGTCCAAAGAAACATGAAATATTGCAGTATAGTGCTGTCATTAAACTTTAAAGAACATCTCATGCCTCTAGGAAAAGTTTGAAAATTATCATACTTAGACATAACTTGGATAACACTTCAGCATATCTTCTTTTTCCAGGCTCACATATTGACACAAAGAGATTAAATCAGAAGAATCTTGTGCTATAAAGCAAATTTAACACAATATGAAATTTGTAATATGCTTATGAAATAGTCTTTTTCATTTAATCGGCTGAATGCTTATGGTTTCTATACATTTTTTGAAAATGCTTTTCACTGGATTCTGTAACAGGTGACATCTTGCCTAGCCTGAGTACGCCCCCATTTCTCAACAGTCTCACCCCCTGTTGCTATCCTAATGTTATGTAGGTACTGATTTCAATACTGTTACTGCTTTCCTTTGTCAGATTTGTCCTTCAGGGATTACTCTACAGGCTAATCCAACAGAAATGGCACATACAAGCTGGCATAGGAGAGCAGCACCAGGTTAGCTCAAAATAGTGCAACAGAATAAATGATAAATTCAGCCATAAAGTCACCCACCTACACATATGGCATGTAATGCATAGTCACGTAAATGAAATTCAGAATCTTTTACCTATTGTTTGATGATACCCCACATTTATATTTGTGACACAGTTTCTCTGTGGTACAACAGTTAATGAGGATATATTGCAATATACATTAGCTTATTATGTAAGTTGGTAATGCCCTCACTGACACATCATCTATAATTATCTAGATTATATCATGCTGTCTGATGAATAACCTGTAACTACCATAAAGCAAAAGTCACTTATTTGTTATCACACATTATAAATACTCCAAGCCTGGGATATGTCAGTGGCACAAAACAAGGAATTTTAGGATGCATTACAAAGTCATATGACCCATTAGCCCTTGTGAACCCCAGCTGACAAATATACTGTCAGCACCTCTGCTAAAATACAAAATGGCTCCCTAGTGAAATGGAGGCACTCGAAATGTCAGCTGCTAACAAGCCAAAAAAAATGACAGAAAACCCAAGGTGAAGACTGAGTCTTGAACATTGGTCTTTTCACTTAAACTACTTTGTTGCAGGGGGACAAGCTTCCCACACCCCATCCACATATATACCAACTCTGAGATCCCCATACCTCAGGGAAAAGAGAATATCCTGAGAAGTGCTCTAGAAAAAAATAATAAAAAGTCTATTATAAATAAGGATGCATGATTTGGTTTTAGAATGACCCAAAATTCTATCCTGTGGATAATGTGAGGCTGTGAAAAAATGCTTTACACAGAACTGGCAATGTAAGAATATTCAAACATCAGTACTATGACAAAAAGAAAGCATCCAATTAATAGGTGCTGGGTAAGGGATGTACAGTAACAAGTAACATACACATAAGGAGAAAGCTTGTAGCTGTAGTCTAAGAAATGAAGGCTAAGAAGAAGAAAACATCTTTGCACTCCTCCTGGCAGTCTCTACAAACATTCATCATTTCATCTCATATCAAGCAACGGGCAATTTAAATACCATTGCACAGAAACAATGAAAACTTCCATCTCCAATAAATGAAGAAAGTTCACCTCGACTGATATATAATGACTGTGTTATAAGGACAACGTGCAAATTTATTAATTCCACTACACACTTTTAAATTTGTCAGTTTCCCTTTGCTTTAGTTCCTACAATGACATTATTCAGAATGAGTTATGGTGTACAGCTCCATATTTTTTCTTTCTTTTTTTTTTTGTTAGAAAAAGGATGTTATACCAAATGTGATTGTTTACCTTTCAGGAGGAAGAAAAAAAATAAAATAATTTCAGGAAAATGGAGTGTTACACATCAATTGCCTCTATGGTTTACATTATCATATTATAAAACATGTACATCAAAAGTCTATGAAGATGATTATCTGGCAGCATATTTTTTGATTTTTCTTTAATTAATTACATGGATCATATACTCCCTCTTACACAGAAACAACTCCAAACAAAAGCAACTGCTATTTGAAGCAATTGTAAAGAGAATAAAAGCTTACCAGATCGGCATAATTGTGCAGTGATTAGTGTGTCTGCCTCTCAGTGTTGGTTCTCTGGTTTATATCCTTGTAGAGGTGAATTGTTTTTGAAGTTTACATGCTTTGGTGCCCTCATCGGTGTTTAAAATTAACTCTTGTTTTATTTTCCACCTCTAAAGGATATACAGATAGTTGAACTAGAAATCGTTGAAAATTGTTTTTAGTTGGTTAGTTGGCTGCATGGTATTAAGTGCATGAGTGTGCATATGTTTTTTTTGTCTGTATGTGTGTGTGTGTGTGTGTGTGTGTGTGTGTGTGTGTGTGTGTCTCTGTACAGACATTCTATCATTCTGTATATACATTCTATCATTCTATGAGGTTTGTTTCATACAGGTTTGTTTCCGCACATTACACTTGTTTATGGTTGTGATATGCTGATAATAGTAGTACTGAGTACGTCACCAGGCACAGTAGTAGTGAGTACGTCACTTGATACAGTAGTACAGAGTATGTCACCTGATACAGTAGCACTGAGTATGTCACCTGACTCAGTAGTACTGACTACGTCACCTGATACAGTAGTACTGAGTATGTTACGTCATACAGTAGTACTGACTAAGTCACCTGTTTACAGTAGCACTGATTACGTCACCTGATACAGTAGTACAGAGTATGTCATCTGATTGCAGCAGTACTGGGTATGTCATCTGATACAGTAGTACTGATTACGTCACCTGATACAGTAGTACAGAGTATGTCACCTGATTGCAGTAGTACTGGGTATGTCATCTGATACAGTAGTACTGACTACATCACCTGATACAGTAGTACTGAGTACGATACCTAATACAGTATTACTGAGTGAGTCACCTGGTTAAAATGTTAGCATATTGAATATATTGACCTTAGAGATTTTCAGGCTTATGGTATAAGACTTAAAAAATTAATTTTTAACCTTCATATTAACCACTTTAATTCCATAAATAAAAGCATGTGCAAGTGCTATTCAACACCCCAGTCTTTTATGTACTGTTTGTTTTCCATACTTTAAGCAGGAAATCATCAAAACACAATTTTTCAATATAACATACATTTTTTGCCATACAATATGCCTAATATGTGTTCACCATAGGTTGCACCAGAGGTTCATAGGTTCATAGGTTAGTACTAGGCTATCAGCCCTAGGGCCTATACAAGCCTAGCCATAACAATTCCCTGGCTATTTCTTCCCACACTATTTACTTCCCTGGACCCCTGTCTATTAGGGCGACTGACGTGATCCCCGGGGTGAATTTCCTTTCTTCCATCCAATCGTCAAGGTTCCTTTTGAAGAGGACCAAAGAGGCACTCTGCTTGACATGTTTGGGCAATCTATTCCAGAGTATGGGGAGTCTCTGGGTCAGGAACCTATCCCTCCAGCATGTTTTGTTTATTGTGATGACAAGGCTTAGATCCCTGGAGCGTGTGGCTCTGAGGGATTGGGATTTCTTTAAGTGTAGCATGTCCAACAGCTCTGGGTTTGACATGGTCTTGTATGTTAAGCAAAGATCGCCTCTGAGTAGACGATATGCGACAGAGTATAGCTGGAGTTTTTTAAGGTGGTCAGCGTAGGGCGTCTGCTTTAGCCCTGTGATTCTTTTAGTGAGGTATTTCTGTGGCCTTTCCAGTTGTTGCAGATGTCTTGAGAGGTACATACCAAACGGGGCATTGTATTCTATAATGGGTCTAATGAGGGATGAGTACAGTGGGACAATGACCTCCTTTTTTCTGGATGAAAAGCCCTTAGTGATGAGGTGTGCCACGTAGAAGGATTTCTTGACTGTTGTGGCGATGTGGTTATCGAAGATGAGACCACTGTCCACCTGTGTCCCTAAGTCTCTTATCAAACTTTCGGTGTTTAGTGTACTGCTACCTATATGGTAATTCACGGATACATGTTTTTTCCCAAAGGGGATAACTATACATTTCTTGGCATTGAGCTTGAGCCCGTGGCTCTGGCACCAAGCATCTGTTTCTGTAAGGCCCTTTTGTAGAGTATCCACATCATTTGGGGATTCAATAATGGCTCCCAGTTTGCAGTCATCTGCAAACTTTGTTATCCAGAGTCCCTTAGTGTTGGCCTTTACTTCAGAGAAGTAGATGCCAAACAAGAGCGGTCCCAGGACTGAACCCTGAGGTACTCCACTTGTCACTTGTCTGGAGCTGGATTTGGAGTCGGCTACTTTTACAGTGTGGGTTCTATCAGTAAGCCAGTTAGCAACCCATTGGGTGACGTAGGGAGTAATTCCCAGCTTAGTAAGTTTATCTATGATTCCAGAGTGGGGGATGGTGTCAAAGGCCTTGGCAAGGTCTAAATAGGCTGTGTGGACCACCTTACCCTTGTCCATGGCTCAGGAGACTGATTCGAAGAAGTCAATCAAGTTCAGGAGACAAGATCGGCCCTTCACGAACCCAAACTGGGTGGGGTCCAGTGTTTGAAGGTTGCCAATGTCTTTGTTTATAAGTTCCATGATAATACGCTCCATGGCCTTGCAGATAAGGCTTGTCAGACTGATGGGACGGTAGTTTCTGGGATCCAAGGTGGATCCCCCCTTGTGGAGGGGGATAACTGTAGCTGTGCACCACTCAGTGGGCATGAAACCTGAGGTGAGGCTATGATTAAACATGACACTTAGGTGAGGTGCCAGTTCATATTGTAGTTCATGTAGTACACAGCCTGGGATGTCATCTGGTCCCATGGATGCTGTATTCTTAGCTTTGGAGAGTGTGTTTTTTACCTGTGTGGCCGTTATTACCGGAATTTGGCAATCTTCCGGTATTGAGATGGGCCATTTAGGGGGTGAGAGGGGGGTGAAGTTGGCACTGAATCGATCTGCCAGGATATTGGCAATATCCTTGGGATCAGTATATTTAATGCCATTCTGTTTTATCTCAGAGCAGATCTGAGCATTGCCATTTAGATTCTTGACATAGTTATAGAATAAAAATAAAGAATAGAGCCAGCAAGCTGTATCCTGGTGAATAATTTATTGCAGAACAACAAAAACAGACCGATTTCGGCTGCCAATAGACACACAGCCTTCCTCAGTGTAATGAGAACAACTCAAATGCTGTTGTTTAAAATATCACAGAAAAAAACATGATTGGTTGTCCTAAAATTGCTCATTGAGCCCTGGTGGAAATAAACCACCTAACTTAATGATCCACTTTTTCTCCTTGGAATTTAGTAAAGAGTGTAGACCCGTTTTATTCAACTTTTTGCCTTTTATGATATCAATTATAGTAAAACAAAACTTTGCAGTGGGATGTATGTTGTGATGTTTATACAATGCATTTTGTACTTTACATTTTTTAATATTGCTAATACGTCTCTGACAAATAATATGAGAGAAGAACACAAGCCTGTTAGAAAAACAGTAAAGGCTTAAATATTCCAAATATGTTTAAACTTTAGGAAATAAATAATACCAATGCCCAGATTGGTCAGGGCCTATATTTACAATAGATGCAGGGGCTACAAAATGGGACACGTTTTTGATGCCAGTAACAAGGTTAACAGACTTAAGAGGGAAGAATTGTTATGTTATAAGGAGCACAATCATGGGTATCACAACCCATTAGGTTTACTTTGACTTATGGTAGGAATTCTGACACGTTAATACAGAGTGTACATAGGCATTGGAACATTTTACAATATGATCTTGAGGTATCTAATATTATCCCTGAAAGATGTCTGTTTTCTTTTAGGAAGGGCAGAAATCTGAGCGGTTGCATTAACCACTTCAAACACCCACATGATTCCGGTACGGAACATTATATTCAAACTACACTAACGGGGAATTCTAAATGGCTGTTTTCCATGTGGCCACTGTTCCAACTGCAATAAAGTCAATAAAACTAAACAGTTCTCCAGCAGAAACTCTTCTGTTGTGTATGATATTATTTTTTTTGCCAGTTGTAGTTCTGACTGGGTCATCTACTTGGCCACATGTTTTTGTGGGTCATTCACGTCCCATGAGACTCAGGATTTCAGAACACATTAGCAATATTAAAAAATGTAAAGTGCAAAATGCATTGTATAAACATCACAACATACATCCCACTGCAAAGTTTTGTTTTACTATAATTGATATCATAAAAGGCAAAAAGTTGAATAAAACGGGTCTACACTCTTTACTAAATTCCAAGGAGAAAAAGTGGATCATTAAGTTAGGTGGTTTATTTCCACAAGGGCTCAATGAGAAATTTTAGGTCAACCAATCATGTTTTTTCTGTGATATTTTAAACAACAGCATTTGAGTTGTTCTCATTACACTGAGGAAGGCTGTGTGTGTATTGCCAGCCGAAATCGGTCTGTTTTTGTTGTTGTTCTGCAATAAATTATTCACCAGGATACAGCTTGCTGGCTCTATTCTTTATTTTTATTACAATTGGTACATTTGGGGCCGTGCATTGCACTCGCGCAGGAAGTTCTTGATTTTTGTTGCACATAGTTATAGAATGCCTTGTTGTTGTCTTTGGAATCTTTGGCAATTTTATTTTCGTAACTAGCTTTGGAGGATTTTATGAGGGATCTCAGTTTCTTACTGAGGCTGGTAAGGAAGTTTTTTGCATCCTGGGATTTTCCACTTTTCTGCAACAGTTTATTCCTTTTGTTGTAAAGTTTGTTTATGGCAGAGGACCACCAGATTGGCTTCTTTTTTTTGGATGAGAGCATCTTGGTTCTATTTGGGATGGCACGATTTATGCATGAGTGGATGTGCTCGTACAGTGCCTTAGTGTAGAATTCAGCAGTTGAACTTTCAGCTCCCGTCTGCATGGGTGTCATGAAGTTTGTCACTTCTGACTTGAGTAGCATGAAGTTGGCTTTGGAGAAGTTTTTTATGGAGGTTTCCTTACGGGGGGTGGGGGTGGGATGTGGATGTTAAGGGTGATTAGCTTATGGTTAGACGTGACTAACGAGGGGTGACCATAGGTGTGGAGCATCGATTTCCCATGTTGGTAATGACCAGGTCTAGGATATTGGAGCCCCTGGTGGGACTATGGATTAGTTGATCCAGGGCATTGGAATTTATGAATTCCAAGAACCGTTGGGCAAAGGTGTTGGTACATGAGTAGCTTTCCCAGTTAATGGCAGGGTAGTTAAAATCACCCAGTATTAGGGTGTTTGGTTCTATCTTAATATTTTCCAGTATGTTTAGAAAGGTGTAGTGAGAATCTTGGGGTATGGTGGGGATCTGTAGCAAGCTACAATTTGGATTGCAGTCTTACCTAGTGTTAGTTGCACCTGGAGAATTTCAGACGCATTGAGTTGGGCAACTAACCTGGTGGTGTGAATATCCTTGGTGAATATTGACACTCCTCCACCTTTAGTGTTTCGGTCCTGCTTTGGTGGCTGAAAAGTGTGGTAAGAGTTGTAGCCTGGTATTGCAGGGATGCTCTCTGGAGCCTTGAACCAGGTCTCAGTTACTGCACAGATATCGATGTTCTCCATTTTTAGGAGTGCCTCGAGAGAGTGCATTTTGAGGTTTAGACTTCTAGCATTGAGTAGCATTACCTTCAGATTTTGCATGCTTGTACCTGTTACGGTGGTGGTTTTGTTCTTTGAACTTTGCCTAAAAAAGGCACTATAGGGGTGGCAAGAGCCTTAGCCAGTAACCTGTATCCTAGAGGCGACAGGTGCAGACCATCTCTGGCAAAGTGTCATCCCAGGCAGACAGATACTGGATCCCCTTTGAATGACACCAGAAGCTTAGCCAATTGTTGAAGTCAATCATTTTGTTCTTATATTGTGGTATCATTCTGGGTGAAGGCAGGATGCTACTCAGGGCTAGGGTCATACCTGCCTGGGCCACATGATCCGAGAGCTCTTCCATGTCTCTTTTCATGTAGTCCAGGGAGGTACGTCTCAAGTCATTCACTCCAACATGGACAATGACAGAGTCATATTTGTACTTGTTGTGGAGTGACTTGAGTGCATGCATTATGTGGCGGATCCTGGCACCCGACAGGCAGCTGACTGTAATTTTATTCTTGTTCAACCTGGTGAGATGGACATCAGTGTGCTGGACTATAGAGTCACCTATGACTAAAGTGTTAGGTACATTGTCTTCCCTTAGGGGCTGTTGCTGGGTGGCACACAGGTGTTTTGAACTATGTGACACTTTGGTTGTGATTGGTGTTTGTTTGCGTTTCAGCTTCAGAGGTCCTTCTTGCTTGGGCAGGTTACAGTTAAGGGCCTCTGCATATGTGGATTTAGTGTTGCTATATGTGGATGTTGGTGGCGTGGGTTTAGAAGGGCTATGTGTTGCTTGAGGTGTAATGTGGGTGTTAACCTTCCCCTCTTGACTGTCTAGCACAATCTTGGGTGGAGAGAGCTTTGCTTCCATTTTGGCTATGTAAGTGCATCTCTCACAGGTTGTAGTGTTGGGTGGTAGGAGGAGAGGGTTGTCTGTGTACATGAGGCAATTACTGCATTACCCCAGTATGCCCAGATTCACCAGGTGGACAGGAGAAATCACCGGAAGCTGACCCTTGGACATGCCTGGTTTGATGCTTTTTTTTTTTTTTTTTTTTTGTAAAGTACAGGAGCTGTTTTCCCTTACCTTAGCAAGGTACTTTGCAATTATAGGCTGTTTAGTGCCTACTATTAATTTCTCCTTATTAACAAGGAGAGTTGAGTGCTTGTATCAGTTTAAGGCTTCCTAGTGCTTTCCAGCAGGTATTAGAGAAAGTGCTAGTCAAAGGGATGCTTAAAAGTAAGATGAAAAAAATGCACACTGCAGTGTGCACTAAAGAAGGTAGACATGAAAGTAGGTAACTTAAGTTTTACCTGTTTAAAAAGTTAAGGTTTAGTGGAGAGTTACTATTTTTAAAACAGTAAGATGGGTTGAAAGGGGTAGTCACTTTTGTATTCTGGTACTATGGAATACAGTAGGATGGCCAATAAATTTAAATAGTTGAAGGGGAGGGGTTTTTGATTTAGTGATTACTCACACAAGCCACTGAAAGTAGACAGGAAATGAGATATATGGTCAGATTAACATAAGAGGCAGGCAACTAGAAAGACTGCGGTATTCTGCCTGACTCAGAAGAGAGAGAGAGAGCTGTGGTCTCTTTTGAAGTTTTAATATGCTGTTAAAGCAGAATGCAGGTAAAACACAAGGTAAAGAAAACAAACTAACTACAGTATTTAAAATATACAAAATACAAAAAATAAAAACAAACTAACCTTTCCTTCACAGCAAAGTGTAGCAGAGTCTGGATGAGCCTTTCTGGTAAGGGAAAGTTCTTATGTGTTACAATGTGTTACAATGTCTCAAGGAACACCACTGATATTTAGGTTAGTCACTGTCACATCAAAGAATAAAATTAACTTTATTTCCATTGTTATCCTTTCCAGAGGAGTACGCAAATATTCTTCAAGTACCAAAAGTGACATGTCTGATACAGCATGGTCAGACTGATCAATACCGCCTCCCTTCTGACTCATCAGTCACTTCACAAGTACCTGTGTGCCTATGAGCACTCATGTTAGAACTGTAATTTCTGTGGGTCTGCCCCCCCCCCAGACTGTTTTTGGACATTGTAATGTAACAATGTTGCACTTTCAGCTTTGCTGATTGTCTTGCATTGACAGTTCAGTGGCTTCAAGCCAGTGAGCAGGCCTCTATAACTACATTATAATGCACAGTCAGGTGATAACCATGGCAAGGTAAATCTCTCTGGGTACAGAGTTAGAACTGTTATTCATTGTGAGTTTTATCATATTTGTGTATAACGTGTAACAGGGTTGGTGCACACATATATGCCTTCTGAAATGTTCGCATGCTGCTGATTCTTAAACATGCATAGGCTTTTTTTATGTTTCTCTAGTGAATTCTATATACCATGTTTAACCCACCTAACACCAATGGCTTGTGGTTTTAGTAATTAATTTGCATACATGGAATTGTGAATATTGTCTCAGAGGAAGAAAGTAGGACCACAGAAAACCTCAGCAGAGACAGCATAAATCCTTATATACATTTGAAAATTCATTGCCATACATTGATTAGTGGTGATATTTCCAAGATTAAACAGAAGGTCTGTATGCACAGAAAAGCTGGACTGCAAAGTATAGGGATTTGAGCATGCTGTAAACATTAATAAGCAACATACACATATGCCTTGGACAAACTTTCATGTTATCCAATTGTAGGTTGCAATCTCAAACTTTTGGGATATTATATTAAACAGTTCCTTGCAAAGTGGAAGCTCTGTGTCACAATCTTCTCCAAAAGTATATCAGAGTACTACACAAGCATGCTATAGCTGATCAGTACATACCTATCTGTCCTCCATTTTGTCATGTGAGAATACATACCTATCTGTCCTCCATTTTGTCATGAGAGGCCTCTCCCCACAACCTCACAAACAAATGTAATATACAATACAGAAAAGATGAGTATTTCATAAATTGAACTCAGCTTGTGAAAAAAATAAATGGAATTCAATCTGTGTTGGTTTTGATACACTTTAAAAAGCTAAAATGCAAAGCCTTGTTTCCCCATCAAGGAACTGAAACAAAAGAAAAAAGAAAAATGTCTGTGTGTTATAAAAGGAAAAATTACCATATTATATATGATTTATGTGCAAGGAAAAACATAGCAGGACTCTGATTATAGAAATCCACTGATTATTTTTCCTATTCTGTAGTTATTAACACATTTTAATAGTTCTCAGTTGTGTGCCTACTTTGCATATTAATGAATGAATTGGAAATCACGTATTCCTACAAATTACTCTGCATTAAATACACAGTTGGCGTCAGTCATTTATATATTTGTTTGCTGACAGTGTAATAGGGTAAATAACAGCATAAAATATAACAGTGATTCAGTAAATCTCACAGCATGCTATGTGGCTGGCTACTCCAACTGATGCTAATGGTGAAGGCAATTATTGTCAAATTAACATTGGGAAACTATCCCAGAAATAAACTGGACAGAAACAAAATAATCCATTTTACCTACTAGTAAGCAACAGCCAAAATACGGTACATCAACATCAAAGTGGTACCAATAAAAGAATATTACTTTGTCTGAAAAAGATTCGCTTTACATACCTAAAGTATATTTTTGATCGCACTGGAGACCTTTACATACACCATGCTCTAAATTTAACTGCCAAAACCAAAGTGAAACCAGATTATTTTTATATAAATATGATACAGTAAAGTAAGTAATGTGTTCATTTCATGCTCTCTTTATAGGACATCCCCAGTTTAACATTCTGGATTTGTTATCACATTAGTATCAATGTAATATTTGTCAGAAGCTGTCTTTTTGTAACTATCACTTGGACTTACTACACATTTATCAAGATGTTCATCCAAATAAGCACATAAGAGTGTAACTCCCTTTCTGTCGAATGCATGTTCATTGATGCAAAACTGAGTTCATTTTAAAAGCATGTTTATTTACAAGATTGTATTGAAAATAGAAAGATATATATATAAAGATTTAGATATATCTAGACTGTATATATAGAATTAGTGAGAAAGGTTGATTCAACATTACATCAGTGTGCTTAATGTCATTGCACTAACGTCAAATCTCACAACATTGACACCCTACTGCACATGTTCCAAGGTTAATGCTTCAAACATGCAATACAACAAACAGTGTTTTTGCGGGGGGGCAAGCCCCACTGCGCACCCCCAACATCCCCTTCTAATTATATATATATATATATATATATATATATATATATATATATATACACACACACACACATATATATATATATATATATATATATATATACACACATATATATATATATATATATATATATATATATATATATATATATATATATATATATATATATATATATATATATATATATATATATATATATATACTAACCCCAAGACTGCACAGTCCTTGGGTAAGGAGCATATTACCCATCCTTGTTCACATAGCTGTCAGCCATCTGTATTGTCAGCCAAAGTGGGTCATCAATACAGAGGTTGATTTTTAGCCATAATCAACCAACCTCATAGGAACCTATTTATGGGGCTGTGGGAAATGTAGTCCTCATCACAGGAATAGAGAAGGGGCTTATATGCTGTTGTCAATTAGGTTGAATCGACAAAATGGTATCCAAATTAAATGATGCCCACAAATTGCCCCAACATCATATAATATATATAATGCATGCATTTACACTATAAATATACGATTTTTTAGAATAAATTCTAGCAGATGTCATTGCAGAAAATAAATGCATTTTAAAATGTGCAGACAATGCGAACACAATGTGTACCTGCCTCTGCACAAGCAAAGAAGCTATTAATGCAACTGATTTTCTTCATTGTTCCTAACTAGTGAAATTTGTTATTTGCTATATAATTATACTTTATTAGAGGAATTATTGATCAGAAGTTAATATTTACTCGTGATTAAAATGAATGCAGGTGCACTTTCGGAATAATCAGTCTTGCGGTCTTGAGCCACTTGGTTGCCTCAGAAGCATCAAACTGGTTAGAGATTCCCCACATCATGTGGTCATCAGGCCACCGTATTCATAAACATAATACACAATCCCTTAACTGTGTTGTGTGCAGGATGAGGAGTAGGCACTGTGGACAGAACTGCAGTTCATAAAAGATAATCTTGCTGTGTCTCATATAATCCAAGTGCTTTAATTATGAATCAAGTTGAGTTTAGTAAAGTGACTGGACACGTACAGTAGGGTATGGAGAGCTGCTTTCATCTATATGTGAATACACCTTTTAGAGATGTGGTTATGGAGAGCTCAATTCATCCGTATATGAACACACCTCTTAGATATATGGGTATGGAGAGCTCCATTTGTCTGTATGTGAAGGCAGCTCTTATAGATGTGGGTATGGAGAGCTCCATTCATCCGTATGTGAACACACCTCTTAGATATATGGGTATGGAGAGCTCCATTTGTCTGTATGTGAATGCAGCTCTTATAGATGTGGGTTTGGAGAGCTCCATTCATCTGTATGTGAACATACCTCTTAGAGATGTGGGTATGGAGAGCTCCATTCATCTGTATGTGAACACACCTCTTAGAGATGTGGGTATGGAGAGCTCCATTCATCTGTAAGTGAACACACCTCTTAGAGATATGGGTATGGAGAGCTCCATTTGTCTGTATGTGAATACACCTCTTAGATTTAAGTCTGATTAGTATGACAGTGAATGCAGTTACACACATAGGTAGAAAAGAATTTCCTTGTATAAGCTGGAATTATACTTTTTCTTGGAGAGAACTCGAGTTGCACTTTAGCAATAATATACGCAACTCCGTTCCACTACTCTACATATACAACAAGAATGAGTTCAAACACACTCAAAGGTACTCCTGCTTGCTTTCTTTCTTACAATTTCTGCTTTTCTCATGCTTCATCTTCTTTACACAATTAGTAAAGTGCGTGTGATTCAGGGCTCACAGCTCTGTATCCTGCCATCATGAGATGCAACATAGCTAAACCTGCATTAGGCATAATTTCTTAAAAGTTAAGCAGCACATTAATCACACAGCCTGATATCAGACAGGAAGTACAGTGAGATGGTTAAAACGTCTTCAGTTTTCTCTGCAGTTTTAGGCATATTGCTGTCTTAATGGTACACGTTGAAGCAATTGTCATGTATTGCTCACACGCTTCTGGCAATCTATACCTACCATCTTTACAAGTCTGTGTCCCTTATAGCTGTTCTCTCCTGCACTGCAGTACTCGACTGGGGATGGTCACAGCTGATTCATGAGCATTTAGATTTCAATAACTATGACTATTTAAATACATGCAGATGTGGGGGATCAAATGGTTTTGGGATCCCCCAATGCAGGGAGATGTGTTGCATCACTAAGCCGTGAGGGAGTCAGGAGTGGGTGCTTTATTTATATATTTATATATTTATTTATTTATTCATTCATTCATTCATTCATTTTTACTGGGGTAGAGCACTGATTTCAGAAGACCATTTTCAGGCTCAACCCAGGACATTACAACCATAGTGAAGAATACAATGATAAAGAAATAAACAGTTACAGAAAATATACACATTACAAAAATACTTACAAATAATCATAGTGTTTATATGTAAGTAATGGGTAAATAATACATAAAATCTGTCCAGTACATAAGAAAAATAATTATACATTTAGGAAAAATGTTGGAGAATTTAGTGAGAATAGGTTAAATGCAGCAAAGGACAGAAGTGAGAGAGATGATGTTGTGTTTGTACACATGGCTATAGGGTGCAGTGTGCAAAGGATGTGCTCTGCATTTCCTATTTACTTTCCAGAATTTTACATTGCATGTTACCATGCATGATACACTAAGCACAGCATCAGCTTTGCAAAATAAGTGTAGCTTTTAATAAAAAAAAAATTAAGTGCATTCTGTCAGAGGCTGAGTTGGAGGTATGTACATCACAAATTTGATATTTCTGAATTGTGGGCAAGGCAATGTCCTCAATTAAAAACTAACTGAACACCTGGACAGCCCCAGGTGCAGATTTAGTCAGTTTGTCTCCTGTTGGCAGAGGTTTATGAATCAGACTACACCAGTCATACACCAACGTGCACCATTTTTATGAATACCACTCAAAGACTTTATGTAAGGCAGATAAAGTGAAATAAAAGAAAATGTATTGAAGATTATTAAGCAGAAAACAAAAAGACACCCTTTGATTCTTATAACACACATTGGTGTAATTGAAATGCTGAAAAATAAAACATATACGTAACAACAGCAGATATTTTCCTGTATTCAAAGAAACTCAACTACTAGTACAACTGACAAATATTTCCAAATATCAGATTTGACAAAAAATAACCCCTAAATCAGCACCAAATCTGTTTTACAATCTTTTCAATACAATTATCAATATTTTTCCCTCTTAAAGGTAAGAACAGTCCCTACCCCTTCCCCAAAAATTAAACAGCAAATTAAAGATATAAATAAGCAACAATGGAAAGCTTCACACAACAAACCTGACTATGACCTCTTAAAATGACATTGAAGAATTATTGTAAATTCTGTAAATGTCACTTTCCTAGAAAACAAACGATCCCCCACTTGGAATACTTAGAAATGAAATGAAGGATTTCAGCACCTATACAAAGGCACCCAGTGCCACAGCTTCTCTAAACAGACACATATCACCTCTCAATACCCAAATTTTGCTTCTCTCTTATTTCCTTCTAAAATGTTATGAAAGTATCCAAAACACTGGAGAAAGTCTCATACCCAATCCACATGCTTTTCTCTCCTTTCTCTATAAAGTAGATCCCATTATAGCAAATAAATTCACAAATTTGTAATATCTTTCTAACCTCCAATATAGTTCTCCTCCATATTAAACATTCGATTATTATCTCTCATCCTAAGGTTAGCTGCCATTTTTGCCCTTAAGACTTCTGACCTATAAGTAATTTCTGCCATCTTACCAAAATATTAAAAAAAAAAAAAAACAATACACAACCAACTCATGACTTCATCAACAAATATAGCCCCCTTTCTGACATTCATCATTGGTTTCACTTTGGCTATAACAGCCTTACTTTCATTTATTCCATCAGTAATGCCACTTACCCAGATAAAGAAAAGCCTCACATGACATATGGCTTTTTTGGAGACCTAAGAAGGACCTCAGGTCCATAGATCACCTTGTCCTTCTTAAACTTCCACAATTAGGCCTTGTCATCATGGCTTTTTTTTCTACTTTTAAAACTACCTTTCAAGTAGACCTTTTAAGATCTAATGAGACAATACTATGTCAGACTTGAGAACATCTACTGCTAGAATAATGCAAGGGCAGATTGGGTCCCTATACTAATTTCTTTATTCAGCAATGACCTGGAACTTCTTTTACCTACATACTCAATAACTCTTTGTGTTGGTGTCTTGCTCATTAGATCCATCCATAGTTAAACCTCCATCCAGAATCAATTAAACACTAATGAAGGCTGTGGGTTATATATCCCTAGACCAGGTAGATGGATGTGGGTTATATATCCCTAAACCAGGTAGATGGATGTGGGTTATATATCCCTAGACCAGGTAGATGGATGTGGGTTATATATCCCTAGACCAGGTAGATGGATGTGGGTTATATATCCCTATACCAGGTAGATGGATGTGGGTTATATATCCCTAGACCAGGTAGACGGATAGCTGACACCACTGTGCAGTATAAGGGGGAGTGTGGCACTCCTGAATGTGTTGCCTTCAGATGTTTGTATATAAAAGATCACATAGCACCTACTGAAACGGGTAGGGGCTATTTTATAAATATACATCTTGTACATCTGTAACAATCAGTTAAATACATATAAACAAAAAGTCTTTGCATGTAATATGTACATCAAGATAAATCAAATGGAAAAAAAGAGAAATACATCAATGTGATTACCACTCGTGTCTCCACAGCTACTTCCTTATCTTTTTTAACATTTCTGCACGATCCCAAATCTTATTAAACAAAAGTTAATTCAGTCTAGCATACCAAATCTCCCATACTGCATAGAACAATTTAGTTTCAGATTTTTCTTTGCTTTCAAAGACATAGTATGCATAGAAAATCAGATCCATTTTTCAAATCAGTAACATTTTTAATATGACCAACTAACTGTAGTTGATATTATTTATGTTCATAGGTTCATAGGCAGGTACTAGGCTATCGGCCCTAGGGCCCATACAAGCCTAGCCAAAAAATGTACCCTGGCTTTCGCCACCCAGGAATATTATTTTCCTGTGCCCCTGTCGAGCAGAGCCACTGAAGTGATCCCCGGGGTGAATTTCCCATCCAATCATCAAGATTTTTCTTGAAGAGTGCTAATGAGGAGCTTTGTTTGATATAGATAGGTAGTTTGTTCCAGGGTATGAGAAGTCTCTGGGACAGGAATCTATCCCTCCAGCATGTTCTGTTTATTGTGGTGACAAGGTTTAGGTCCCTAGAGCGTGTAGCTCAGAGGGATTGGGATTTCTTTAAGTGGAGCATGTCCAACAGCTCTGGGTTTGACATATCTTTGTATGTTAGGCAGAGATCACCCCTGAGTAGGCGATATGTGATGGAGTAAAGCTGTAGTTTTTTGAGACGGTCTGCATAGGGCATCTGTTTGAGGCCAGTAATCCCCTTTGTGAGGTATTTCTGTGGTCTTTCCAGTTTTTGTAGATGTCTTGTGAGGTACATACCAAAAGGGGCATTGTACTCTATAATGGGTCTAATGAGTGATGAGTAGAGGGGAACAATGACCTCTTTTTTTTCTGGATGAGACTCCTTTTGTGATGTGATGAGCCACATAGAAGGATTTCCTGACCACTGTGGCGATGTGATTATCAAAGGAGAGACTACTGTCCACCTGTGTCCCAAGGTCTCTTATCACATTTTCGGCATTAAGTAGACTACCAGCTATGTGGTAGTTCATGGGTACAGAGTTTTTACCAAAGGGGATGACAATACACTTTTTGGCATTGAGCTTCAGGCCATGGCTTTGACACCAGGTATCTGTCTCAGTGAGGCCCTTTTGTAGTTTGTCCACATCATTAGGAGTTTCGATTATGGCTCCTAGTTTGCAGTCATCTGCAAACTTTGTTAGCCAAAGACCTTCTGTGTTGGTCTGCACTTCAGACAAGTAGATACCAAACAGGAGAGGACCCAGGACTGATCCCTGTGGTACTCCACTTGTCACTGGTCTGATGTTGGATTTGGAATCCGCTACTTTCACAGTGTGGGTTCAGTCCATGAGCCAGTTGGCAACCCATCTTGTGACATAGGGATTTATACCTAGTTTAGTGAGCTTATCTATAATTCCAGAGTGGGGGATGGTGTCAAAAGACTTGGGGAGATTTAGATAAGCTGTGTGAACCATTTTACCCTCATCTATGGCTTTGGTGACTGCTTCAAAGAAGTCAATCAGGTTTAGGAGACATGATCTGCCTTTTACAAATCCAAACTGGGTAGGGTCCAGAGTTTGGAGATTACCAATGTCTTTGTTTATGAGTTCCATGATGATATGTTCCATGGCCTTGCAGACCAGGCTCGTCAGGCTAATGGGGTGGTAGTTCCCGGGGTCCGTCATGGCTCCCCCTTTGTGGAGTGGGATAACCGTCATGGTGCACCATTCAGTGGGTACAAAGCCTAAGGTGAGGCTATGATTGAACATGGCACTTAGGTAGGGTGCCAGTTCATTCTGTAGTTCATGTAGAATGCAGTCTGGGATATTGTCAGGTCCCATGGATGCTGTGTTCTTGGCTTTGGAGAGTGTGGTTTTTACCTGTGCAGCCATGATTATAGGAACTTTGCATTCTTCTGGTATAGAGATGGGCCCTCTATGGGTGAGAGGGGGGTTAAGTTAGCACTGAACCTATCTGCTAGGATGTTGGCAATATCAGTTGGTTCTGTATATTGAGTGTCATTGTGCTGTAACTCAGAGCAGATCTGAGTGTTCCCATTTAGATTCTTGACGAAGCTATAGAATGCTTTGTGGTTGTCTTTAGAGTCAGTGACAATTTTGTTTTCATAACTAGCTTTGGAGGATTTTATGAGGGATCTCAGCTTCTTACTGAGGTTGACCAGTCATGGGATTTTACTCTTTTTTGCAACAGTTTCTTTCTTCTGTTGTAGAGTTTGTTTATGGCAAAGGACCACCAGATTGGCTTCCTTTTTTTGGAGGATAACATCTTGGTTCTATTAGGGATAGCATGATACATGTACTTGTGTAAGTGCTTATAAAGTGCATTTGTGTAGGATTCGGCAGTCATACCTCTATTGTCCATCTGCATGGGTGTCATGAAGTTTGCCACTTCATTCTTAAGAAGTGTGAAGTTGGCTTTGGAGAAGTATTTTACAATGGTTTCCCTAATTGGGGGAGGGATGTGGATGTCTAGGCTGATTAGCTTGTGGTCGGATCTGACCAATGAGGAATGGACCTCTGGTGTGGAACACCGGCTTCCCATGTTGGTAATGACCAGGTCTAGGATATTGCTGCCCCTGGTGGGGGTGTGAATAAGTTGATCCAAGGCGTTGGAATTTATGAATTCTAGAAAACGTTGAGCAAAAGAGTTGGTACATGAGTAGTTTTGCCAGTTAATGGTGGGGTAGTTGAAATCGCCCATTATTAGGGTGTTGGGTTGTACCCTAATACTTTCCAGTGTAACAAGAAATGAGGAGTGTGAATCCTGGGGCATGGTGGGGGGGCTGTATCAAGCTACAATTTGGATTGCTGTCTTGACCAGAGTTAGTTGCACCTGGATAATCTCGGATGCATTATGCTGTGCAACTAGCCTGGAGGTGTGGATATCATTAATGAATATGGACACACCTCTGCCTTTAGTACTTCGTTGTGGGTTAGGTGGCCGAAAGGTGTGGTATGAATTGTAGCCTGGTAATGCAGGGGTGCTCTCTGGAGCTTTTAACCAGGTCTCTGTCACTGCACAGATGTCAATGTTCTCCATTTTAAGGAGTGCCTCGAGTGAGTGCATTTTGAGGTTTAGACTTCTAGCATTGAGTAGCATTACCCTCAGATTTTGCTTGCTTGTACCTGCTACGGTGGTGAATTTGTCATTTGAACCTTGCCTAAAAAGGGCACTATAGAGGTGGCAAGAGCCTTAGCCAGTATCCAGAATCCTAAGGGTGACAGGTGCAGGCCATCTCTGGCAAAGCATCATGGTCTGTCGATCATGTCGTCCCAGGCAGACAAATACTGGATACCCTTAGAATGACACCAGAAGCTTAGCCAATAGTTGAAGTCAATCATTTTGTCCTTGTACTGTGGTATCATTCTGGGTGATGGCAGGATGCTACTCAGGGTTAGGGTCATACCTGCCTGGGATACAAGATCAGAGAGCTCCTCCATGTCTCTTTTCATGTAGTCCAGGGAGGTATGTCTCAGGTCATTCACACCAACATGGACTATGACAGTTTCATAGTTTCATAGTTTCATAGTTTAGTACTAGGCTATCTGCCCTGGGGCATTTGTAAGCCTAGCCATAGTGATGTGGCTTTCGCCACCCCATGAAATGGTACAAAAATGAACAGAATAGATTTAGAATACTGTGCCTCTGTCTAGTAGTGACACAATGAAGGTCCCCTTATATAATAGAATTAGTTTACTGTGCCCCTGTCTAGTAGTGACAGAGATGTGACCCCTGGGGTAAACTTACGATCTCCCATCCACTCATCAAGGTTTCTCTTGAAGAGAGTCAGTGAGGGGCTCTGCCTAACATGAACTGGGATCTTGTTCCAAAGCATTGGAAGCCTCTGGGTTATGAATCTATCCCTCCAGCATGTCCTATTCATACTTGTGCCGAGGTTTAAGTCTTTAGCTCTCGTGGTCCTGATGGAATTGCATTTTTTGAGGTGGTCCTGATGGATTTGGATTTTTTGAGGTGGAGCATGTCCATCAGTTCCTGATTGGACATGGCCTTGTATGTCAGGCAGAGATCACCTCTGAGCAGGTGGTATGCTACTGAATAGAGCTGGAGTTTCTTTAGTCTGGCAGAATAAGACATATGTTGGAGACCCTTGATCCTCTTGGTGAGGTACTTTTGTGGTCTCTCCAGCTGTTGCAAATACTGGGTGAGGTACATACCAAATGGGGCATTGTACTCAATCATGGGTCTGATGAGGGAGGAGTATAGGGGTACAATGACATCCTTGGATCTGGATGTGAATCCCTTCATGATAAGGTGTGCAAGGTAGAATGTTTTTCTAACCACTTTGGTGACGTGAGTGTCAAATGAGAGGTCGCTGTCGACTTGGGTCCCTAGGTCTCTGCTTACTTTTTCCATACTCAGTGGGTTGCTGTCTATGTGATAATTTGTGGGTACTTTGTTTTTCCCAAAGGGGATGACTATACATTTTTTGGCATTTAGTTTAAGGCCGTGACTCCAGCACCAGTTGTCCGTTTCTGTGAGACCTTTTTGTAGGATGTATGTGTCCGCTGGTGTATTGACTATGGTGCCTAGTTTGCAGTCATCTGCGAACTTTGTCATCCACAATCCTCCCATGTTTGCTTTAACATCTGAGAAATAAATGCCGAGCAAGAGGGGTCCCAGGACAGATCCCTGTGGGACACCACTTGTGACTGGCTTTGAGTCTGACATTGCTCCAGTGATTTTAACTTTATGGGGTCTGTCTTTTAGCCAGTTTGCAACCCATCTAGTGACATAAGGGTTTACGTTTAAGCTGTTGAGCTTATCTATGATGCCTGAGTGGGGTATTGTGTCGAAGGCCTTAGCCAAGTCCAGGTAGGCTGTATGGACTGCTTTGCCCTCATCAATGGCTCTAGTGACTATTTCGAAAAAGTCAACCAGGTTCAAAAGGCAGGATCTGCCCTTTACAAAGCTGAACTGGGTGGGGTCAAGTGTCTGTAGGTCCCCTATGTCTCTGTTTATGAGTTCCATAATGATTCTTTCCATAGCTTTGCAGACCAGGCTGGTTAAGCTTATGGGGCGGTAGTTCCCAGGGTCTGTAGAGGTACCCCCTTTGTAGAGTGGGACCACTGTTGCTGCACGCCAGTGTTCAGGTACATATCCTGTAGTAAGGCTAAGGTTAAATAGCATTTTTATGTGTGGGTTTAGCTACTCTTGGAGTTTACGTAGCACGGAACCCGGGATACCGTCAGGTTCTATTGATGCTGTGTTTTTAGCTTTGTTGAGGGTGGTTCTCACTTGGACATCTGAGATGACAGGGAGATTACATTCAGCTGGGATAAGTATTTCTTCTTTTGGGGGTGAGGGAGGGGAGAAATTTGCACTGAACCTGTCAGCCAGAATGTTGGCAATATCTGTGGGTTCAGTGTATTTTTTGTTGTTGTGAACTAACTCTGAGCATATCTGAGGGTTTCTGCCCAGGTTTCTAACATAGCTGAAGAAGGCTTTGTGGTTATCTTTAGTGTCCTTAGTGATTTTTCTCTCAAAGTTGGCCTTGGATGTTTTTATGAGAGAACATAGTTTTCTGCTAATGTTGATCAGAGATGTCTTCCCTTTATGGGATTTTGCTCTGTCGTGCAGTAGCTTCCTTCTTATTTTATACAATTTGTTAATGGCTGAGGTCCACCAGACAGAACGCTTGCCTTTGGTGGAGAGGGACTTGGATTTATTTGGGATTGCATGATCCATGCATTCTTGGAGATGTCCATAGAAAGCATTTGTGAAGGATTCAGCATTGTGGGATGTGGTATCCACTGGCCCAGTGGGCTTAAAGGATACCATCTCAGTCTTAAGAAGAGTGAAGTCTGCTTTTGAGAAGTTTTTCACTGTGGTCTTTTGTGCTGGGGTGGAGGTGGGATATGTATATCCAGGGTGATTAGTTTGTGGTCAGATCTCACTAGTGAGGGGTATACCTCCGGTGTGGAGCATTTTGTCCCCATGTTTGTGATGATCAGGTCTAGTATATTATCTCCCCTAGTGGGAGAGGTGACTAGTTGTTCCAGTGCATTTGAATTTATGAATTCCAGGAACCTTTGGGCTAGGGTGTTAGGGCTAGAATAATGTACCCAATCTATGTTTGGGTAGTTGAAGTCTCCCAGTATGATGGTATTTTGTGATACATTCATATCCTCCAATGTCTTCAGGAAGGCTGAGTGGGGTTCCTGAGATTGGGAGGGTGGTCTGTAACATGCGACCAGTTGTATAGCAGTTTTGCCTATGGTTAGTTGCACCTGTATGGTTCCCTGATGCTTCATGTGTTGTACTAACCTGGAGGTGTGGGTGTCCTTGATGAATATGGACACTCCCCCTTCCTTTGTGGTTCATCCCGGGTTTTGGGGCCGAAAAGCATGATACAAGGTATAGCCTGGTAGTGCTGGGGTGCTTTCAGGAGCCCTGAACCAGGTTTCAGTTACTGCACAGACATCGATGTTCTCCATACTGAGGAGTGCATCGAGTGCCTGCATCTTAATATTTAGACTTCTGGCATTGAGCAGCATTACCCTTAGTTTTTCTCCATTTTTGTTTTCTAAGGAGGTGGGTTTGTCTTTTGAGCCTTGCCTAAAAAAGGCACTATGGGGGTGGCAAGAGCCTTAGCCAATATCCAGAAGCCCAGTGGTGAAAGGTGCAAGCTATCCCTTGCAAAGCAGTGTGGCTTGTCCATCATGTCATCCCAGGCAGACAGACATTGGATCCCCTTAGAATGACACCAGTACTTGAGCCAATTATTAAAGCTGATCATCTTGTCTTTGTATTGTGGCATCATTCTTGGTGAGGGCAAGATGATGCTCAGGGTCAGGGTCATACCAGCCTGGGCTACATAATCAGAGAGCTCCTCTATGTCTCTTTTCATGTAGTCCAGGGAGGTACATCTCAGGTCATTCATGCCAGCATGGACAATGACAGAGTCATATTTGTACTTGCTTTGGAGTGACCTGAGTGCGTGTGTTATATGGCAGATCCTAGCTCCCGATAGGCAGCTCACAGTCACCCTCTCCTTGTTCAGCCTGGTAATCAGGACATCAGTGTGCCTGACTATAGAGTCACCTATTACTAGTGTATCAGGCATGGTGTTTGGCCTTAAGGGCTGTGATTGGTTGACACACTGATTTATTGAAGTATGTGTTGCATGTGTTTTGTTTTGAGGTGGTGGATTTTTGAATGTCTGCTTTGGGAGCCTCTGTTGTTTTGGTAAGTTTTTATTAGAGCCTCAAGTATGTCTTTGTGTTTTTATGTGTTTGGTTTGCAGTTGTGGTAGGTCTATGTGGGACTGGGTTTGTTGTGTGTGTGGTTACCATCTCCTCCTGTCTGGTCATGCCAGCCCTGAGTTGAGAGAGTTCAGCCTCCAGTTTGGCTATATAGTTGCATCTCTCACATGTATTTGTGTTTGTTGGGAGGAGGAGAGGGTTGTCTGTGTACATGAGACAATTGTAGCATTGTCTCAAGATACCCAGATTAACCAGCTGAACTGGAGAGGATGCCAGTAATCTACCACTCGACATGCTAGAACAGTATAAGGGAGTGCTGTGCCTTTAAGGGAAGTGGATATTCACAGGGGTGGTAGGTGGATGTAGTGCTTACTTAGTACGAGATTGCTTACTTAGTAGAGAAGTTTTGAGAACAAGTGCTAGGCTTATAATATAGCAAGTAGTCTGATTATACTAAGAGTAGAGCTTCCTTAAGGGAAAATTTGAAGAGCAGACTTGGAGGAGCCAGAAGAAGTTTAACCTTGTTTAACCGGTGCTGCGCTATGCGCACAACCGCACAAAGCCGTGCAAACGCAGATTTTAAACAGGGAACTTCAAAAGAGCTAGAAATGGTCCAAAACAACCAATTACTACAGCTCTTGTGCTGAGGTCACTTCCTAAAGGGACAGGTAGGCTGCTCAAGGCTCCCCACTCCCACTGGTGAGCAAAGAAACTTCCTTCTATCCAAGTAAGGTAATGGACAACACAGGAACTACACCACAGCCCAGAATACAGCAATGCCTGTAAAGTGGTCTAAACTATTCGAGGAGAGGCGGGAAAACAAGGATTATTTTTTTGCTTTTTTGTTTTTAGTTAGAAACACACAGAAAATGCAGAAACAGTGATAAATCAGTTACACAGGCTAGCACACTTTAGTGGGCAGCCTCAACAGTTAAATTAAACAAACAAACAAACAAACTTTCAATCAAATTTGACTAAAAAGTAACTTTAAGTGCAGATTTTAAAATAATGCAGCAAACAGCTAAAAAACAGTTTAAGCTTGTTTAGGTTAAGCTAGAGAAGCTATTCCAAGTAAAAAAAAACAGCAAAGATACTTAAATCCAGAAAGTAGTTGCTTTTCTGAGTTCTCTGTAGCTAGGACCACTCTGCAGGACCACGAGGAGCTTGTCTGAGTAGTATAGCCAGAAAAAAATGTCCAGAGGCGGATTTTAAACAGGGAACTACAAAAGAGCTAGAAATGGTCCAAAACAACCAATTACTACAGCTCTTGTGCTGAGGTCACTTCCTACAGGGACAGGTAGGCTGCTCAAGGCTCCCCACTCCCACTGGTGAGCAAAGAAACTTCCTTCTATCCAAGTAAGGTAATGGACAACACAGGAACTACACCACAGCCCAGAATACAGCAATGCCTGTAAACTGGTCTAAACTAGTCGAGGAGGAGGCGGAAAACAAGGATTATTTTTTGTTTATTTTTTTGTTTTAGATAGAAACACACAGAAAATGCAGAAACAGTGATAAATCAGTTACACAGGCTAGCACACTTTAGTGGGCAGCCTCAACAGTTAAATTAAACAAACAAACAAACCAACTTTTGATCAAATTCGACTAAAAAGTAACTTTAAGTGCAGATTTTAAGATAATGCAGCAAACAGCTAAAAAAACAGTTTAAGCTTGTTTAGGGTAAGCTAGAGAAGCTTTTCCAAGTAAAAAAACAGCAAAGATAGTTAAATCCAGAAAGTAGTCACTTTTCTGAGTTCTCTGTAGCTAGGACCACTCTGCAGGACCACAAAGAGTTTGTCTGAGTAGTATATCCAGAAGAAAATGCCCAGAGGTGGATTTTAAACAGGGAACTACAAAAGAGCTAGAAATGGTCCAAAACAACCAATTACTACAGTTCTTGTGCTGAGGTCACTTCCTACAGGGACAGGTAGGCTGCTCAAGGCTCCCCACTCCCACTGGTGAGCCAAGAATCTTCTTTCTATCCAAGTAAGGTAATGGACAACACAGGAACTACACCACAGCCCAGAATACAGCAATGCCTGTAAACTGGTCTAAACTAGTCAAGGAGAGGTGGGAAAACAAGGATTATTTTTTTTGTTTTTTTTTTGATAGAAACACACAGAAAATGCAGAAACAGTGATAAATCAGTTACACAGGCTAGCACACTTTAGTGGGCAGCCTCAACAGTTAAATTAAACAAACAAACAAACAAACTTTTGATCAAATTCAACTAAAAAGTAACTTTAAGTGCAGATTTTAAAATAATGCAGCAAACAGCTAAAAAAACAGTTTAAGCTTGTTTAGGGTAAGCTAGAGAAGCTTTTCCAAGTAAAAAAACAGCAAAGATAGTTAAATCCAGAAAGTAGTCGCTTTTCTGAGTTCTCTGTAGCTAGGACCACTCTGCAGGACCACGAGGAGCTTGTCTGAGTAGTATAGCCAGAAAAAAAATGCCCAGAGGTGGATTTTAAACAGGGAACTACAAAAGAGCTAGAAATGGTCCAAAACAACCAATTACTACAGCTCTTGTGCTGAGGTCACTTCCTACAGGGACAGGTAGGCTGCTCAAGGCTCCCCACTCCCACTGGTGAGCAAAGAAACTTCCTTCTATCCAAGTAAGGTAATGGACAACACAGGAACTACACCACAGCCCAGAATACAGCAATGCCTGTAAACTGGTCTAAACTAGTCGAGGAGAGGTGGGAAAACAAGGATTATTTTTTTGTTTTTAGATAGAAACACACAGAAAATGCAGAAACAGTGATAAATCAGTTACACAGGCTAGCACACTTTAGTGGGCAGCCTCAACAGTTAAATTAAACAAACAAACAAACAAACTTTCAATCAAATTTGACTAAAAAGTAACTTTAAGTGCAGATTTTAAAATAATGCAGCAAACAGCTAAAAAACAGTTTAAGCTTGTTTAGGGTAAGCTAGAGAAGCTATTCCAAGTAAAAAAACAGCAAAGATACTTAAATCCAGAAAGTAGTCACTTTTCTGAGTTCTCTGTAGCTAGGACCACTCTGCAGGACCACGAGGAGCTTGTCTGAGTAGTATAGCCAGAAAAAAATGCCCAGAGGCGGATTTTAAACAGGGAACTACAAAAGAGCTAGAAATGGTCCAAAACAACATATTACTACAGCTCTTGTGCTGAGGTCACTTACTACAGGGACAGGTAGGCTGCTCAAGGCTCCCCACTCCCACTGGTGAGAAAATAAACTTCCTTCTATCTAAGTAAGGTAATGGACAACACAGGAACTACACCACAGCCTAGAATACAGCAATGCCTGTAAACTGGTCTAAACTAGTTTATTTTTTTTTTTGTTTTTAGATAGAAACACACAGAAAATGCAGAAACAGTGATAAATCAGTTACAAAGGCTAGCACACTTTAGTGGACAGCCTCAACAGTTAAATTAAACAAACAAACAAACAAACTTTCGATCAAATTCGACTAAAAAGTAACTTTAAGTGCAGATTTTAAAATAATGTAGCAAACAGCTAAAAACAGTTTAAGCTTGTTTAAGAAGCTATTCCAAGTAAAAAAACAGCAAAGATACTTAAATCCAGAAATTAGTCGCTTTTCTGAGTTCTCTGTAGCTAGGACCACTCTGCAGGACCACGAGGAGCTTGTCTGAGTAGTATAGCCAGAAAAAAACACCCAGAGGCGGATTTTAAACAGAGAACTACAAAAGAGCTAGAAATGGTCCAAAACAACCAATTACTACAGCTCTTGTGCTGAGGTCACTTCCTACAGGGACAGGTAGGCTGCTCAAGGCTCCCCACTCCCACTGGTGAGTAAAGAAACTTCCTTCTATCCAAGTAAGGTAATGGACAACACAGGAACTACACCACAGCCCAGAGTACAGTGTCATATTTGTACTTATTGCGGAGTGACCTGAGTGCATGCGTTATGTGGTGGATCCTGGCACCTGACAAGTAGCTGACAGTAACTTTCTACTTCTTTAGTCAAGTGAGTGGAACATCAGTGTGCCTGACTATAGAGTCACCTATGACTAGAGTGTTGGGTACGTTGTTATGCCTTATGGGCTGTGGCAGAGTGGCACACTGAGTTTTTGGGCTATGTGTCATTTGGGTTGTGTTGGGGGGTGGAGTTTGCTTGTGTTTATGCTTTGGATGTCCCTGATGCTTGGGCTGGTTTTTATTGAGAGCCTCCGCAAATGTAGGTGTGTGTTTTGTGTTTCTATGTGTGTGTTTTGGTGGTGTAGGTTTTGAGAGACTATGTAATGAGTGTGGTGTGGTGCAAGTGTTTACCTTCTCCTCTTGACTGTCTAGTCCAGTCTTGGGTGAAGAGAGCTTTGCTTCCAGTTTGGCTATATAAGTGCATCTCTCACAGGTTGTAGTGTTGGGTGGTAGGAGGAAAGGGTTGTCTGTGTACATGAGGCAATTGCTGCATTGCCCCATGATGCCCAGATTCATCAGGCAGACAGGAGAAATCACTGGGAGCTGACCCTTAGACATGCCTGGATAAGTGCTTATTTATTAAGTTCTAAAAACTGCTTTCTACTAGACAAGTGAGGAAAGTTGAGTGCTGTAGTAATTTGCAGCTTATGTAGTGCTTACAATGAGTTCTGAACAAGTGCTGAGTTCAAAGAAACAGATCTGAGTATTGAAACTAGAAAACGGGCTAATTATAAGAAACAAAACTAAGCTAGAAGGTTTCCCTCCAACCCAGAAGGGCTTGGGGGCTCAGAAGCCTACAAACAGTCTAGACCACTTAACAGGAAAGGCAGGAAACAAGCTTACATTTTTTTTGTTCTCTTTCCCAGATGCTCTCTTTGTACACAGTAGGAGTGCCTGAAATCAGAATATGATCTCACTGCACTCAGTTGAGTGAGCAAATGAGATGGGCCCAGATGGAGTATCCAAACACAAATTTACAAGAGGGGCGGGCAGTTTCAAAGCCACTAAGATTAACACAAAACAGAAACAGGGAGGGTGGGTGGGAAAACTAACTGAAGAACAGAGTCAAAACTTCCAGTTCAGTTAATATTCATGCAACACAGTTAAATCAATTTAAATACTGTATTATTTGAAAAAAGTGCAGATAAAGGTACTTAAATTCTCTTATACATCCAGTTGAATACAGCTAGATCTTAGCCAGCCAAAGCTGAGGTTTTTAAGCAGAAAATATTTCAAACTGTACCACTTAAATAGGCAATGACAGGAAATCAAAGAATGTGGCTACCCCACACCTGCAATTACTAACAGATAATAAAATTCAAGCAAGCACTAACTGAAGAACAGAGTCAAAACTTCTAGTTCAGTTAATATTCATGCAACACAGTTAAATCAATTTAAATACTGTATTATTTGAAAAAAGTGCAGATAAAGGTACTTAAATTCTCTTATACATCCAGTTGAATACAGCTAGATCTTAGCCGGCCAAAGCTGAGGTTTTTAAGCAAAAAATATTTCAAACTGTACCACTTAAATAGGCAAGGACAGGAAATCAAAGAATGTGGCTACCCCCACACCTGCAATTACTAACGGATAATAAAATTCAAGCAAGCACTAACTGAAGAACAGAGTCAAAACTTCCAGTTCAGTTAATATTCATGCAACACAGTTAAATCAATTTAAATACTGTATTATTTGAAAAAAGTGCAGATAAAGGTACTTAAATTCTCTTATATGTCCAGTTGAATACAGCTAGATCTTAGCCGGCCAAAGCTGAGGTTTTTAAGCAGAAAATATTTCAAACTGTACCACTTAAATAGGCAATGACAGGAAATCAAAGAATGTGGCTACCCCCACACCTGCAATTACTAACAGATAATAAAATTCAAGCAAGCACTAACTGAAGAACAGAGTCAAAACTTTCAGTTCAGTTAATATTCATGCAACACAGTTAAATCAATTTAAATACTGTATTATTTGAAAAAAGTGCAGATAAAGGTACTTAAATTCTCTTATACGTCCAGTTGAATACAGCTAGATCTTAGCCGGCCAAAGCTGAGGTTTTTAAGCAGAAAATATTTCAAACTGTACCACTTAAATAGGCAAAGACAGGAAATCAAAGAATGTAGCTACCCCCACACCTGCAATTACTAACAGATAATAAAATTCAAGCAAGCACTAACTGAAGAACATAGTCAAAACTTCCAGTTCAGTTAATATTCATGCAGCACAGTTAAATCAATTTAAATACTGTATTATTTGAAAAAAGTGCAGATAAAGGTACTTAAATTCTCTTATACATCCAGTTGAATACAGTTAGATCTTAGCCAGCCAAAGCTGAGGTTTTTAAGCAGAAAATATTTCAAACTGTACCACTTAAATAGGCAATGACAGGAAATCAAGGAATGTGGCTACCCCCACCTGCAATTCCTAACAGATAAAAAAAATCAAGCAAGCACTGACTGAAGAACAGAGTCAAGACTTCCAGTTCAGTTAATATTCATGCAACACAGTTAAATCAATTTAAATACTGTATTATTTGAAAAAAGTGCAGATAAAGGCACTTAAATTCTCTTATACGTCCAGTTGAATACAGCTAGATCTTAGCCGGCCAAAGCTGAGGTTATGTCAAAGCTTTTGTACCTTTTCACAGTCTTCATTAATTTACAGTGTAAACATAATCTGTCTTCCTTTCTTTTACACAATATATTTCCTTTTTCAGCAACTTATTAACCTTGATACAAAATCTTCCCAAAGCTGTATATTTCTCAAATGTTTCTTCATTTTTCATAAAACATGCCATCTGTTGCTGCAAACATTCACAAGAATTAATCAAATAAAATTACCTCGTTATATTTAAATACAATTTTTCTGTTCCTTTCTAGACATTCAAAATCCTACGTCCATAGAAAAATTTTACTACTAAGTTCCTTCAGCCAGCCAGTTTCAGAATTTTGTTTTCTTTTAGGCTTATGAGGTAAATAACCCCCAAAACTATCATATATAACATCAAAAATCATTTATGGTTAACACCTAATGCATATAAATTAATCTGATAGACAATAAGGCTAATTAAACTTAAACTGCTGCCAGTAACACACCCCTCCTCTGGAATCATAAACACTCCTCCTATATAAGATATTTTACCTAATACAAGAGTTTATGATTTATATCTTCTTCCAGAATGATAATGTAAATGCTTTCCAAAATCAAAACTTTTTCTAAACAGCTTTTATAAGACCGTCCCAGACTTTATCTATACAGCCCTATTTCAAAAAAGTAATACCTAATAAGGAAATTATTCATTCAAAAATGTGTGCCTTCAATAGCTGTTTTAACATCAAAACCCTGACTCTTCATTATACTAAGACTTAAGCCCACCTGTTCCAAAAGAAATATTTAACCTTACTATGATTTTCTTCATTCACACTTCATTCCTAGATGTAATAATTAAATCATCAGCATATGACATAAAACAAGAAATTTGTATCTTCTCGGGTAAAAAGTAAAGACCTTCATTCAATTTTGTAATCAGAACATTCATTACTAAAGAAAAAGTCCACTACTAATGGCATCCCTGCTGTACCCTCCAACATGGTTATATAGGAGATGTACACCACGCATTAATCAAAACAGGAACCTCATTATTATCATATGCCATCTTGGAAATATCTAGAATCTTTTCCACAATACCACATTGCAATAAAATATTCCATATACTAACATGATCAACTATATCAGATGCTTTACTTACATCCACAATCATAATTTTACCCAACTGCATTCCTATATAAAATACAATCCACTAGTTCTCTTGCTACTCTATTTACTGGCCACTCTTTGCTTTTCTGCCATAGATACCATCTAACATAACTTAAAATAAGTTTTGTAAGATTTTCAGAAATATTTTATAGTCTGTATGGTTTAATGTGATAAGTCTCCAATTCTTGATATCACATTTACCATCCTTCTTCTATGTGTATTTAATAACGCTTTCACATGTCTTATATGCATGTATCCATCCACTAGCCACTCATTAAATATGTGAACCAAAATATTCTTTATCCCTTTACTGATTTGTTGTATTTATATCATATCCCATCCCATCCTTAATCACTGCAGATTCTTCAATAACCAACTTTCTACGTGTTGTACTGCTTCCAAAACGACTTTCTTATTTAATGCCTCAGCACGTTGTGGAGAAATCTTTTACAGACCCTAGTCTCTCTGTCCTTGTACTTTCATTTTTGTGTATGAAACCCTTAATGCTCTTCTACAATTCAGCAATATCCTTCTGTCTGTTTCTCACCTCTTCATTTTTATTTAACATAACTCTCATTAAAACAGAATCTGCTTTTAATGTCTTGGCTAAAAGAGGTGAAACTTCTTCCCTTTTACCTCTCAAAAATGTTAACACAAAAGTCGTTCAATTTTTTTTTTTATAGAGCTCTCTTTCTTGAGGAAAAAAATAACATTATTATTTTCTAAACGTCATAACATATCTGAATATAATGCTTTATAATCATATCTCTATTCTGTCTACACTAAAATTCCACCTGAAGATATACAAGCTTTCATATATATTTGTAAGCTAACTTCCAATCTGTCAAGGAATCATAAAATAATTTAATAGTGATATGATCATTCCATCGCTCAGATTCTAGAAATTATTTATTTATATTATTATCTGATAACCTTTCAATGCAGTCTTGTCCAGCTTACAATTATTAGTGTCCTACGCTTGGTGTGCCAGTCACTTCCTGATAGTTTTAATATACCGTGTGTTCCATCACCCGAAGTGGAAGCTCCAGAATATCCACGTTGTGAACAACAAGTAAGTATCCAAGCAATCGCCCAGTTAAGAAGTGTATATGCTGCAGTGTATGCTATGTTATTCCCATTCCTGATCTAGTCTGTAAACCCTGCTTAGCTGTAATACATTCTTGCTTTTCAAGGACTAGTGGCTTGCACACCAACAGGGACACTACCACGTATCCTGTTCTCCTCATACCTGTAAACAGTCCTTAACTCTCAGCTTTCTCTTCAAGCTAGCCTATAAACCAAATGACAATAGTATTTTCTTTCTCATAGCAGTCACTACACACACACTACAATTTAACGTATTTCTGGCATTGACCTGCTGGACTGTTACATGGCTGACTGTTTTTTTTTTTTTTTTTTTTTTGCTTACTTTCTTTTGCTGCCTAGTCATCCCTCAAGAGGGCAACTCCAATGAACTATCCTATTATCAACCAATCTTCATCATCTCTCCTGTTTCCAAATTCCTGGAAAAATGCACACATAGGCAATTGCATCACCATCTTACCCAAAACAAACTAATTACCCCCATCCAACATGGTTTTTGCTCATTACACAGCATCACCACTGCCCTAATCTCCTTCATCGACACTGTGTCCAAATCCATTGACTCTGGTAATATCATCTCTGTCTTACTACTAGACTTAACAAAGGCATTTGACACAGTGTCCCACAACAAACTTCTTCATCAGCTATTAATTGTAGCCTGCACCCCACCATCCCTCCAACGTTTCACAAGCTACCTATCCAATCACCAACAATGCATTAAATGGCAAAATAAACAATCCCTTTTTCTAACCAACACAACTGGGTTACTGCAAGAGTCCATACTTGGACCCTTACTCTTCAGTTTTTTCTCCAACCTTCACACCTCAACACCCCTTAGCTCCAAATCCAATATGCAAATGACACTACCATAATTTCCTCCTTTAATAATATACATAATCTCCAGCAACTCACTCAAACCACCTTCACCTCAATAGAGACATGGCTGAGAGAAGCCCAGCTATTCCTAAATCCTAAAAAAACAAAACGTTTGCTTTTCTTGGCAAAACCAATCTCATATGACTTTAAAATTTTCTCTCAGGATAACACAGACATTGAAACCGTTTCCACAGCTAAAGTACTAGGCATTACCATAAATAACAAACTAACTTTTGAACACCACAACTGCAATAGCATTAAAAAACACACATCAGACTAGGAACACTCTGTAGACAAAATTTTTTCTTGGATAACTCCACCTGAAGAACCCTCACCAACACCTATTTGCTTCCCTCTCTCTTATATGCAGCCCTCTTATACACCAATTTACAATCTTCACTTAAAAACAAGCTCCAATCCTGATACCATAAAAATTGCCAAATTTGCCACAGGCTACTCATACCATTACCATCACTGTCTAGCTCTGAAGAAACCAAACTGGCTCGAACTCTCTTACCACCTAATCCTAGTTTGGCTGTCTTCTGCACATAAAATTCTATCTATATACATGGATCAAATCTGTCCTAAAACCCCACATCCCTACCAGAGCCCTCTGCTCGGAAAACAAGCAACTCCTAACTGTCTGCATTCCAAACAAAAGAGCTGGACAATGCCTATACTCTCATGCTCTCGCCAAACTGTGGAACTCTCTGCCATCAAACATCACTACTATAGAGTGCTATAATAATTTTAAACATACTCTAAAAAAAGCATTTTCTTTGTAATTGGACCCGCCCCTGCTCTCTCCCCAGCAGGAGAATGCCATTCACTCTCTAGTGCCTTTTCTTTCTACAACTAGAGACCCTAGACCGTGAATTTCATGCACTAATCAAACTAAGAGACTTTCTGTACTTCTATACCCCTAACCACTCCCATTCTAGTTCACAATTCTTCTAAACATATACTTGCTTTTAATATCTTAACCCTCTGCCTGGCTCTCGCTCTTTACCTTAATCTTACCTGATTAAAAAAACACTTTAACCTATTCAATATTGCCTATCTAGTATATGTTTTATTATTGTATCTACCTCTCTGTACTTATTTTGCATTCATTTAATTATGTAATGTTCACTTTAATATTTACTATTGTCTTTCATGTAAAGTGTACTTATTTTGTATGCAGTTACTTATGTAATGCACATTTTAATATCGGCTTTGTCTTGTCTATGCAAAATGTCTTAACTTACATGCATCATTTGGAGCTTTTCTCCCTGGGCCTCCAATGAAAATGGGTTTCTGACCCAATTGGACTTTCCTGGTCAACAAATGTTAAATAAATAAATGCCTTTACCTGCCCTGATAATTTCTGCACTTTTACCTCTCTCCGCCCATCTATGATCTGAGAAGTCCATTACATATGCACCAGCAGAAGCTACCGTTATGCATTCTGAAAACACAAAGAAAATCTGTTTCAGCAAATAAATGACCTCTAAAGTAAGTTCACTCACAGCTGTAACATTATACTTCATTTGCTGGGTTTGATGATTATGTATTACTAGCTGTCCAGTTTTAGAGAGAGAATAATTTGCAATGTAAGAATTGTTGAAGTCCTACTAGGGCTTTAATGTAGTCTAATGTCAGAACTCTGCAACATTTTTATATCAAGTGTCAGCTTTTTCTTGGTAACCTCAAGGGTACAATTAAAGTCTCCAATTATAATGATATTCATATTAACATAAAAAAAGGTTTCAACTGTTCAAATAAGTTTTCTCTTTCCTTAATGTTGGTAAATGCATATACACCTATTATTTGAAAATCATCTGTTCCATATCTAATATCTATGACTGTTAATCTATCTGAAAACAAAATATAGTAATTGGACATTAGTTTTCAATAAGAAAACAACACCAGAACATTTATCAGCACCCAAATTCCAAAAAAAGTTTTTTCCCCCGTAAAATCTCAAACAGAAATCTATCTTATTGTATAATAAAACAAGTAGCCAGGAAATAAAGTGTATCTGCTTCATGCTTTCTACACCAGTCTAGAATAATTGTTTAGCTATGTTAACAATACTATTAACATTTAAAGAAACTAACCTAATACTGTTCTTTTCCATTTTTTAACTTTAAATGGCAGTTTTTAAAATTGTCTCTTCCTAATCCACAACCTTTCACCAAAGGTAGTATGTTTGCCAATGCATGGTACCTCACTGTCTTCCTTAAATTCTAAACCATCAGTATCAAATGTATCACCCACCTCCAAATTTAATTCATCCTCTAATGCATTAACTATCCCGACCTGCTTCATTCACAACATTTAATAAAGGTTAATGGCAGTATTGATAGAAATATTATCTGTACTCGAACAGTCATTTCCTATATCAGTGCTATCACTATCTGAGCCACAGTGTATATGATATAAGTTCTCAGTATGAACAGAATATCTTAACCAAGTCCTGCTCTTCCATATCACACCTTTTGAAATAATCAAACTAGAAATGACCAATTTCATCACATACCCTACATTCTTTCTGACATGTAAGAATAATATACCTTTCTGCCCAAACTGATTACATGGGATTTTTGGACAAATGTTAATTAAATGGCAATCACTTCTACAAAAAAAACAAGTGTTTGGTTGAACCTCATATCATAATATACCTCTTACTCCAGAAACAAAAATGATACTAGAAAGGTGCTGACGATCACCATTTATAGCTTTCAAAGTTGCACCAACCATCATTTCATACACCGCTATCATCCCTCAAATTGTATACTTCTCTCACTTCAGTTTGCAAAAAAACATGTTACATCTCTTGCTTCAACTTTGAAAGTTCAAATTTGTAATTTTAGTTTTTTTTACATAGTCTATTTTTCTAGTCTGAAAGCAAATATTCATTCAATGGATAAACATTCTTGTTCACATTACAGATATTTAAAGGTTTGTTCATCAAAGTGTCTGAATCAAAAGTTACTTTATTACCCATCAAAAACAACACATGAATAACCCTAGGAAATTCTGGGCATGTTTAAACAAGTTACTACACCCTGCAAAAGCCATTACCCCACCCCCAACTACAGGTCTAAGAAAAGAAAACAGCTGAATCATTCAATATATTCTTTACTGAAACCGTACTTGCCCTAGCACAAAAGCAACTCGCTGCCAATACAACAAGTGACCACCCTACATCCAGCGACAGTCCCACTTTTAAGCTACAACCCACCCCAACCTACTACATAAGAAAACTACTCTCCCAATTAAAACCAACAACACTAGGAGCTGATTCTCTTCCCAATGAGTTCTTAAAACTGGCAGCAGCTGAAATAGCTATACCAGCCTCTATACTAATAAACAGATCAATATCTGAAGCCACAGTACCCCTGATTTGGAAAACTGCCTACATTATACCCCTTCACGAAGGGAGAGGATCCTATGACATATCAAACTACAGACCAATTGCAATTCTATCCCCCACTATCTAAAATATTAGAAAAATGTATTCACCATCATTTAATGTTCCACCTTATCAATCAAGAACTCATATCTCAAACACAACACGGTTTTTGCCCAGGTCATAGCATAACTACAGCCCTGTTAGCATTCACAGATATCATAAACCACAACAGGAACAACAGTAAACCTTCATCAGTGCTTTTCTTAGACCTATCAAAAGCATTTGATATGGTTAACCATGATAAACTCATCTCCCACCTTGTAACCCTAGGCTTAGACAACCAATCAGTCTCCTGGTTCAAAAACTACCTAAGCAATAGGCAACAGGCAGTACTATGGCACAATAACCTGTCTCCACTCTTACCTGTCACACTTGGTGTACCTCAGGGATCTATACTGGGCCCCTTGCTGTTCTCAGTTTTTACAAATAATCTCCACTCAGCGGCAAATAGTTCTGCTCCACAGACAAGTTACTGTTAACATTTACTAGAACCCACAACCATGCTGGTGACTCCCTCTACTCTTCTTACATGTCCAAAATCTGGAACTCCCTGCCCACATCTATAACCCTTGAATCTTCCCTACCTAAATTTAAAAGGTCTGTCAAAAGTCACCTAAACAACAAATGGCTTTGTCCCTGTTCCACACCAGACTAACTCCAGTCCCACTCCTATATTAATGCAACTCTTGCCTTAATAAATAATCTTTTGACTCAACTGCATAAACTTGTACACCACAACAAAAGAATTAGAGTATATTTGTGTTAGTTTGCTTGCTTTATTGTTGTTTATAAACCTACTGATAACTGTACCTATCTATAGCATGACACTGAATATGTGTTCTCAACTAGATATTCTTAGTGGACCTAGTCGAAATATGTATTTAAGCATTGTATGTATGTCTTGTAAATTGTCTCTTTGGAGCTTTTCTCCCTGGGCCACCACTGAAAATGGCCATGTATCCAGATGGACTATCCCGGTTAACAAATATAAAATAAATAAATAAAAATAAAAAAATGTTCTAATGTTCTTTTCCAAGATGTATTAACAATCTAACATCCTTCACTGTAAAACATATTGGGATAACAAAAATTATCCCAAACAAAATATTTATACAAAGGACAGTCTTTTTTAGTTCATATTCTACCTGTTAGCTACTATTTTAGGTAAATGTAGAGTATCTGTCTTCTTGAATTTCCCCTGATTAATCACAACATAAGATTTATGCTGTCCACTTTCCATGTCTATAACTACAGCAGAAACTGTATCTTTTATTTTATCATTTAATATTCTACAAGAAATATATGTCCATGGTGTATCAAAATGTCCATTTGCATTGACAGCATTAGTCATTTTAATTGTGTTCATCCTCCAAACCACCAGCAGCAATCTCCATAATCAGAATATTATTCCCTTCATATACTTCCTGTTGAGAAGAGTCAGCTAAACACTGACTATTTATAAATCCACTTTTCTTTGTATGATCATCATTAGAACATTAGAAGTTTCAACAATATCTCATCAAAAACACTCAAAACAGGAATAACTTCTGAAAGCACCTCCACTGAATCACTACTGACATCATGATCTTCCTCCCAGTTGCCTTCATGTTAGGAATGGGAATGGATATGCACCACAAAGAGTAAGGTTCCTTTATTAAATGACATATCTGTAATATTTACAAAATGTGAATATTATACATTATTTACATAATTTTACCATCATGTTCCATAATTTTCATAACTTTATACATACATTTTATTCTCTTTATTTCCATTCATTGTCTGACCCCCACCCTTCTTCCACAACCAAAATCTTATTTTTTTCAATATCTGTGGCCAATATCCATTTCCAATTATATCTGAATTCATTCAATCTTTCATTCAATATAGTCCATGTTATATAAAACAACTATTTATTTTCTTTGCAGATTCCTCTCTTTTATTACTATTATAACCACATTCCAACATAGTCATACTTATATCCTTCATTTGCTTAATACTTTCCAAAAAATATTTTTCATATACTTTTTCCCATAATTTCTTCACTCTTTAAAAACAAATGTTCTGTTGTTTCAACGTCATCACAATAAGTGCGTATTCTTTCTTCTATTTGCAATTATTTTTATTGATAATCTTCATAGAAAACCTCCAGATTATATATATTTCTTACAGCACTCGATTCTCATTCTATGGCTTTTATTTTTTCTCCCTCCAGCTCTTTCCATTGATAAATACAGTAATACTTATTCATTGTGTTTAAATACCATTCTTTTATATCAAGTTCTATGCCTGTTATCTTTATTTTCCATAACATCATTTTTTCTTGATAATCTTTTATTCCCCTATTCTAATATTCTTTTCCTCTTTTAAATTTACTATCATATGCCATATTTTCTTCTATTTTTCTTTCAATATTATTCTTATCAATGGTTTGTTTTCCTCTTTTAACCATGTTGACACTTTATATATATTCAGTGAAGCTATATAAACAACTGAATTTACCAACCCAACCTCTCAACCTTCCTTTGTTTTCTTTAACATAAAACACATTTATTTTCACCAGATTTAATCTGGATCCCCAAATAAATGAAAACACAATAGACAGCAATTCCTTTTCATATGTAGGGATCATAAACACATTTGCTGAATATGCAGTTTTTCCCAATAATACTGAATTTATTAAATACACTTTATTTTTATATGATAACTTATATGTTCTCTAAAATAAACATACATTCCTTAATTTTGCTATATCTGTACATTGCTGCATTCAATCTCTTTACTAAATTGTATATCTAATACTTCTGTTTCTTCCATATTAAACTGAATATTTCCTATTTTACCTATTATTCCTAGACCTTTACTTCTATCCCTATTTATACTCATACCTGTAGCCCTCAAATACGTATTAAGTTGCCTAATGGCTACTTCCATCCATTGTTTGTTCTGGCATTCTTTGTCATTAAAACAATGTCATCCAGATAAGAGAACGTGATTGGTGATTTAATCCCCTCTATAGTCCTGTATTCTACTATTTTAATGATGTATTTATTTTACTAGCAACTGTATTCATAACCAATGCAAATAAAATACTATTTGCTGGACATCACTGTCTTATACCACTCTTTATATCTATTTCTTGACTTAATCAACCATTCACTACAATTTTTACTTTATTTTTTATACTTTAAAACAAATATTTGCAATACATTCTCACATATTATATTTCATAATGTCTCATAAAGTTTCATGTTATATCCTGTCAAATTCTATACTCAAGTCACCTACCATAATTTTAGTTTCTGTTTTCCTACTCATTTTCTCTTATTGTCATTAACTCATGACACCCTTTTTCTCTTTTTCTGAAATATTGTTTCTAAAACTTCATTTAATTTATTTTCTGATCTCTTGTCTATTATTTTCATAGTAATCTTATAATCTGAATTATTTAAAACTATTGTTCTCCAGTTTCTTTTTCCCCTTTTTCCATATAAATTTCATAGCTCCAACACATATTTCTTCTTGACCAAAACCTTCCTCTAACCATACATTTACTACCTCCATGAAGTACTTCTGCCAGTCTAACATATCTTTACACATATAATATTCTATCCCATTCAATAATATTGCTGATTCCATGTTTGATATTTTAACACATTATTCACACCTTTCAATATTATTTATTTTTCTAAATCGTAATTATTTTGTTTTGTTACCTTTTTAAATTTTCACTTTTGTTTTCTTTCTATCTTATTTTCTTTAAATGTTTTTCTATATATTATTTTATTAAATTGTATTTCTTTTTGACTTTTAACACTTTCTCTTTTCTCATTTCTTATTTCTCTTATTATTCTTTTGTTTTCTTTTACTATTCTATTCAAATAAGGTGCCACCTCTTCCTTTCCCTTGTAAAACTTACCTTTGCTTAAACAACGTCCTTTTAATCTTCTTTTGATTCACCTCATATATTTCCTTCTCTCTGTCTTGAAAAATTCTTTCTTATTTCTTAGCAAATCTGTAAAAGCATAATTGCTTACTTCTTCACATTTGTTCTTCTCCTCTTTTTGTTTTAGATTTTCCCATTCCAAAAACATTTCTTATATTTTTCTTTAAAAATTATCCACCAAGATGTCCATTTCTTATAAAACTTTCTCATACCTACATGATCTTTTCATAATTGCCTAACCATGTCTATAACTTCCTTATCTAAATCTTTCTCATTTAATCTTTTAATACCTTTACCTGTTTTGATATATCCCTCTCTTTCTTTCTTGAATCTCTATGCAAATTGCCAATAATCTGAAAATCCTGAAACTATTATACCTTCTTGTATAATTTTCAAACTTTCTGAAATAATAATCTATCTCTATTCTTAAGTTATTCCTTCTGTCAGTCCACCATGTATTGTCCCATATATATAACATTACACTTATTATTTCTGACATTATTTTAACATAACCATCCTCTTTTTTCCTTTTTCTCAAGTCACAATTAAAATCCCCCACTAATATTAGGTCTATGTTCACACTTACATGGTCTAAGATTGTTTTAAACATCCTCTCTTTTTTCTTTGTCACATATGCATAAACTGCTAAAGCTCTATAAACCTATTTCCACCTCAATTCTATAACCATTACCCCCACCCAATATTAACAAGGAAAAATCCAAAATTTCTATTCAACTTTTATGTGATATTCCTATACCTGAGCATGTTTCTTTTCCTATATTCCAAATAATCTCATCTCCCCATAACTTTTCTACTTGTAATCTCTCATCTTCTGTTAAAAGTCTTATATCTTCAAGTATAATAATCATCTCAAGTGTTACACATCATTTCAATGTACCTAATGTTTTTATATTCTTTATACTGTTCACATTTGTTACTAAGAATTTCAGCTCTCTTGCTTATTTTACCCTTTTTTGCCCTTTATCTTTTTTTATTTTCATTTATACATAAACCCTTAAATTTCCTCTTCCTATTTTTTACCCTTTTCCCAATATAATTTTTCTTTCCCTTAACCACCCTCCAACTAATTTCTACTTCATCACTTTTCTTTTACTTCTCCAACTTCTCCTGGTTCATTATTATCTATTGTTGTCAGCTTTTCTTGTTTTTTGCCTTAGTCTCTTTCTATTTCTTCCTCCTACTCTGTCTCTTTCTATCTATTTTTTCCTTATATTTATCTGTATTTTCCTTAAATTCCATCCATGAATGAGCTGTTTTTCACATTTAAAACATTTAAAGTAACATCTTTTTGCATCATGCCTTCTTTGCCACAAATATAACATTTCCTTTTTTTCATAATTGTTAATTAAATGATCACTCTTTCCACAAAAAAACAAGTTTCTTGTTACCCCCAATATTTCACAGTACATTTATCATATTTGGAATATGTACTATTTTTTCATTTTCCATTTTTAATAAAACACTACACTCCCAACCCCCAGTCCACAAATCTCTATTATCATAAATGTTTGTAATGTCCATTACATATTTACATACAGTTTTAAATTGTCATTTTCAGTTCAAAACTGAACATAATTTTCTTTTTTGACTTTCTATTAAATGTTTGCAAAATATACAAGTTCCATGCATTATAGTTTTCTTTAACTCATATTGTCTCAAAACTTTCTCCATATACTGTCTTGATTCAAATATGATGTCACAATAAACATCTTTAATAATATGAATAAATGCTCTTACCTCTTTTGGTAAAATACCCAACAGTGCTATTATGTTATCCCAAATGTCATACCTCTCTAGCTTTTTTCTTCTTTCCAGTTTATTCTTACTAAATCTTTCTTCCTCCTTAATTCTGAGTTCTTTTCTTCTTTTCTTTCTCCCTGTTTCACTGTCTCTGCAGAAGACTTCTTCTTCTCTCTTATCACTTCCTCTTCTTGAACTCTCTCCATCATATCTCTCTACAGGATCATAGGAGATTATTAGACTTGTCCACCCAGAGGCTATTTCAAGCCTAGACATTTCATTCCAATGTAATGCCATAGAAATATTAGTTAATACCCAATGTTGCATTTAGTAATGACTACTCCTGTCCAGGAGGGTTGTGTGTGCTAACCCCAGTAAGAATTTATGGTGCCCCATCCACTCGTCCAGTTTCCTTGTGAACAGTGTCACAGAGGTGCTCTGTTTCACATGAATAGGTAGCCTATTCCAAAGATGTAGCGGTCACTTGCAGATAAATCTATCCCTCTAGCATGTCCTTTTAAGTTGCAGGTGATATTTAGGTCCTGGAATGGGTGGCCCTAGTCACATTTGATTTACGAATATGCAGCAAGTTCATTAGGCTTAGGTCTAAGATTGCTCTGTAAGCCAGGCATAAGTCTCCCCTAAGAAGTCTATATGAGACATAGTAAAGTGACAGGGACTTTAGTCAGTATGTGTACAGCACGTGCGTCCCTTGAGCATCTTTGTTAGAAACCTCTGAGGTCTCTCCAATTGAAACTGCCTTCTCACATTCTGGCTCACTTTGGTTGATTAAATCCTATGATAAAACATCCTGCAACCCTCCTGATTGGAGGGTTGTAATGCTACATTCTGTCTCTGTGTCTCACTGTCAGCTTTGACAATTGCTCCTGGAAAAGCAATTCCGAATTTTGCAAAGGTACGACCACCTTCATATACTCTGCATGTACACCTCTCCTTTCTTGCGGCATACAGGCACCTTCCTTACAGACTCACATGGCCCCATATCATCTACTTCTTCCTTTTGCAAAGGTTTGACTACCTTTGTATATGACATAACCTCCAGTCACTCTTTCACCATAGTCTCCTCTCCAAACTCCTCACTGTGACATGATAACTCTTCTGAAATTATTACATCTGTAATTCTCCTTCCTGCTTCTCTGAGCTGTCATTGCACCTGGTCTGGAAGCAAGAAGTGCTGCAATGAACAGTGTCCCTGCTCAAAATAGTAGGGGTTTTTCATTGATATATATACAGCACATATTATTTACATATTTACATCATTTACATCTATTTACAAATATCCTATACATTATAAACTTCAGTTTAAGCATTGCCCTCCCTTTCTTTTATCCACTACCAAAACATTATTTTCTCCAGAATCTTTGTCGAAGTCCATTTTCCATTGTATTTAATTTCATTTAGTCTCTCATTCCATATATTCCATGAAACATAAAATATTACTCTTTCCATTTCCTTTACTGCCTCCTGTTTTTGTGCACCATAATAATCAAATTCTATTATGTCCATATTTATTTGCTCAGATTTTAAGAAACATCTTACACTATTATGTTTACATACTTCTCTCCATAAATTATTAACTCTTTCACATTTCAAAAACACATGTCCAGTAGTCTCATACTCTCCATATTTATTACATATTCTATCCTGCTTTTTCTTGTATGGCATATTTGCCTTAACCAGCAATTTTCTAATACATAATCTCAATAAAAAAAACATTACATTCTTTAACCTTTTTATAGCTATTATATCTCATCATTATGGCTTTTTTCTTAGCTATTTCTAAATCTTTCCATGGATCAATGCAATTAATTGATTTTGTAATATTTAAGTACCATTCCTTTCTATTTTTCTCCCATATATTCTTTTTTATTTTCCATAACACATTTTTTGGTACTCTTTCATTTCTTCATTCACAATGCTTTTATTTCTTTTTTAACTTCCATTCCTTCCCACATGTCTTTGTATTTACAATATACTATAATTTCTATTAAGTTTTTATTTTCCTTTATAATTCCTTGTAATACCTTATATAAAATTAAAGATGCTGCATGTACTAATGGATTCATTAAACCCAAGCCTCCTTGCTCTTCTTTCATATACAGAATCCCTCTCTTGACTGGATGCAGTCTAGAGTCCCATATAAAAGAAAATATAATCATCATTAGTTCATTTTTATACTTATTAGGAATTATATAGATGTTAGCAACATAAGCAATTTTTCCTAGTATCATGGTGTTCAACACATGCTTTTTATATATGAAAATCAATATGATTTCCAAAAAATAGTCATATCCTTTATTTTGCATATATTATCCCATTGTTGTTGTCTGTATTCATTTCTTCCAGATATTATTCCTAATATATCTATATATTTTTCATTGAACTCAATATCTCCCATCATACTTTCAAAACCTAATCCTTTACTTTTTTTCTTTATTTATACATTAAACAATTTTTTTTAATTTATACTTAATTTTTCATTTACTTCTTCCATCCATACTTTATTTTAACAAGTAATACAATACAATATCATCCAGATGATTATACATTATTGGCAGTTGTAATTCCTTCAGCATTTTGCATCCACCGCTACTTGACATTTTATTCATTTTCTTCACTTTTACATTCATAACTAATAGAAAATTACACTGCTAGCTGGGCAGCCCTGCTTTAATCTGCATTCTATTTTTATTTCTTCCCCAATCCAGCCATTTACATTTACTTTCACATAGTTCCTTTCATAAACATATTTTATTACTTGTACTATTTTTTGCTTACATTATATGCCTTCAAAATTCCACATAATGATTTATATTGAATATTATTTTCACCTTTACTTATATCCCCTATCATAACCTTTGGTTCTATATTTTTATGTATGATATCATTCCAAATACATTTTGGTCATATGCTCTATCCATTTTTGTAACATTTTTTGTTATTATTCTCATAACATTTTTATAATCCATATTATTCAATATTACAGGTCTCCAATTTTTCATTTCCTCTTTATTTCCTTTTCTAAATATACATTTTATAACTCATGTACATATCTTTCAGTTTAATTCCAGTTTTTAACCATTCATTCTTAACTTCTATAAAACTTATTTTTTGCCACTCCTTCATTTCTTTATACACACTATATTCAATTCCATCCAGTCCTTTTGCAGAATTCATATAATATATTTTAGAATTTTATTCAGTTCTTTAATAGTTATTTTTTATTCTAAATACTCATTATCTTTATTTAATATTTCACCTTTATAAAGTTGTTTTATGTTTTCTTCTCTTTTAACAAATACTTCCAATACATATTCTTTAATTATTTCATATATTCCTTCTTTCTGTCTCATTTGCTTATCTTCCTTATTTTTAATTCTCTTATTATTTTTCCTTTTTTATTGTTTTACTCAAATATAGTGCTATCTCTTTTTTTTCTTTCCTTGTAAACAATATTATTGTTTATATAACAAGCTATTAATTTTAATTTGATTAATTTTATATATTTCTCTTCCTTTTTCATAAAAGGAATATTCTTCTCTAATAAATCTTTGAATGTTTCATGACTTAATATCTTATATCTCTCTTTTTCTTTTCTTCTTTCTTCCATATACATTCTAAAAACACTTTATATTTCTCTTTAAAATTAAGCCATCAAACAGCTCAGTTCTCATAAAAATCTCTCATATTCATATTTTTCATAATTTCATAAGTTCTTTTTTCTCTTCTAAATATAATTTATTTTCATTAATTCTCTTTATTCCTTTTTCTATTCTTATATATTCTTTATTTTCCTGTACTTTAACCCATATAGCCACATGATCTGAAAATCCAACATACTTAATTCTTTTTTTTTTTACTTTTAAACTATCAGATATTAAAAAATAATCAATTTGTGTCCTAATTTCATTCCTTTTGTAGGGAAAGTGGTTATTTTCCCATACACTTCATTCCACTTCTCATAATTTCTTTAACCATTTTAACATCACAATTGCTCTTATTTTTTCTTAAATTAAAATTAAAATCACCCACCACTATAATATCCATATTTCCACAAACATATTCAAGAATACTTTTAAACATCATCTCTCTCTCTTTTGTTGTTGTTGTTACATATGTGTATAAAGATATAATTCTATACTTTTTTCCGTCTCAGGTCTATTACCATAATTTGTCTTAGTTCCATTATGGTTATGTGTAATATTTATTGCTTTCTTGACACACTAATATACACAAGCCTGAGCAAGTTTCTTTCCCCATGTTCCAAACTACTGCACCATTCAAATGTTTTTCAGTTGTTCTTTCTTCCTCTGTTAATAATCTAATATCTTCTAAAACAATATGTGCATCTACTGCAGCACACCATAGTAATATACAATTTATCCTCTTAATCATTTTCATACTGTTTATATTTAAAGCTAATATTTTCAGCTTTTAAGAACAGTTATCATAATAAAATGTTTATCCATTTCCATTCATATTTTCTCTAAGCATTATATTTTTGAAATTTCTTTACTTTTTGTTAACTCTTTTCCCTATCAAATTATTTTTATTTCTTACTGTGCACCAGTCAGCTTCTTCCTTGCTAGTTTCATCTGTTTCTTTTTCCTTGTTACTCTCTTTAACTTCATGTATAACCTCTTTATCAATCAGATGTTTTTGTACATTTTCTTATATAACACATTCTTCTCCCTCTTTCACCTGTATAGCCATGAATGACCAGAAAAGCAAACATTTTTTTTGCACTTTGAATCACATTTTTTTTCATTATGCCCTGTTGTACAACATAAATAACATCTTTTTTTATCACATTCATTAATTAAATGATATTTTTTCTAAAAAAAATTCCAAGTCTTTGGTTGACCCCTGTATTTTACAAAACCCCTATTGCCATGAACATTAATAATACTAAGTACATGCATAACATTATCATTTTCCATTTTCAGTATTACTCCTCATCTCCACATTGCCATCCACCAGTCCATAGTTCTCTTTCATCATGTATGTTTTAATGTGCATTATTTCTTTACAAATAGTTAACACATGTTCTTTCAGTTCTTTCGCTTCAACTTCAGTTCTAAACTGGGTCATTATTCTTTTCTTTTGCTTGTCTGTAAAAAAGATTGCACCACATATTCTGACCATTTATAAATATTTTCCTATGTTCATATGCACCCAAAAATTTTCCATGGCCTGCCCAGTCTGAAATATCACATCACAAAAAGTATTTTTATTAATTAAAATGAATGCTCTTGCCTCTTTTGCTTTGCCATCCAGAGGTGCTATGACAGACTCCCAAACCTCATACCCATCCAAACATTTTACTGCTTACACATATTGCATACTTATTTTTTGTTTCTTGCATTTCTTCTTGCTTTTTTGTTCCTTTTCCAACAGTCGGCGCATAAGTTTTTGTCTCTGAAACTTTTTCTGACACAGTCTCTTCTTCTCCTTTTACTTCTTCTATTTTTCCATGATGTCACTACATGCAATTGCTGCTACACTTTCTGGCCCACTTTGGTTTACCATTTCTTCCAAATAATCATCCTGCACATCCCCACCCCCAGATCAGAGGGTTGTAATTATGCATTTTTCAGAGGTAGCTTTCTCCTTCAAACAATCTCCTCTAAAAGTTTTCTTCTGAATCCATGTCTGTTTCAGCTACAATCTCATTTCCCTTCACAATCTCCTTTTTCTCCAATGTCACTGTTTTTTCTGCACCCACATCATGAGAAAAAAATGGTAGAGATTCAACAATTTTGACTACATTTTCAACAACTTTCATTCCAGTTTCAGCACAAGCTGAATCAGTCATGTTTCTCCCTGGTTCTCAAGGCCACCTCCATGCCTGGAACAGGAACAGGGTGTCTGTTGTGTCACACACAAATGCTTCCCCTGCTACCAAGAGTAGGGGAAGTTCCCTTATGTCCTGACCAAATTTCCCCTAATAGTATAAATACCAACTCATCTCTCCCCTAAAAGGAAGGGGATAGCCTAGTTGGAATAATCCAGTAAATACATGATAAATAAAATAAAATGCATAAACTTCTGCACAGTATGACAATAGGTTGAAGCAAGCAAACTTGCAGTCTACATCCAACCTCCCCCCCCAATAAAAAATTCCTGGCTGCCAGTTAGAAATGGGGTTTATGGAAAAGAAAAAGAAAGCAGGCCCACTGATGGTAACAATACCAGAGAAACTAACCTACATATTCTCTTAGTGCAAATATAACTAGGTGTTAGCCTCTTCTTAATGATCCACTAATCTGAGACAGGTCACTAGTGTGGAACTACAAGCTGAGCCTTCAGATGGAGCTCCCTAGCTTGGTATCTCTTGGTCAGAATGGCATGGAGAAGAAAGCTATTAATTAAAAGTAAATTAAAGGCACACTAGTCATAGTGAGTTAAGATATTAATTCCTGCTTATTTAGTGCATAGACTAGAGTATTACAATTAGGGCTGTTAAAAAGGGCACTGATGGAAAGAAAATATATAAAATGTAAATACAATTAATTTCATGGCTGCACTATTGCTGGTGGAGGCATCTTATAAACCATAGAAGAATGAATAAGAACTCCAAATAACACACCTATACATTTTTGGTCCAAAAAGAACAATGTAATTTTTTAGAAATCTTTTGAAAGATGAGATCCTAGATTTGGGCAGAAAAATCTCCTTTCAACTAATTATGTGGAGAATTATATAATTTAATAAAGAACATCTTTGTATATATACAGACACAATATAGGACATTTCAGTATGTTGTGTCATTCTAAAGTAAGAACAAGGAAATTCTGTGATGTTACACAAATTGATTGCAATCACTATCATGTATCATCATGCAGTTGTGTGAAATTTGGGACCCTAGTAAAGTTACCACAGTGCAGGAAAACTGCAGAAAAGTACAATATAGTGTTACAAAAGTAACCAGGTATAAGAGGACTATTTTATATTAAGCAACCTGATCAAATGAAGAAAATTCATACAAAAGGAAAGGAAGATATTCATTAGATAAAAATTTTAAACATTTTCAGGGATGAACAAGTCAGAGGTTTGAAAACAAATTTCACAACCTTACTGGAAGTGGCTTACTCTTTTTACAAGTTACCAGATAAGTTTGAAAAGCTAGACTTCTGAAAGTGTGGCAATGGGAGGGAAGGAGGAGTGCCTGTGATCTTGATAAATCATGCGCTTTCATACTCCATGCTTTGTGTGTGTGTGTGTGTGTGTGTGTGTGTGTGTGTGTGTGTGTGTGTGTGTGTATGTGATATATATATATATATATATATATATATATATATATTTATATTACACACACACACACACACATATCTATATATATATATATATATATATATATAAATATATATAAACACATACACACATACATATATATATATATACATATATATATATATATATATATATATACGTGTATATATATATATATATATATATATATATATATATATATATAAGTCTACCTGAGAATAATGAAAGCTGTAAATGCAGACAACGAGAGCACCAACACCGGAAGACCGACAATGGAAATGATCAAAAGTTCGAAATCCCGACGCTGAAAACACTGACATGCGAAATGAGCGTGACTGTGTAAATGTGCATCAGTGACGGACTTTAGGGTTAGGGTGCAGGTAAGGTAAGGTAAGTGTGCAATAGTGACAGACTTTAGGGTTAGGGTGCGGGTAAGGTAAGAGTGCAATAGTGACGGACCTTAGAGTTAGGGTTTGGGTTAAGGTTAGTGCATAGACAGTTTTGTATGTAAGGTTTAGTGTAGGTTTGTAAGGTTTTTGGTGTGCTTGTGTTGTGTATTTTTTATGTAGATATTGGGTAGGTTAATGGGATGTTTGAGTTACGTGGGTAATGGCATTATGGGATGTTGCGGTGTAGTGGGATGTGTGTGATTTTTCCGGTACGTTCTTGTTGATGTTTTAGTTGTGTAGATAGGCAAACACCAGAGTAATGACCACCACGATGCTACAAAAAATCTTTCTTCTTTATTCAGGCCAAACAAGATGAGCGCTTTCACGTACCAAACAGTAAGCTTCTTCAGATCTATTTACTACATAAGAAACACTGTGCTTATATACTATAAAAGTACTCAATTGGAACAAATTATCCTATTAAGCATCAATTAAAACAATTTAAAGGAACAAAACTAATAGTGTTTGTATTGTATCATAATAAACTCAAATATCGTTAAAAGATACTTATTACAAGTTGTTGAATAAGTAAAACCACAGTATCAACCCTATTAATCAAACATACATGGTCCTACATTAAAAAAAAATGAAATAATAAAAAAAGAGAAAAATAAAAAATATATATATTTGACAAATTAAAAAATGTATGAAATGAAATTATGTATCTATGTTTGATGTATAAAAGCTTCAATGCAATTCAAGTAGCAGTAAAATATATTTGATATTCTTCAGAAACCTGTGATCAATTAGCAATTGAGATACAAAATGAAAGAATGTATGTATATCATAAATGAGATGCAAAAACATATGCCATTTACTGTTGAACAGGAATATGTAGAAGCTGAGAATACCCAAGTGAAACATGAGTATAAAATCACAAATGTACATATGTGAAATATTTATAAAAAATATATATAAGAAATATGAAATAGAACTGAAAGGTGTATGTATTTATAAAGTGTATGTAAAATTCATATACATATTTATACTAAAAACATATCTTATACTATGTATCGTATGTTTCATAGATTTGAAGTTAAAAATCAAAATCATATGATGCAAGAAATATTTCAAAATTTCATTTCATATAATACTAAAACCATCATAATAAAAACTGATAAACTCATACATATATAAGCCTGAAACATAGATAGATGAAATGTGTATAAATAATAGAAACATTTAAAACGGTATTAATGAACTCATTTGGATAAAAAGTACATTGTATGAAATATTATTTAAAAAATGGAAGTAATAAATCAATTCGTTAGTATGTATGTGATATATATAAAGGACAATCAGAGGTTACATAGTAAAACTCAGCTTGAACTGGGGCTAAAATACTATTTCAAACTCCGCATTTTTAGTGAAGATCTAACACTAATGTACAGGTTAAGGCCAGGTGGATGGTGCGCTTTAAACCACAATATCCAAGCTAGTTTGATGTTTTCTAGCTCATTGAAAGTGTCACCTCTCCGTTTGTTGGGTTTAGTAATTTGTAGTATCCTGAACCTAAAAGTGTGTCCAACATTGTCATTTATGTGTTTAAACAGTGCATTCTTTAGGTCATTCTTTTTTATATCATGTAGATGGTTGTAGATCCTTTCTTTTAATGATCTTGTTGTCATACCTATATAGAATGCATTGCAGTTACGACAATCTGCAAGATATATCAGGTTCGAATTAGTACAGTTACCTTTAAAATTAGGTCTAAAAACAAAATCAATTGAGGGATGCTTAAAAACTTGTTCTTTCGAAATGTGAGCACACATATTACAAGCATTGCATGGGTATGTCCCTACTTTGTTCAATGAAGTTCTCAAAATAGTTGGTGTTCCTTCGTCATTAAATTTTTCTATACATAGTAGTCTTTTCAAGTTTTTACTATTATTATAGACAAACACTGGTTTCTCTCCTACTAATTTTCTGATGTCAATATCTGTCTGCAGTATATGCCAATTCTTTTTAATGATATTTGTCATATACTTGTTGTCACTAGTATATCTAGTCTGGAAATGTAAGGCATATTTGCTATGTGCATGATTATTCCATGTGGCATTCTGCCTCTTATTGCTCTTATATGGTGCTTCCATTAACTTAAGGGACTGTTTAACCGAGTTAATCAAATTTAAATCATATCCCCTATCCATGAACATCTGTTCTAAATTATGAGCCTGTATAGAAAAATCTTCAGGATTTCTACATATTTTTTGGATCCTGATGAATTGGCTTTTTATAATATTTTTAAACACATGTCTGGGGTGCATGCTGTTAAATTCTAAAAGTGTATTTTTCCAACACGGTTTTCTATAAATTGAGGTGTGTGGGAGACCTAGTTCATCTTTTTTGATGGTAATGTCCAAAAAATCTATTTTGTTGTCAGAGAACTCCATAGTAAATCTAAAAAAAGAAGTAGTTGATTCCAAATAATCAATCAAATCTTTAAATTCATCTATTGTGCCCTTCCAGAATATAAGTACATTGTCAACAAAACGCTTATACAATAACATTTTTTGAAAATTTGGATTATTAAAAAGATGTGTCTGTTCCCAATAGTGAACAACAAGGTTTGCGTAAGTATTTGTGCAGGGAGTGCCCATGGCAACTCCCCACTGTTGTAAAAAAAGTTCTTTACCATACATAAAAACATTATTATTAAGTACTAATTGTAAAAGCGCATTTAAAAGGATGTGGTCATCACTTTCAAATAATCCACTATCTTTAATAAGGTATCTAATTGCTTCACCACCATAGCTGTTCGGTATGGATGTAAAGAGATTCTTCATGTCCATAGTTATTAGGAAACAATCACTAGGAAGACCCTGATCAAATAGTGTCAAAACATCTAGCAGTTGGTAGGTGTCTTTAAGGATTGATGGAATATTATTTACTATAGGTCTAAGTTTCTTTTCAATAAAAACTGACATGGTTTCTGTGATCCATCCATTGCCTACAACTATGGGACGCAAAGGAGGTGGTAATATATTTTTATGTACCTTGGGCAGACCCTTTATGTATGGAATTCTGGGTTGTTCAACTAGGAAATAGGAGTACAAGTCATGATCAATTTGTCGGCACATTAAAAAATCGTAAAGTTCTTGATGTACTTCATAAATCAATCTGTTTAAATCAGAATGTTCAATCTTGGTATATGTAACATTGTCATTTAACATATTTATCATGCTGGTGTGATACATTTCATAGTCCAACAGAACAATCCCACCCCCCTTATCTGCAGGTTTTACAACGACGTTCTTATCACGTTGTAGGGAATATATAGTTTTCCATTCATCATGTGAAGTATTGAAATACAAATCTCTAGTTTTAAAGTTATTGAAGTAGTCATAGATATCGTTCTCACAAGCTTTCAAAAAGCAGTCAACAGCAGGTGGTAGCGTAGGCGTGAACGTACTTTTCCTTTTAAAACAAAAATCATTTTCTTTTAACTTTTCAGGTTGTTTAGTTTTACTAAAAAAACTTTTTAGAGCAATGGAACGTGAAAAAAGTCTCAGATCAACTAAAAGTTCACTAACATTACTAAACTGAGCCGGTATGTATGTTAAGCCCTTGTTAAGTAAAGCATTTTCAGATGGTGTAAGGGCTCAGTTAGATAAATTGAAAACCAGATCATTTAGTCTCTCATGTTTTAGTTGTGATAGTTTAGTTTATGTGTAATTTAGTGTGTAAGAATGCTTGGTGGGGTTTACGTTGATGTTTTTGTTTGTGATTTGTGAGTAGGTGTTATGGTTTTCGGTAATGTGCATTGTCAGTATTGTGTGGTTTCGGTGTTTTGGTATCGGCATATTGGCTGTCGGGTTTGTGGTGTGTCGTTGAAGTGTAGGGGATCTATATATATATATATATGTATATTTTATATATATATATGTGTATATATATATATATATATATATATGTATATTTTATATATATATATATATATATATATATATATATATATTTTATATATATATATATATATATATATATATATATATTTATATACTTTTCTTCTACTCAGTTTCTGCTAAAATCAACCTCTGTTTTGTCAACCCACAGTTGTGCGAGATTGGGCAATCCCTAAGGTTGGAAAATATACCATTTCCCTGCGATTTTCCAATTTTGAAGTTAGACTATATAATTAACAGAGGGATATATGGGGCTTACCTCCTGCAAAACACTGCTTTAGAATTTGCATGGTCTGAGGAACAGCATCAAAGCATGTACAGAAGTGAATCTACTTCAAATAATCAAAGTACCAGAATGTCGAATCACGGTACATCTAGTTGACTTTGCCAAAAGATCACAACATGAAATGTACAGAACATTAAACCTAGAACCTTAAAACCAACCACCCAGCAACCCTGTCCAATCTAACACTAAAAAAACTCACACAAAACATCAACAAAACCCTTCTGGTGAACAACATAAATAAATAACTCACCCTACACCACATTTTCAAAGTCCAGAACTTCCTGAACCCATAATGCTACAACACCTTAAAGGAATACAACTCCTAAAAATAACTAAATTAAATTAATAACTAACATCTCTGTATTTACAGGGGACAAGCCCCCCTGCACTCCCAAACCCACCATAAATTAAATATACCAACTCCAAAATTGCATTATCGAGAAGAAAAGGGCATATTTACAGGTATGCTAGCCTTGCTCCAACTGACTACATGTCAGTAGCCTGTATTTTATGTTCCAGGTTTGATGTTCTGTACGTTTAATGTTGTGATCTTTCAGCAAAGTCATCTCAATGTACTGGGATTCAGTATTCTGGTATTTGAACTAGACCTACAGAAGCATGTCAATGTTTGTTGACATTATTATGTCAAAGTTAGTGATGTCAACATTGCAGCCATTCAACCGCTGCATCTCTATCTCTTTGTATATATGGGTCCTTATCAGATTATCAAAGTTTCAAAACTTTGAAAGTCATATGGTTGGGACCATATGATCAAAGTTTTGAAACTTTGAATGTTTTTAATGGAGATTGTGATGTAGCTCTGAACAGGAAATGTACCCTTTCTGCAATGTAATGCGAACTCACAGTTGGTATATTTAATTAGCAGGAGGTGTGGGGGTGCAGCCACCCATGTGGGGGGTGCAGGGGACTTGCCCCCTGCAAAAATGTTAAAAATAGAATTTTTCTTTTTAATGTTCAAAGTTCTGAAACTTTAATCACATGGTCTCAGCCATATGAAGTTTAGGAACTTCAATAATCTGGCACAGATCTGTATATATATATATATATATATATATATATATATATATATATATATATAGATATAGATATATAGATATATATATATATATATATAGAGAGAGAGAGAGAGAGAGAATGAATACATTGCATTAGTGCTGAATCCTGAAGACATGAAATACACCTTGAAGTTGTGCAGCTAAAGGTGAATCCTAGGGTCAGGAAGATTTTGAGGATATTTTTCTTGCTGCTGTATTGGAAGAGATGAAGTCATTATTTTTATATCATGTGGGGAGAAAACAATTGTCATGACCAAAGAGAAGAATCTGCTGTGATAGGCAGATCTAGTCATGGGAGCAAGGAGAAAAGGAGAAGCACAGGAGTAGCAAGCCCTCATAAAAACAAGAAAGATTTGATCCTATTAATCATGAACCTGTATGTGTTTGGTAGACTTGACAAATATTTCAAACCACATCAGACAGTGACATGACAAGGGTCACTTAGCATAAAATTGTTAGTGGTGATGCTTGGAAAGATATATACTAGGCTTAAGTCATGGATATTCCAGGAAATGTCTTAGGCCATGATTGGTTAAGAACTATATGGGGTATTAGGCCATACTTGGCCCATCTGAAAATATTACATGTTTTGAGCAGTATGACAAACAACCACAGGTCACACGATCATGATAAGTTGGATATGTGAACAGACCACAAAGGTTACATTGATATGGTATGTAATTGAAGTCATACAGATAGAAGGGAATGGTTATTTTTTGCAAAACCATCAGTATTAAATGCTAAGTACTAGTCTAATTGACTCTGTGGGCCATTTTAAGACTAGCCAGTTTCCCTTTTTGTGCTCAAAATATATAGCTTACCCAGATTCTATACTTATAAATAGATCCATTAAAGAAGCCACTGTACCTGACATCTGGAAATCTTTCTTCATAATACCCCATCACAGAGATGGCAACTCCACTGATCCCTCCAACCACAGACACATTGCAATCCTTTCCCCCATCTAAAATTCTTGAAAAATGTATACATTCCCAAATGCTCACATTTCTCATCCATAATAATTGCCTCACTTCTACTCAACACAGCTTTCTCCCTAACCATAGCACCTCCACAGCCCTTCTATCTTTCACTCACACTATTGTTCAGGCTTGTGATAATACCAAACTAGTCTCAAGTCTTTTCTTAGGTCTATCAAAAGCCTTTGACATGGTATCCCACTCCATACTTCTAGCCAAACTTGCCAGTCTACATCTCTCTCCCACCACCCTCAAATGGTTCTCCAGCTATGATATCTAACAAACAGGCAACAATCAGTCAGATGGCAGTCTTCCTCCTCTACTTTCCTACCCAATCATACAGGTGCTCTCCAGGGCTCCATCCTAGGACCCTTCTTTTTAATATCTTCACCAATGACCTCCATGCCTCAACCTCTCACTCTACCTCTATGCAATACACTGATGACTCCACACTTATCACCACCACCACTGACTCACTGTCACAATTTCAGTCACAAGAATCTTTCCTTTCTGTAGAAAATTTGCTAACTTATAATCAACTCATTTTAATAAAAAAAGACTAAACTTCTCCTCTTTCCTCCTACATCAAGTAACCATCTCAAACAATCTTTCACAATTTCATCTTCTAACAACACCATTATTACAACAGAACATTACACAAAACTACTTGGAATGAGAATAGATGATCAACTAAAATTTGATCTACACATACTGCAGGCCATCAAAAAATAAACCAAAAACTAGATCTCCTATATGGGAACAAGAAATTCCTAACTGCTGACTCTCGAACCTCCTTGGCCCAAGCCTATTTACTTCTAACCCTTCTCTATGTAACTCTAGTTATTACAAATCTCCAGTCCTCTGTCCTTACCAAACTTGATGGGGAAGTGGTGGCCAACTATTTACTTTCTCCAATGAAATGAACATTTGCTGAATGAACATGCGATGGATAGGGTTTGATGTTCAGCCATTCGATGGAAGTTCCATTCCAGTGTGTGCTTCAGAGCTTTTATATTCTGTTCATCTGCTTAAAGCTGCATTCTGTGCCTGCCTCATCTCACACTAACACATTAAGCTAAAGGTTTGGAAAGAGTTCTAATATTGCCTTTATTTGATTGACTGCCGCTCTAGCTAGCCTGTTTGTTTCTTGAAAAATGTTCCCAACCATCCCATCCTTTTGCTTTTGCTGTTTTATAAGGTTGCGTCTCTGGCCTCCATCTCTTATGAAAATCTGATTTCCAAAGTCCCTCCCCTATTTCACTGCTGTTGACTGTTGTATATGGTATTTATGTACTCTTCCCACCCACTGTTTTCTATAGATCCATGATTCTGAGTGTCCACCCAGCAAACCAGCATTGCTCTTGAGTAAACCTCTTTTACTACTTAGTGTCCCATGCTCATTCACTTTGAGCTCAGCAAAGTCTAGAGTCCTAGCCTGCATCCCAGAAGTGATTTATTTGTACCCAGCGCTGTACTGGAAGAGTTAAGTACCTTTGATTGCTAATTGTATTTAAGTTATTCTGAGTGATCACTACTGTTTCCTGAGTTTATGAGTGCACTTCACTGACTTTTTTGTAAAAAAAACCCAAAATTGCTCTTCCCAATTTCAACTGCTGTAAGACTGTCTTGAAATTGCTTTCTGCAAGGGATTTCCAGCTAGTTGTTTAAAACTCATTCTCTCCAATGGAGCTCAGGAGGTTTGCACTGTAACTTCCAATGGGGTGGAGCCTAAGCCTTTTGAAAGAATCAAATGATGTTCTCACATTTCAAACAAATGTTCATATTTCTGGAACCATAGGAGTTATGAAAAAAGTATAAATTACATCCTCTTCCGTGCAAACTATTTATATAGTGGTGATATTGTTTAGGTTCTAGGTTTTAAATCAAATTTTATAAGTCACAGTAAACAGAGCAACTATTACATTGCAATATTTTGTAAACAACTTACAATATCTCAGCAGCCACTCAATTTACACAGATACTGTTAGCAGCATTTTATTCATCTGGCTGAGAGCTTTCATAGAAGGCTAAGAAGTTCTGTCTGTGTTGCTTTGTTGGCAACACAAACTCCAAATGACAAAAACAGCAGCAGTGGGTTCAGGTACAAAACCAGCTCACAGTTTATCCAGGAATTTATTCAATAAAACACACGAACGGTGTAGTCACATAAAAAGGAACTTGAAAAAGTCTGATTCGCCAGAGATGAAAGCGCTCGGAATACTGTTTATACCTTTTGGATTTTTATGTGACTACACCTTTTGTGTGTTTTATTGAATACATTCCTGGATAAACTGTGAGTTTCTCTTTTGAACCTGAACCCACAGCTGCTGTTTTTGTCATTTGGAGTTTGTGTTGCTTTGTTGCTGATATATTTAGAAAAATGTGAAAATTATATTTATATAACTTAATATCATAAAAACCACAGTTAACATCTATTTACCTGCACTAGAAAGAGATCAAATATTAATGCAGCTGAGTTTGCTATTGTGTAAGCTTTAAGATGACATATTTTAAAACCTTGTACATAGCATGGTGTTGGAAATACTGATGCAAATATGAACAAGCAATATTTGACACCTAGAGGTGTCAGTGAGGCATCTCTCCGATGTAATGAGCTAAGTGGTTTGTGGTAGCATTGTGCTTGTGGGTCACTTCTGCTGTGTTTTACTTTACGACTACTTGGTTTATTCATCTTGTGGCAGAATGTGTTTGCCTGGTCTGAGTTGGGAAATACAAAAAAGGACTCCTAGTGTATTCATTTTATATGGGCAGAGGGCTCATTAGTTAGTTTGCTGTTTTTTTCTGTGCATCCTGAGACAATGTCGCAATCATCTCATGTTTACTGACAACCTCTTAATCCTGAAAGAAGCAGACACAGTATGCCAGAGGTGTACTTAGACAATGACACTGAAAGCTAAACTCTAGCATACAAGTGTACATCAGGTTGTCAAAACCACACACACAACACCCACCTCACATAGCACATAGCACGCACATAGACTAACATATGCTGAGGCAGTTAAAATTAAAATTAATATTTTTAAGCAACAAAGGTTGCCTAGACCACCCATTGTCAAAGCTATGCCCCAGCAAGCCCAAAGGCAATCAGAAAAAAAACACCACCTAACATCAATGAATTAAAGCACAATTGGCATAACAACAACACAACAAAATCCAAAGCAGTATGCACGCCAAAAGTACAGAATCAGCTGAAAGAAACGCACTTCCACAAACTAATGTGAGTCCACAATCCTTTATTATAGAACAGATTTAGCGCTTTCATCCACTAATATACGTGGACTTCATCAGAATAACTGTCAATCATTTACTCGTCCCTTATATAAACCAATTTGGCGCCAAAATTCTACTTTAAAATTACTTTGGTGTTAAAGAAATATACCCCAAAGAATTAAAAGCTAAAATACAACATATATACATTCATAAAACAACATTCACATACATATAAAATATATATAATGTCTGTGTCAAAGACATAATGAATAATAAAACTTTTTTATTATTATTTGATTTTATTACATTTGATCGCATTTTCAAAATAGGTTTAATGGTTATGTAGTCGGTGAGACCAGGAAAATTTAAAGCATCAGTAAGTAGTTGCCATTTGGTCTCCTTATACCCTAATAATGTCTTGAAATTACCTCCTCTTGGACCCATTTTAATCTGCTCAAGAATGGCAAATTTAAATGTATGATCATCCCCTTTTGCCTCAATGTGCCTAAACAGTGCATTTGTCTTATCTTTCTTAGTAATATTGTATAGATGATCATAAATCCTGTTCCTCTGGCATCTCTCTGTTTTCCCAATGTAATAATATGGGCAGATCATACATTTAGCCATATAAACATCATATTTGGTGTTGCAGTTCCCATTTGCAAAAGTGACCCTGGTGTTGTTAATATTTTCTAACACTAACCCTTCATCCTCTAAGATAGCAGGATATTGTCTGCAACTCCCACACTTCCTAGTGTGTCTGTTGTTATGTTTAATAACAGCCCTGTTGTGTTCCAATACCCTCTTTAGATTACTACCCATTTTATATACAAAAGAGGGTGCTGTTCCAACAATTTTGTTTATTTCACTGTCCGCCATCAATATATTCCAGTTTTTCACCATAATTGGTTTAACCCTATTCACATATGGTGAATATTCCAAGACACAAGCTCTGTTGTAATTCATGTCATCCATTCTCACTTCCAAAGGAATAGTTTTGACTAAGGGTTTTCCTAATATGGGGGGGTACTTCCTTCCCCATTCACTTATAACATACCTTTTCACATCTTCTAATACTGAGGTGGGATATCCTCTCACCTTGAAAAAATTCCCAATGGTGTCCATTTCCCTCAGCCTATTGTCATAATGGGATGTCATCCGGGCAGCTCATATACATTACCCCTTGAAAATATTTCTCATAAGTTTCCTAGGGTGATTACTACTATATTCAAGATAACTGTTTGAGAAAGTGTCTTTTCTATATATTTTAGACCTGAATCCAGAAGTTGTATTGGAAATATACGTGTCCAGGAATGCTATACCACTAGTGCTACATGTATGTGTAAATCGTAAAAATGTGGTGGTATTGTTAATATAAGTCATGAATTCCTCAAAAATTATGTACGTCCCTGCCCACAAAATAAAAATGTCATCCAAAAATCTCGAGTAGTGCCTAATGTGCTTATAAAATCTACTCTGAAATACATGTTGGGTTTCCCAGTCTAGCATGACCATGTTGGCAAACATGTGGGCACACGCTGCCCTCATCGCCACACCTCTGGTCTGCTTATAATACTCACCCTCAAAGTCGATGAAATTATTGTCAAGCACAATGGACACCAACTCCAGTATAAGGGAAACTGTGTCCTACTTTAAATTAATATGTTGTCTAATACTATTACAGAACCCATCCAAGCCTGCTTCTTTGGGAATGCATGAAAATAAATCAGTAACATCAATGGTAATGTAAAACAATCCTTGCTTCCAAATTTCAGGGGTAAGGCTACTGAGAAAGGCCCATGAATCTTTAACCATATGAGGGATAGTACCCTAGATATGTTTAAGCCAATGATCAATGGCTACACCTATGGGAAATGTTTTAGAAAAACTCCCTGATATAATATGATGGAAGGGTAGGTTAATAATACACTTATGTATTTTTGGTATGCCAACTATAGTGGCCATTACCGGATGTTCTACTTTTAAGAACTTGTAAACCTCATTATTAATACGGTTGTCAATCCAAAATTCCTCAATATACATATCAATTCGTCTGTATGCAACCTGTATCTCATTAACAGAAACTGTTTCATAGTTACCAGAAGTTTGTAAGATCTCAAATATTTTTTCTACATATTCAGAATTATCATATAGCACCACCCCTCCGCCCTTGTCAGGTTTCATAACTCTGATGTTATAGTCATTCTTAAGTCGACCCAATATCTCTGCTTCTTCACGTGATAAATTATACTTCCTATTCATATAGTTTATATTATTCTGCATACTATAAATATCCTTCATAACCATTTTCTCGTATACTGCAACACTGGGGTGTGTCACAGGAACATATGTTGATTTCCTTTTTAAAATATCATTTTCAACATGTCTATGGTCATTTTGATACTGAATAGCTAAATTTATTTTTCTCAAGAATAACTTGAACTCTTCTAAACAATCTGCAATATGAAAACCTGTGTTGGGGATACATTTCATTCCCCTAGCAAATAGTTGAAAGTGTTCCTTTTTCAAAACTAATTCCGTGTAATTATACATTTTAAAATCATCTAAACTACTTACAATTCCATCTTGTGCCAGTAGTTGCTGAACATTTATATCACCCTTATCCATTAATGTCACCACTGGCCGTCCCCCCATTGGTGATACATCTGTTCCTTTTGCCCCCAGTATGATCTCTCCTGCTTCCATTTCCAATCTTTCCTCCAATTCTAAAACACCTAACATCACACATACTGTCACTCACAGTGGGGTCCCAAACACTAAGCCCCTAAGGCAAGTAAACACACTTCCCAGGACTCTGGTCACAATGGACTCCATTGTAAGATATACTGATGCCCCTCAAACTAGGCTGAATAAGGAAAAGATAAAGGTTAGTTGCTTAAATGGAGCCAGGATCCACCAAATCATGCAAGCACTCAAGTCACTATGCCACAGGTACCAGTATGATCCCATCATAGGCAATGTAGGTATAAATGACCTGAAATGTGCCTCCCTGGACATTATGGGGCTTTTGGATTATATGTCTAAGGCTGGTATGAGCCTAGCATTGAGCAGCATATTACCATCACTGAGGATGATACAATCATACAATCATACAATGATACAATGTATTACTGAGGATGATGTCACGTGCATTGAACAGCATATTACCATCACCAAGGCCGATGCCACAATATGAGAAAATAATGACTGATTTCAACAACTAGCTGTCTTTCTGGTGTCATTCTAAGGGGATCCTGTACTGTCAGCTTGGGAGAACATGGTTAACAGACTATGTTGCTTTGCCAAGGATGGGATGCACCTTTCCCTTCTAAGCTTTTGAATACTGGCTAAAATTTTATCCACACCGATAGTGCCTTTTGTAGGCAATGCCAAACTGACAAACCTACCAACATAGTAAAATTAACTCAACTAAACCTCAAGGTGTTACTGCTCAATGCCAGAAGCCTAAATAAAAAATGACACTCATTCCAACCCTTCTCACACTTGCGAATATAGACATCCATGTAGTTGCGACATGGTTTAAAACATCAAGGTTTCAGTCCCCTCCACACTTTTAGACCAGTAGCTAGATAGACAAGGGCTAATGATGTTGGTGTCTCAATATACATCATTAACAAGCATACCTCTAAAGTGGTAAAATAGGATGCCATGGTGGAGTTCCTCCATGTGCAGATCACCACAGACAAAATCCTGTACCATTTCCTAGCCAACTATAGGTCACCCTTCATGTACCTAGAAGCTCACAGTGCATACTTGGACCTACCGGAGACACTTGCCATCCAACCTAACACCCTACTCATGGGAGACTTTAATTGCTCTTCTATAGATTGAGAATCCTACACAGCCTCAGATATACATGCAAAGAGATTCCTGGATTTTGTAAATAGAAACACCTTTGACCCAGTGAATATGCCCACTAGAGGCTCTAACATGCTGGATCTCATGCTTACAAATATGGGAGAATGCTGCAACCCCCCCCCCCCCAATGTCCCCCCATGGTAACATCTGACCTGAAGCTATCTCCTTCAAAATCAAAATCAACTCTGCAATACCATTAAAATCAGTAACAGGAATGACTACAAGGCAAATTACCTTTTATTAAGTGATGGTTTGTCAAAATGCGATGCCCCTCCAAATCCAGAGACTACAGCAGCCTATGCTGAATTGTTCTCAGAAACTCTGTACAACCATGTCAATGGCTGCAGAAATGATGATATTACAGAAGTAAGTCCAGGACTAGCCACAGACACAAACCACCCTGGTGGCATCCCAAATTAAACAGGATATACAACAAAAGGAAAAATATGGCAAAAATCAGAAAGGGTAATTCCTATAAAGATAAAATTCTCTCACCAAAGAAAATCCACAACTAAGAAGGCTAATTAGGTCAAGCAAGGCCAGCTTTTAATGTTAAGATAGTCCCCTAGGTGAAAGTTAACCATAAGGCCTTCTACAGCTATATCAGAAACCTCAAGGACAGCAGTGTACTGAGCTGGTGGTTATTGATGCCACATTTACCAAGCCTGGCAATATAGTGAACCTGTTATTGGACAAATTCAGTTCAAATTTTATCTCCCCCTCACCACAAAAATCCTGCCCAAAATGCCCTCAAATATAAACCCTCCACTATTACTAGGAAACATGTACTGGCAGCACTCAGTAAAGCTAAGAACACAGCTTCAGTAGACCCTGATAATATCCCAGGATGCCTCCTGATAGTCATAATATGACTTATCAGGACTCTTGGACTCATTATTTAAACTAGAAACTTAAAACAGGTTTTGTGTCACATAAATGGAAGATTAAGATTGTCATCCCCCTTCATAAGGGAAGACCTTCAACAGATCCTGGAAACTAGCGACCCATTTGTCTGACTAGTCTTATTTACAAAGCCATGGAAAGATGTATCAAGGAAATTATCAACAAGAACATAAGAGACCTCCAGACACTGGATCCATTCCAGTTTGGCTTTGTCAAAGGAAATTCAGGCTTACTGAATCTGATGGACATCTTTGAAAAGGTCACTAAGTCAATGGATGAGGGGGAAATGGTGCATACTGCCTACATAGATCTGGCTAAAGCATTTGATACAATACTCACTCAGGCATTGTCAATAAACTTATGAAACTAGGTATAAACGCCTTTGTAGCATGTTAGATAAGTAGCTGTCTCACTGAGAGGACCCAGGGGGCTAGAATCGGTGAGGCTACCTCCACAAAGAGGCTGGTCACCAGTGGAGTCCCCCAGGATCTGTGCTGAGCCCACTCCCCTTTGGCATCTGTTGTTGAAGCCAGTGTCAAATGCCTCTGGTTAACCAAGTTTGTAGATGAATGCAAACTTGGAGCAGTTCTTGAATCTCCCCAAGACAAGAACACCCTTCAGAAAGGTCTAATACAGAGAAATGCTTTGTGCCAAAGCCATGGCTTAAAACTCAATGTCAGGAAATGCATTATAGCACCTTTTAGGAAGTATGCAACCTAGGATACCTATGTCATCAATAAGACACCCATAAAAGCTGATTCAATAGTCAGGAATTTGGGAACTCATGTAGAGCGTAACCTAGCCTTCGACCAACATGTGTCCAAGGAAGTAAGAAAATCCTTCTATGTTGCTCAACTTAAAAGCAAGGACATGGCATCTAGATTCAGAGAGGTCATCATGCCACTGTATTTGGCCATCATCAGACTCATCTTAGAGTATAATACCCCCTTAAGTACATACCTGACCAGACACATGCAGCAACTGTAACACCCACGAAGGTTCCTTACAAAAAGAATAATGGGAGTAAAGTCAACATCCTGCACTGATCGCCTCAAAGCCCTGTCTCTTTACTTGGTATCATACCAACTTCTGAGAGGTGATTTTTGCCTGGCATACAAGGCATCTGGACCCCGTTTTGATGAACCTCTTCCACATCTGCAAAACAAACACCAACAGAGCTACTAGATTAAAAGATCTAAGTTTTGCTTGTGCCATAAACAGGACATATTGAAGGGACAGATACGTTTCTCAGAGAATTCCCATTCTCTGGAAGAGGCTTACCACCCATGTTAAGCAGAGTTCCTCCATATCCCTATTTAAGTGCAATTGGGACCAATGGATGGGTAATTGGAAATTCATCCATGGTCTGGCTTCTATGTCTTTGATGGACAGATGCAGTCAGTAAATCACCCTTATATAAATAAAATTTGTGGGTCAAATTTGGGTTGCATTGCTAGACATAAGGGCCATAGTGGTTGTTGGCTAGTATACATCTATAGACCTATGAACATATGACCAACATTTAGAATCTACTGATCTTTGTTATGGCTTTCCAGGTTGGAGCAAACCGCGGTATTAATTCTTGATTCATGGATAGACAAAAAAAACTTAACTCCCACAGTCAGATTCACACAGCAATCTGGGATGCAAATGTTGAGCCAGTGGTGTCATCCTCCTGGGCATGTTAACCATCCCTACATGGGTTTGACATTTAAGAGACCCTCCTGGGCATTTTAACCAGCACCATAGTGGGTATTTCATTTAATAGATACTCCTGGACACTTTGACTAACACCACAGTGGGCATGATATTTAAAGAGATCCTCCTGGACAATTTCACTAACACCACAGTGGGCATGTTATTTAAAGAGATCCTCCTGGTCACTTTAACCAGCACCACAGTGACTATGTCATCCCTACACCAGATATTTCTCTTGATCTAGTAGGGACAATTGGAATCTGAATGGCTAAGATGAAAAGCTAAGGGATATGAGCCCCACAGTGGCAGAGGAACAAACTTTCAACAACCCACTCCAAGGATTGAGACTCTTTCTCTGGTAGATGTATTAGTTACACTCACCAACAAATCACAGACAAGGGAGCAAAATGCTGTGGTCTGTTGGCACTGTGATGGACTGCAGAGATTACAGAAATATCACACCAATGATACCTGATCATTGTACAAGAGATATTTGTTTTCTTGGCAGCTGTAGAATCAGAGACCAGGTGCTTCTACTTTGCATTAATGGCATCCTGAATGGCTATATACTTGGGGAATGACCCAATTTTCCCTCCTCCTCTTTCTTAAAATACTTATTCAGGCATTACTATGGAGAAGGAATGGGGGTCATAGGTTACTCTTTATAGTACCTCTTCTTGTTTGCATTCTTTTTAAAGGAAAGATTTTGCAGGGTGAAATTCTAAGGTTAGAAGAAATTATTTTTATCTATCTTGGAGACACTTTCACCAGATCTTCAGACTCTTCATAGGTTCCTAAGTTGAAGAAGCCACCTGTCCTCACCAGTTGCAGGTGGGGCAAGCTTCAGTACTGCAGTCCTGCATGAATGAGTATGTAACAGGTGTATACTAAAGACTTGACAATAAACTGGGCAAAAAGAGCATTCAGTTAGGGAGGACATCTGCCAAGGACACCTCAGGGATATGAGAGGTCTGCACTAGGCTTAGCACTGTCATAAGGTCACATTTCCTAAAGGTGTGGTCCTGCATCTTTTTGTACATCCCACCAAACTGAAAGCATCTATCTGACATCTAGGCCATAAACCAAATACCCTCATTTAAAAATATTCAGTTGACAACTCCATATAAGCTGATATTGGGCCCTCTGTCCACAGGGGATGGAGGGATGGAGACTATGGTAGCAAAGTCCTTGATTGGTTTGAAGTACCATAGAACCACAACCAGATGACACAACAGACCACTCCCCAGAATTATGATTGTCACTAATATGTTCCAGGAAATTAATAATGCCTGCACTGCGGGCATACCTATCAAAGTGTAAACTAGAAGTGTGTGTCCTCTAGGCCCCTCACCACCAACTGAAGCACAAGTTGAAAAAAAAAAACTGAAACACTTCCTAGTGAAATATAAGTACACAATGTGCAGGGAGTGGAGGAGTATTTCAGAGATGGATTTACAGTAAGAATGGCTTATAAGGCCTACCTATCATTTCTCTGGAAATCTGCTGATGCTCAGTCAGAGACCTGGGACTCTACATGGGATTTTCCTACTCATCCCATGTAATGAAGCTTCAATCGTCATCATACCAGTATTCTCTCCTTCTAACATTCACATGGCCACGTTGAATCATACGTGCTTATGCTAATCCTTGACATCATGTCGCTCTCAAAGACAGCAGAGAAAATGTTGGTGCAGATCTTTTCTCATTATTTAGTGGTCACAGAGACTCTTAGGTTTGCTTTTAGGCATCAAACACAGTAATTTTTCACTAATAAGAGTTAGGATTAAGAAAAAAACTGTACGGCCAGGAGAAAAGAAGTGAGAAGATCAGATACTTTATGTGCCATCTTAGTGCAGTAAGTGACATCATAGTATGTGCCAACATACTGTGCTCATGCCTCTAGGCTTAGGATGTATGGAAAAAAACTGTGAACTCCAACAGAAGAAGTTATGAAGCCAACTGCTGAAATATGATGGAGGAGCCTAATGCATTTATATGTTACAGTGAACAGTTGGCAAATGAGTACAAACAAAAAATGAGGAACTCATTCAAATGGATGTGGATTTTTTTTCTCGTGTGGCACCCCAGGGGGACAACAGGTAAGCATGGCAGCAAGAAATCACACGAGCATCCAGCCTTGCTTGTCTTTGTGGCTTTAAAACACTAGTACAGCAATACTGAACTTTCTCAGAGAAATTATAATTTTAGCAGTACATATTCTGGGAACATTTTTAATGTTTGGATCTCTGTCCATGTGTCATAACTTTAGAGGATTTTCAGGTAATTTAATTTATGTTCCTTGTGATATTTTCAGATTAATGACAAAGAAAATTTAAAATATTCAAAAGTGAAAGATACACTTAAGGATTGAGAGTAATAAATAGAAGATAGCTATCTTTTGCATCTAACTGTTGGCATCTTGCACATTTTTCAATTCATTTCTGAAAGGCTTTGTAATTTTAGTTCAGCATAAAGTATCCAAAAGGTGGACCCGCAAATGAGCTGAGGAAAAGACAGGACTGTGAAACTGTAGAAGAACGTGATGAAATGCATGCAGAACTTTTTAAAGCTCTGTTAGTGTAGTTTCCATCCTGTTATATTTCAAACTAGTCTGAATGATTAATTGAGAAGTATCCAAGTATGCAACATCACAAGTACAATCACTGCTCTGAGGGAATTACACCTTCCACTACAAGTTCTCACAGCTCAAATTCTACAGTCCCTGATACCTAGCTTCATGGAACATTTCCACAGCAGAGCAGTAACAATGTATTCATTGGGATGAGGCCACAGCAATGGGTGTAGAACGGATGCAGAGAGCTAAGGATTATCAATTCAAATTCTTTATACATATATAGAGATCAATCTGGGTTGGGAGGGTGGCCTAATGGTTAAGGTGTTTGCCTTACAAACACAAGCTTCAGGGTTTGAGTCACACAAGGGATAACTGGCTAGGCTTAAAATGGCTCGCAAGGGCAGTTAGCTTAGTACTAATCTATGAACCTATAACTATCTATCATTATATATATATATATATATATATATATATATATATATATATATATATATATATATATATTAGTGGGTGTGCGCATGAGTATACGGATCATATGTGGTTGAGATTTGGATATAATTTATTTGTTTGTACAGTATGTGGCAGATGGGTGGTTGTGTGAGTTATGTCTTGGAAACTGAGGCAACAAGCAAGAAACAGGAGTATAACCATTCCCATGTAGTGCAAATAAGCATCATATGCAAGACCTCATATCCTAACATTGTATTTATTTAATTTGATTCCATTCTTTCTTGCTTTTTTTCAACATTTTATTTGTGAAAAATGTGATTTTCTTTCTTATCTTCTTTACAAGTTAAAAAAATCTTTAAAAACATTTTAAGTAAACAGCCTTGATTTTGCATCTGATTGACTAATTCTAGCCTTAAATCTGCTTTTCTTTTAGAATGAACTTATTTTTTAAATATAGGGAAATGTAATTTCCTCATATCATTGCCACTTTACATAAAATATGTGTATGTGTTTTAAACACAGCACCCATTGCAGACATCTGAATGTGTCTATCCTCGTTGTATCCTATCATATTTTTTATTAAAATCATTCAAATTTGCTTAAGAAATCTTACAAACAAGAGTTATTTTTGTGATTATCAATCTTGTATAATATATATATATATATATATATATATATATATATATATATATATATATATATATATATATATATATTGCGTCTTTCGGCTTTACCCAGTTAGGGGTTGCCACAGCGGAACTCTGGTCCACTAATAATCGGTAGTTGATTTTTACGTGCCGAGTTACCAGCCCTGATGCGTCTCCATGCAGAAGACGCTCTAGCTGAGAATCGAACCGGACAGCATCTTACTGTGAGGCGACAACGCTAGCTTTACACTCTTGGCACTCCAGTAACATACTTTGATGTTATTCACTTTCTTAAAAAAAAAGAAAAAAATTGTCTTATGCTCTCAAATTGCCTGTAATATTTATAGTAAAAAGACAGCTGTTTTGCAGATTTTTTTGTACTAAACTGCATGTTGTTTATGATACAAATTTATTATTTTAGTTTTAAATTTATGATGCAAGTTGTTAAATATACTGAATTTTGCAGAAGTAAATGAAATTATTTTAGTTCTTAGAAACATCGCACATATGGAGTGTAAATACGTGTGTGATGTTGATAATAGATTACAGATAAAATGTGGTACTTTTACTGAAGTATATGTTCATAGCAGCAGGATTACTCACATGTTTTATCATAACTTTCCAGTAAAGTAACATATGCATTTTATCGGCATTAGAAAAGTGCAATGCATACATTCTTGTGTATTTACCAAACCTTATATGACCAGATCTTACCTGAGCAGTAAAAGTTAGGTTTGTTTCACTGCAGCTGTTGCAAGCGATGGCCAGCAGCCTACAGCTAATGCTGGAAGGACCAACCTACTCCATAATCTACTGTTCATTTCATCATCATCAACACCAACAACCCCCTTTTTCCCATTTTGTCCATGATGTCAGGGTGTTGTGTCAGCTGTCGCCATCTCTCTATATTCAATACTACTCTCCTGCCTCCTTTGATGCTCATACCTGACTGTCACAGGTCTTCTCTCACACAGTCCGTCCACCTCTTTGCTGGATGACCTTGTTTGCTCTTGCTTTCTTCTTGTCTGTTTCAAATCTTCTTCACTAGATTATCTTTGGCTTTTCTGTACATGTGCCCAAACTACCTTAATCTGTTCTCTTTGATGTTTTCTGCAATTGGAGCTACTTTAGCTTTTTCTCTTATGTCCTCCTTTCTTCATCTGTCCCACAGTGTGTAACCTACCGCCTGCCTCAGGTACTTCATCTCCATAACCTGTAGCTTCCTCAGCTGCTCTGCCTTTACTGCCTCGGTTTCCATGCCACACAGTAGTACCAGTCACACTACTGTTTTGTACACCTTACTTTTCAGCTTCTTTGGTGTTCTGTCATACACTACCCCTGACACTCTGTGCTAGTTGGCTGCAGCCCATCTGATTCTAGCTTTGATCTCCTTATTCAGACTTCCCTTCTCCTCAACCACCTCTCCCAGATTCTTGAAGTTGTTAACCTCTTCCACTATTTTGCCTTGTATCTCAATTCTCAGCTTCTTCTGAAGTCCACCATTGCAGCAATTACAACTGTCTTATCTGAACCCAGTTTCATCCCGTGCCTTCAGTTTTACATTCCATCCCCCTATCCTTTTTCTGAAGTTGTCGCTCAGAGTCTGCCTGTAATGCCACATTGTGTGCATACTGTAACTTTATTGATCTGTCCCCCTGACCTGTTCACTAATGTAGTCCATCACCAATATGAACAGCAGCGGGTTCAGAGCTGAACCCTGAGGGTGCATACCTACTCCCATTGGGGACCCCTCTGTAAGACCAAACACTGTTTGTACTTGAATTATTGGATTATTTATATCTACATAATGACTGCATCAGCCGATCCATTAGCCTGCTGCTCACTTTTTTCTTACTTCTCTCACTCACTCATCCACTTCTACTTCTTTAGATAACCTTCCATTACTACTGTACTCCCTATCTCTTTAACTCCACCTTTGTGTTCTCTTCTTGTATACAAACCTACAACCAGTCCTGGAAGAAAGATAACTTCTTCCATCCTGTTATCTCTCTTAAAACTAAAAACTGTACATTGATCTATTTGTTTTAAACTTCACTGTTTAACTTCCCTTACAAGTCTTGTCACCTTCTCTAACTCTCACTGTGTTGCTTGCAAGGCGATAGTGATCTATGCCCACATTGAGTATGTACCTCCTCACAAATGTCTAAACACTGGTTATGTAAACACTTAAGTTAGGATCAACCCCACCTTATTAGTACCCAAGTTGACAAGCCGCAACACATGTGTAGAAAAGACTAAGTGCCCTCCCCTAAAAAAATAAAAAAATAAAAAATAAAACATTCAAACAATGCTTCTGCAAAGAAGGCATGTTCTTTACACCCTAATGCCATCACTAATAGTACTGTGAGATCACAAGCATAAGCGGAAAGAAGAGCAATTGGTACTGTTTGAAACCAATCCCTATCAGCCATAGTCTGGTAAACTCAGCAATTCCACTGAAATAGCTCCTAAGTGAAAAGTAATGTTTCTTTCACAGTGGCTCTCCCATCACAAACGACTATCACTTAATGCGTAATTAAAAGAATAAAAATATCATTTGTGTCAAAAATACAAGGAATTGATGCACACAACTTACCAAAGAAACCATACAAGAAATGACTTCCTTCACAGAATCCTAATTAAAACAAATTGGATGGGAATAGCTGACATACAAATAAAGTAGGTTAATATCAAGTTACTGTTAAGAAATGTGATTTTGCAAAAACCCAGCACTTCAGTCATAACCCTGAATATATAAGCCCCATTATTTCTCACTGCTCATCTAACTCACTCTGCGTCAGTATATCATTTCTATCTGTCCTTTTAATCTCAGTTTCAGGTTAGCATTAGTTATTGGGGTTCCCTCTTGAGTACTCATCCTTAAACCTACAAGCTAACTGTACGATCTAATAAAACTATCCCTGAGCATGTACAATCTGTGAATGACTTGTTAGGAATGACCTTAACATTTTAGAAGGGATAGTTTGCATTGCTTCCCCACCACCCCATTACTATACTCCATGTCTTTGTTAATATTACGGGGTGCTTGACTGAGTACAAGCATTTCATTGTTTGGCATGATTTAAACCTGTCCTGCTCTGTAAATGCCTCCAATTTTATCAAAATATGCACTTAAAAGGTTATCAAAGTGTTGTTTGGATTATAACTCACAAATCTCACAAGTTATCTAACTCCCCCTTTTATAAACAAAGAAAATGTATAGTTCACCAGATAAGGAGTTGAAAGCACAACTGAAAATGGTTAAAACTTTCTCAGATGATATAAGGATATCATTTGGTCTTGATAAATGTGCAAAAGCTACATTGAAAACAGGAAAACTGCAGGACCAAGAAAATATCAGTCTAGGACAGGAATGTGATATAAAGGAACTTGAGCAGGAAGAGGTGTATAAATATTTGGGAGCCGATGAACTACTGACAAGAAAACATGAACAAATGTGAACAAAACTCAGTAAGAAATAACTCAGAAGACTAAAACTTACATTGAAAACAGCTCTGCATCTAGGAGCAAAGTCCAGGCTATAAACCAATATGCTCTTCCTGTTCTGTTCTAACTTACGGTTTTGGTGTAATTGACTGGCCCTCAAAAGGTATTGGATCAGTTGGACAGGAAAGCAAGAAAAATGCTTCACAATTATCAAATGATATATAAAAGTCAATGCATACCAAAATTATATATTCCTCGTTCTGAAGGAGGTATGAACCTCCTCGAAACTGATTACATGTCTATATCTGCAATTGTGGACTGCATGCATATCTGCTGACCTCACCAGATCCAAATGTAGTGAAAGTTTTAAAACATGAAGAGAGGGAGTCTAAATGACTTTCCAGCTTAGTTTAGCAGAAGCATATAGGTGTTGAGTGGGAATGGAAATCAAACCAGAGGTAGACAAAAATCAAGCAGCAACTGAATATGCAAACAAACAAAACAAAGAAAATATAATGAAAAAGATGAAATGAAAAGACAAGAAATGTGGAAAAGGCATAAATATAGTTACAAGTACAGAATACTCCTGCAACAATCCCACGCTGATCAGGATTTCACGTAGGAATGGTTAAGGAGAGGTGGCTTTAAACCAAAAAATGAAAGGCTAATATTAACTTTGCAGGATAGTGGACTATGTACACATTAGTTTACAAAGTTGATTGAACACATGGAGAAATAAACGGTTGCACATCTTGTTGCTAGGTGTGATACACTAATGGCAGAGGGACTCTAAACTGAAAGGCAAACCAATGTGGCAAGACTGCTGAACGGGAGTTGAAAAAGCTGAGAAGCATTGGAAACATGAGCCACAAAACTTTAAAGAAAATGATGAAGTTTATCTCACATGAGATCACCCATTACCAGCAGTTCAAAAAATAGATGTGAGAAAAACAGATACGATAGTCCATGAAAGGAAGACAAAATTAGCATCAATCATTGAAATTGCTATATCCAGTGATTACAGTGTCTTATGTGCAAAGAGACACCAAGTCATAAAATGCCAGGATATGCAGGGAGAAATGAGAGCAATGTGGAAGAAAGATACCCAGACAGTTCCAATAGTAATAAGAGCAATGGGTCTTATAAAAAATAATTTACAATCATATTTAGATATGCTACCAGTACAAGTAACTCAGTATGAATTACAGGAGAAGTCATTTCTGGGCATGTTATGGGTGATACGAAGAGCACTTCTGGATAACATCAAAGACTGAAACAATACTGATTCAACAAACTTAAATCATACCCTGACTAAATAAGTTCCATTCCCATCATGGTATTAGAAACCCAAAAGACTTGGAGACATTAAACCGAGAGTTACCAATGATCTGTCTCATTTTTTAGTTAAACAAAATGCACCTGGTCAGCCATTCAGCTGTTTAATAGAGCTCTATCACTATTAATTACTGCTTGAATTTGTTACTATCAACTGGTAATTGGTTTATGTTCAGACAGTAACTTTGCCAAGAAATACTTCTGATATAAAATACTTACCTCAGTTTATTTGAAGAGTCAGCAGTCATGCTCTCTCACAAATAATTCCAGATTCCTGCAAAATGCTGCATTTAATCTGGTTTGCTGCACCTGCAGACATGAGGTCTAGCAATGGCATTGGAAATTATCAGGAGCATTAAAAATAACATTACCTGTCTCACCAAAATTGTGAAAGCTTTTTTTTTTCACATAAGCAAACATCACTTTTTAACAAATCTAAAAATTTTGAACAGACATTAGTTTAACTTCAGGTGGACCCAGATGTAACACGCCTATCATTATCAATGTAAATGGTAATCTTAACAATGATTCATCTTCTCTTAAGTCACTCTGATTAACCTCGCCCCCTTTCCTGTCCCAGCTCTATTTTTTTTTAGATTTCACGTTTCCTCTTTTTCAGACCTGTTAGTGAACCATTACAGATAAAATTAGTCACAACCCTCAGTCATGGGAGACATGAGTGTGATTGCATTAGTAATCAAAACACACAACTCCAAACCATTGACAACTTTTATAAAATCCAGAAAAATCAAGTAAGATCACAAGACAGATAAAAAGCAAAATTTTCGAGTAGAGCTATTTTACAATGCATAATAAAATTTCCTAATATATATGGATTTAAATGCAAGTCATGCAACAAAACTTATAAATCAGATTCTTCAGATTAATAAGCAGCCCAAACTTAAAAAAAAAAAAAGAAATTCTTAAAGAGATAATGTTTCAACTTAAGAACTGGTGAAGCTTGCTGTTCTATTTAAACCAGGTGGCTCATCATAGTGAGGACTTAAGTGAGACTTTCATTGAATTATGCACCTTTGTTAAAAAGTCAAATTTAAAACATATTTTTAAAAACCAACCAGTTGCTACAGGATGTGCATTGAAGCACAGCAGTCTGTTTACACGTATGAGTCAATGTGTCACTAATACCTGTTATACTAAGTGTGAACAACTAATTTATGATTTATTTAAAGAGCAAATGGAAACTAAATATGTAAAATATGTTCATTAGCTAAATAAGAGCAAACAGTTCTAAAGCAATTATGAAAAAAAATGAGAACTTGAATATTAAAGATGCTGACAAAGACGTGCTACTGTACTTTGAATAACAAATTTTATGCTGGTCCTATGTTTAATTTATCATTTGGAAATACGTTTATGAAAGTTAATAAAATATCTGTTGATGACATAATCTTTAAAGTAAAGAATGTATTATCTGATTTGCAGTAAAGTAATGATACATCAGTGGAAAGCAGTAATGTCAGGTCTATTGTTTCTCTGGTAGTCCAAGTTTTAAATGGACCTACAAAATTTACAAAGATAAAAATAATTCACTAACGAGACATTTTGCTGGCAATGGTAAATAGGTAACTGAATCGATTTATCCTTATTTTGAATTTGTTTTAAAACGTTATTGACAGTATTTAAAAAAATGCATAAATATACTAGTGATTTTTTTAATTAGTCTATCTATCTAGTCAGGATAAAGGTTTGAGTAATGTCATTCTGGTAATCATAGATGTTAATTCACTTTTTACAACATCTAGGCTATTGCAGAACTTTTATGTACACACAGTACAATGAATGGAAGAAAAACAAGACTATTTGTCTATTACTGGATACTGTTCTAAGCAGTAATATATTTTGTTTAATGAAACTTTTTTATCTGCAGAAGTCAGTGGTGGTTATGGGCACCCCAGTCACTAATACCAATGCTAATTTAGCCTTGTGGAACTTGGAAGAGAGTTGTATATTTAACATAAATGGCCAATGTAGTTCCTATGTTTTTTTAGCCTGGTTAAAAAAAAAAACTTTAATAAATAAGATTAAGGATTTTCATCAACAAACTTGCAACAGACTTCTTCAGAATCTAGTTTGTTGAGTAATATGTCTTCCTTAAATACCTGCAGAGTTGGTCACATGATGTATTTTATTTTTATTTTATTTTGAATCTGTTAACTGGGGTAGAGCACAGATCCCACTGGCCGTATTTCAGTATCAGCCCAGGATAAACACAACAGATGCATGACATATACAGAATGAATAACAAAAATGCAATATATACATATATTGCATACAAAGTGCATATCAGAATGGGCTTCAAGGTATAAAGGCAATAGATAAATGACATTACATACAGGGTGACTAATAAAAGAGAATAACCCATAATGTGGTTTATTGCTATTAGTTATAGCAATCAACTCATCTCACTGCTATTTTCCTACAGAGTGACTAACAAAACGCAATGGCTATTCACATTCACGGGTCTTACATGTGCATAATGGTAATTGGTGAAGAGCAGCACTACATTAATATGCAAATGTAGTCAGCAGATGTTATTCCTGCTGACTGTGTAAATGCACTTGCATGTTGTTAAGAAAGTCTACTTAAGGAAAACGTATAAGTACGTGAAGATACATTTTATGTGAAGAGAAGCAGGAAGCCCAATTACATGCAGAAGGTGCCATGCATGTTCTCTTACTACTGCGATTCATAGAGAATGCATGTTCTCTTACTACTGCGACTCATAGAGATAAATGTAAAAGGGCATCATGTGCATTCAGCATGCATAAAGTACACTGAATTCATATGAGTAAGTTTAAGAGTGACATATCACCTTGGGTTTCTTGAGTTAGGTGGCAAATTACTTTGGAAATGGCAGACTTTTTAAATTAGAAAAAATAATGGACATATTTTAAATTGATGTGAAACAGTTCAAAATTATGTTCAGTTATTGAGTTAACTTGTTCTCTTCATATGATAGGTATATTACTATAGTTTTGGACAATACTGTGTCATTTGTAAATGGGAAATCATCAGAGCATTAGTGGAAATGTTAATGATCAGTGAGAAGTCATTTACTTTGGTGTCTTTTGGTGATTGTGCATAGTTGGTAGAAATGCAGTGATTTAATTCAGAATTACTGACTTGGCAGGGATGTTTTGTTGTCTCAACATGTGTCTTTAACTGGGAGATGTTTCTGTCAGTGATAAATAGGAACTGACAGTATTATGATTACAAGAAAGTGGTAGGGGCAAAGGAAAGGATGGGTCTGTAACAAACTGCTTTCTGTAGTATTGTGAATGTACTCATATTAGTGCAGACATCACTTCAGCACAGCTTTACTAGGCTGGACTCTGCATGTGAATATAATTATGGGGGCTGTGTCACATGACTTTTTTCTGAGGTTGTCAGACATGCTTTCATTGTTGTTTTGTTTGAGATTATTGTGTATAGCTGTGGCATTTTATGTGCAACAATGACACAGAACAAGGGATAAAGGTAGAGAGAGAATAACTCAAATAATTTCTACAGGGTCAGCAATGGAAACAGCTAAGTTTGCATTAAGTTACAGCATCTGTGTGGATTGTAAAGTAGATTGAATAGGTGCAAACCTGCTTTTTACAACAAATCTGGGGACTGTGTGGAACAATTACTATTATTCTCAAATAGGTTTCATTAGCATGGGTTACAGTCTTTCTCATTTACATATCATTATGAGTTTATTTGCTTATTCTTAATTTCTGTTGTCATGCTTTAACATAAATGGCCTCTATGAATTGCAGCCTAGCTACACCCATTTGCAAAAGGTGTGGATACCGCTACCACTTCTGCACATTGACCATGAATACTGGCCAGTATATACATGCAGTGAGTGAAAATCAGAGCTGGCATGTTGAAAGAATCACAACAAAAAGTAGAGTGAGAAATGAAGGGTAAGAAGAGGTTAATGTATATGACCAGAGAGATAGCAGATGCATTTTCCTAGAGTCTTAAAATGTGCTTTGTTTCCGATCAGAAAATGATTTAGAGGCATGATCTCTCAGAAAAAAACAAGAGATTCCTACAGTTTCAGGGAAAACATAGTCTGAACAGTGAAGCCTAGTTTGGTGGGTTTGTATGAGACGACACAAGTCCTCTCCTACAAATTAAAGACTAAAGTTAAAAGATCATGTGATACTGGACATACAAAAATGAATGCTAGACAAAATTTAAACAGACAAGAATAAATCAATATTTCAAATACAATTTAAGGCATGAGCTCCTGCTGGAAGATGGCATTATCCAATGAACTCAAGAACATGTTAGGCACTTTGCAACATTTGTCTTTGGTAGATCCCATAATATCAAACAGTCACTGGAACAAGGAACAAGGATGTATGCCCAGCAACAAAAAAACAACTACAGTAAGAAATCAATGGGCAAATGCGGTAAATAAAAATACTGTAAATACATTTGTGACACTCCCAGTATATCATCAGTTATGACATATTTGTAGGATGCCCAGTGCGTTACAGTTGTGATAGCAGCAGAGTGGTCAATTGTAACGGTTTTTGTTTCGGCAAAATGGAAAGGGCATCAAAATGGAGAATATATGACTATTACTCTGACATTAAGGTAAAAAATTAAAATAATTAACTTTTAAAACAAGCACTGACCTATAGAAAATTTTTAAGTTTTAATATTTTGTATTAGAGAAAGTTCCTATTCACATTAAGGGTGGATCTTGGGAGACATGGCTAGAATAAAGGGAGTTGGTATGACAGCTGTATCTTAATGGCACTCCGCCACTGGGACTTAATGGACATTTATCAATAGCAAGTGTACTGAAATTTAGATCCACAAAATTTTAAACTTCAAGTTTTTATAAAATGTTACATGCTGCTACATTTCTTATGCTTTTTATTTATTCATAATTACACAATTCTACAATGTAAAGAAATATTTTAAAATTTACTTTGGATCTTGTTAGATTTTGTCAACCATTCATTATCATATGACCAGCATCAGCTGAACTTTAATAATGTAACCTACTCTGCATCCATTTAAGGAAGACATGTTAAATAAAAAAACTAGAGTCTGACGAGGTCTATTACAATTTGGTAGACTTAAGTGCTTAATCTTTTTTATTGAAGTGTTTATTGTGTGGATTGTTGACATGGTACAATATTTTTATCAGGTTGATCTCACTTTCTTGCTGTTCAGTTCTTATGTTTCTTTCTTTAAAAGTTTTGTTAATGACATATTTATGCGATGGACTGGTACACTACACTATTGGATAAACTGGCTTTGCATCTTCGTAGTACTACTAATTTTTGGAAGTTAAAAAGGAACATTCAAAGGTAGACATTTCTTTTTTTGATGTTGAGGTATCTATTGTTAGTAATGGAATAAATGTAAAAATATTTACAAAAGATATAGAGGCTAACAAATATTTACATTATAATAATATACATCCTAGGTATGTCTGTGATGTAATTGTGCATAGTCAAGTTTTAAGACTAGCTCGATTAATACAAAGGTTGAAGATTTTTGTACAATGTATTGAAAGGATAACACTACTATTTGACCAAAGAGGTTGAAAACGTACTTTGTTAAGAATAAATCAAGACAGAGAGTAGTCACATTTTGCACTGATATGTCTGTGTGTGTGTGTGTGTGTGTGTGTGTGTGTGTGTGTGTGTGTGTGTGTGTGTGTGTGTATGATGCACGCATTTTGTGCTGTTGTGATTTATTTTTTAACAGCAGAACCCATTTGAGTATTTTTTTTTTATTTTAAATACAGATTCTGTTTTAGTACTGGCTGCTAGCTAATGAAACATGCTGGACTTGACATTTGTGGGGTCAGTGAGCTGACACTGTATAGAGGAAATATAGCACAAACTGTACAAATGATTAGCGAGACCCCATGGTATAGAAATATTTGGAGTTCACTAGATTCACATAGTTTACTCAGCGTAAAAGTTTATGTGAAATTAACAGTATTTATGTGGTCAAAGTGTGTCATGTGTCTGCAGTGATATAATGTTAGACCATATCAATACAAAGTGGAATATTAAGGTTTGTGTAGAAGTAGAGAGTGACTTTTGGATATTTTGTGTTGTACATATTTGGGTAGATGTTTGTAAGGACCACAACATTTATTCAAGACCATATTATCAGAATGAAAAGAGTTCAAATGGTAGTATATATGCCTAGTACTACCATGACTCTAAGTTTAGCTGGTTGGTACAAAAATAACAGCTGTTTGAAAAATCACAGTTTGCCTAGGTGTTCCTATTTTAAGTATAGCTTGTTTCACACCAGAGCAGTGGGGTTTGTGATACTTTTCTGCAAAATAATTGCACAGAACTGCTGCAACAAGTGACAAATTGGTGCAAAAACACCCCTCTATGTGTTCTACTACAGCATCACACCCCTGTTAGCACATACGTGTTAACTGCACCGCTTTGCTGCTCATTGGAATTCAAGGTCAGATTGTACACAGTCAAAACATTTATAATATTCTTATTTGATTAATTATTTATTTTACAGATATATATAAGGGTGGCATTGAAACCTAATATTCAGGGCATAGCTGCCAAAACGCATCTGGCATGATTCCATAAATATACCTATTGAAGAACATGCCTGCTCATATAATGGTAAAGATTAATTGGTATCAGTTTGTTAAGTAGGTAACTGAAATGGCTCTTCCTCGATGTTTTTAACCATGACTGGAGCCATACGAGCATTGATAAATACTGTACGCGTGTGTGCGTGTGTGCGTGTGTGTGCATGTGTGTGCATGTGTGCGTGTGTTTGTGTGTGAGTGTGTGTTTACAGTTTTACTGTAAACAGTTAACCAGCATGTCTGTTGAAGGTGGGTGGAAACTGTAATAGAATGAGAAAACCGTTTTTGATGCAAAAGAAAGAATATGAAAAGTCCACACAGTGAACAGACATCAGGAATGAGCCTAGTTCCATAACTGTGAGGGAGATATTTTGCCACAGATCCTCTAAGTTGCTTAATTATTGTCTGATGATAATTTATGATGTATTCAGAGAAGTCATCTCATGAACAGACTTGTATATTTGATGTTCCTGGCTCTTGTTAGATAAGTCATTGCCTGACAGTGCATATGTTTTGTAAGATAAGTCATTGTTTTGCATTGCATATGCTTTGTTAGATAAGTCATTACTTGGCAGTGCATATGTTTATTAGATAAGTCATTGTTTCGCAGTGCATATGTTTTGTTAGATAAGTCATTGCTTGGCAGTGCATATATTTTGTTAGATAAGTCATTGCTTGGTAGTGCATATGTTTTGTTAGATAAGTCATTGCTTGGCAGTGCATATGTTTTGTTAGATAAGTCATTGCTTGGCAGTGCATATGTTTTGTTAGATAAGTCATTGCTTGGCAGTGCATATGTTTTGTTAGATAAGTCATTGCTTGGCAGTGCATATGTTTATTAGATAAGACATTGTTTCACAGTGCATATGTTTTGTTAGATAAGTCATTGCTTGGCAGTGTATATGTTTTGTTAGATAAATCCTTGTTTAGTATTGCATATGCTTTGAAACACAAATAGGATGAATCAGCTGAATAACACCCAAAACAAGTTTACCAGGAACCAAAACAGCAACTGGCAGCCACTCGGTCATTAAAGGTCCGTCCTCACCACAAGGAAATCACAATAAATTCACTTCCATAATGCAGAATAAATAAAAACATAGTAGTTTATTACAGCATCCACAGATTTAGCGCTTTCATCTTATAACATGAAACTTCATCAGAATAACTCACTTAAAATCATTCCCTTTTTTATAACAGTCATACATTGCCCATTCGTTCACATTTATACATTGGTATTACGTCAATCATATAATTAAAAAACCCTCACATCTTAAAAAAACCCTCACATAGAATTAATAATTCCATATTATACGTATTTAAAATTCCTATACCACATAAAATATATTAAATACAAGAAAATGTGTATATACATCTACATAAAACATACTATTTGCAAAGACATATACCCATGTTCCTAACTTATATTTTGGTCCTCATTTTTAAGGCCAGGAATGGATAAATGGTCATTCAAACCAGGTCTGGTACAGGCATCCAACTGCATTTGCCAAATTAACTCACAAAACTCTAACAAAGTTTCCCAGTCCCCTCCCCTATCCAAGGGTCTGACCTGTTCAATTATCCAAAACTTAAATGCAGCTCCATCACACTCCTGTGTATGTCTATAGAGTGCATTGGTATCTTTTTTCCTATCAATGTCATAGATATGTTCATGCACTCTATATTTTAAATTTCGTTCTGTTTTGCATATATGGTAGGAGAAACATTTTTGGCAATATGCTAGATAAATCACCCCTTTTTCTGGCAGGTATAATACCCCTTCGCTACCATATTATTATTATTATTATTTAAACTGGGTGTACATAACTCATTCAGGTTAGCTATCCACTTGCACTGATGACAACCCCCACAGGCTTAAGTCCCTAGCTTTTTCCTAGCCCCAGTACTGTAGTACTCCTGTTGATATCTGCTCTCTCTCTCTCAAAAACATTTTTCAAATTAGCTCCTCTCCTAGAACTGAATTTCAGGGGTACATGAAAAATTTTTAAACTATTATGCATGATTTTAAATATATTCCAGTACTTTTGAACTATTTGCCTTACCCTACTTGTATCTTGGTTATATCTCATGACAAAATAATGCCCATTCTGTCCTTCATTTATTCTTGAGGAAGCTTTACATAAAATTTCTCCGCTCCTTCTATCAAATTGGTGGTCACCATTTAATAAGGGAACATATTTTGTACCCCACCGTTCAGTAATTTCAACTTTAATGGTTTGTATTAATTCAGTCGGATACTTCCTATCCTCAAATAATTTACCAATAAAGTCAATTTCTTCCACAAAAATCTTCCCTCCTTGATGTCATTCGGGCCATGCAGACCATCTGCCCCTTAATAATATTGTTCTTTAAATACTGTGCATGATTACTATCAAGGTGCAGGTATAAATTAGAGAAATATTTTTTCCTATATATTCTAGACAGTAATCTCTGGTTGATACTATCCTTATATAACCTGACATCCAAATAATCAACCTCCACCTCCCCTACATGGTAGGTAAATTTTAGAAATTCTGTAGTGGATTCAATATAATTAATAAATGGAGATATACTATCAGCAGGTCCTTTCCATATCACAAGGATATCATCCAAGAAACGAAAATAGCCCTTAATGTATTGCCAGTAGTTTGAAGTGAATACATAGTGCTTCTCCCAGTATAACATAATAATACTGGCATACACAGGGGCACATGAGGCCCCCATAGCAACTCCTTCGAGTTGCTTATAGTATTCTCCCTGGAAATACAAAAAATGATTCTTAAGTATAATTTCCATGTTCTCAGTAACTATCATCAAGTCCATAGCTGTCAAAAACCCCATCTCAATAAGCATTTCTTTAAACCATCTCAAACCCAAATCCTGGGGGATTACTGAAAATAAATCTCTAACAACAGTAGTCACAAAGCAGAATTCATCAAATCCTATACTATTAACTTTTCATAAGAAATCCCAAGAATCAATTAATATGTGGTCATACAAAGCATAAAAGGGTTTCAGTTTTTCATCCACAAATACCCCTAAAGGTTGTGTTTTTGACCCACCAGATGAAACAATAGGTCTAAGGGGTGGATTGTTAACATCTTTATGTGTTTTTGGTATTCCAAAAATACCAGGTATGATAGGTTTTTTAACCATAAAAATTTATATAAATCACATTCAGTAGCTCCTTGCATAAAATTATCCTCCAATATCCAATCTATATGTCTATAAGCCACATCTATTTCACCTTGGGGTACCTGTGAGTATCTCCCATCAGTATTTATTAGTTCTATCATTTTACCACTGTAATTGGCCTGTTCCATCAGCACCACCCCACCCCCTTTGTCTAGTTTCTCCTCTTTTGTTAAATTGTCTTTATACCACCTCTTAGTACTCCTCAACTTTTTAACTTCACTTTCAACAAGTACACCAAAATTACTTAGTACGGGGTGTAGGTGTGGGTTTATAATGCTTTTTTTATGCAACCTATCTCTAGGGGTTCCAGCACATCCTTCTGAGAACATTTCTTTTAAATTCAAATTCCTTATAAACATTTTAATGTCCAAAAGGGTCTTACAATATTTTCATTATAAACATTTTAATGTCCAAAAGGGTCTTACAATATTTTCCTTTTCTAGCAGGAACAAAATTAAATCCTTTTTCAAAAAGTTCAAAATGTATTTTCTGTAGGGGAATGTCAGTATAGTTAAATATATGGAAACCATTATGGGTATAAATATACCGTACATTCTCAATATCATATATATCAGGATCCTGTCTAAAATACACTATTTCATTAAACTCATGATCAACCTCCCCCATTTCTCCCACCATACCATCAATTATCTCATGATCCCCTGTCCCCTGTGAAATCTGTTGCAATTGTTGTTGGTTCCCCATCTCTGGGTAACTTGAGCATATGATGGTTGTATTGCCATATTCTGTATTCTCAAGGATCTCCTCGGGGGTGATCTCTCTAAAGGGGGGCTCTATGGTTATTCATATTTTACCCATTATCATTCTCCCTATTATTTCTCTGTACATTTCCTTCTCTTTTATTTTTTGGTAAAAACATAGAGTATGCATATCCATCCTGATATTCTTTGGCATCTCTCTTTAATTTATTTTGTTTTCTCTCATAATTTTTTGCCATATCTTTATCCACATCATGCAATGCACAAAAATATTTTTCTTTGTATTCGTTAATAGCAAATAACAAATCATCCTGTATTTTCTGGTTTAATTCACTTATATCAGTCAACATTTTACTCTTTTGTTTCTCATTTTCTACAATTATAATTTGCATACTTTCTAACCCACAATTATTTAATACAGCAACAATTTTATCAAATATTTCAGAACCATTGCACACATTATTTGGGAATTTATCAAGTCTTAGCCCCCTAGGTACACACTTAGAGGCTATACATTCCCTCAAAAACCAATTATCTAACATACGACTTTTGCATATGTCTTGTTAGATAAGTCATTGCCTGGCAGTGTATATGATTTATTAGATAAGTCATTGCCTGGCAGTGTATATGTTTTGTTAGATAAGTCATTTTTGGCATTGCATATGTTTTGTTAGATTAGTCCCTGCTTGACAGTGCATATGTTTTGTTAGATAAGTAATTGCTTGGCAGTGCATATGTTTTGTTAGATAAGTCATTGCTTGGCAGTTCATATGTTTTGTTAGATAAATCATTGTTTAGCAGTGCATATGTTTTGTTAGATAAGTCATTGTTTGTTAGTGCATATGTTTTGTTAGATAAATCATTGTTTAGCAGTGCATATGTTTTGTTAGATAAGTCATTGTTTGTTAGTGCATATGTGTTGTAAGATAAGTCATTGCTTGGCAGTGCATATGTTTTGTTAGATAAGTCATTGTTTGGCATTGCATATGCTTTGTTAGATAAGTCATTACTTGGCAGTGCATATGTTTATTAGATAAGTCATTGCTTTGCAGTGCATATGTTTTGTTAGATAAGTCATTTCTTAGCAGTGCATATGTTTTATTAGATAAGTCATTAATTGGCAGTGCATATGTTTTGTTAGATAAGTCATTGTTTGTCAGTGCATATGTTTTATTAGATAAGTCATTGCCTGGCAGTGCATGTGTTTTGTTAGATACATCATTGTTTGGCAGTACATATGTTTTGTTAGATAAGTCATTAATTGGCAGTGCATATGTTTTGTTAGATAAGTCATTGTTTGTCAGTGCATATGTTTTATTAGATAAGTCATTGCCTGGCAGTGCATGTGTTGTGTTAGATACATCATTGTTTGGCAGTACATATGTTTTTTTTAGATAAGTCATTAGCAGTGCATAGGTTTTTTTAGATAAACCATTGCTTGGCAGTGCATATATTTTGTTAGATAAGCCATTGTTTGGCAATACATATGCTTTGTTAGATAAGTCATTGGCAGTGCATATGTTTTGTTAGATAAGTCATTGTTGGCAGTGCATATGTTTTGTTAGATAAGTCATTGTTGGCAGTGCATATGTTTTGTTAGATAAGTCATTGTTGGCAGTGCATATGTTTTGTTAGATAAGTCATTGCCTGGCAGTGCATACATAGGTTCATAGGTTGTTACTAGGCTGTCGGCCCTAGGGCCTATACAAGCCTAGCCATAACAATTCCCTGGCTATTTCTTCCCACACTATTTACTTGCCTGGAACGCTGTCTAGCAGGGAAAGTGACGTGATCCCCGGGGTGAATTTTCTTTCTCCCATCCAATTGGCAAGGTTCCTTTTGAAGAGGGCCAAAGAGGCGCTCTGCTTGACATGTATGGGCAGTCTATTCCAGAGTCTGGAGAGTCTCTGGGTCAGGAACCTATCCCTCCAGCATGTTTTATTTTATTGTGATGACAAGGTTTAGCTCCCTGGAGCATGTAGCTCTGAGGGATTGGGATTTCTTTAAGTGTAGCATGTCCAACACCTCTGGGTTTGACATGGTCTTAAGCAGAGATCGCCTCTGAGTAGAAGATATGTGACAGAGTATAGATGGAGTTTTTTAAGGCGGTCAGCATAAGGCATCTGCTTTAGGCCTGTGATTTGTTTACTCACATTTTGTTAGATAAGTCATTGCATGGCAGTACATATGTTTTGTTAGATAAGTCATTGCATGGCAGTGCATATGTTTTGTTAGATAAGTCATTGCTTGGCAGTGCATATGTTTTGTTAGATAAGTCATTACCTGGCAGTGTATATGCTTTGTTAGATAAGTCATTGTTTGGCAGTGAATATATTTTATTAGATAAGTCATTGCCTGGCAGTGCATGTGTTTTGTTAGATACGTCATTGTTTGGCAGTACATATGTTTTGTTAGATAAGTCATTACTTGGTAGTGCATATGCTTTGTTAGATAAGTCATTATTTGGTATGCTTATCCTTGGAAGTTGCATATTTAAGAATCTTCACATAACAAGCTTGTTACCACTAAGTGCATACATAAGAACTTCACACTCAAAAATCAAAAGTAGTTTGGGGTTAGCTCCACTGACAGAGAGAAACAGATAGCTAACTATGAGCCAGATGACATGAGTTTGGCTGACTGTAGCTGCTGTTGGAGGTGCACTAGGGGAGTAGTAGTGAGGCTTAAACCTACACAGCACTGTTAGGTGATTAGGTGGTACCTGTCCTCGGGGGGGGGGGTATTCTCTGTGGTAGAATTCCCTGTTGGGTTCAGGAATTACATGTTGGTGTGTCTAAAAACACTGATCACTTCACTTAATGGCATGACTGTGCATTAGAAAAGCCTAATGCATATCAATTCCTTGGACATAGATGAGCATGTGCAGCGGTGGTATGGTCTTAAAGAGTAAATGCCTCATCCCTCCAACATTTGCTCCGCTACTTGCCTCCCCCAGGGAATAAATGAGCTGTAGGGCTATCACCAAGGAGGGATGAAAGTGTAAAAAGTGTGACTAGGGATAAGCTTGCCTGTCAGAGGAAGAATGTAGCCAGAACAAGTGTTTGTATACTCAGAGAAACCACCACAAAATTGAAATATATTATTGCTACAAGCTAGTAATTTAACTGAAGAAGTGTGATGATCTAATCTGATTCTGTCTGTGAGCTTCCAGTGTTTAACTATAACAGATATTTAAAACATGTTTCTGATACTTTTTTATTGGCTTTGTCTCCGATTACCTCAGGAAGATACTTAGGGCTATATACTCTGCTATTTACAATATCCTTTGTACATTAAACCATGCACACTGGAATTCAATTCGTATAATAAATGACATGAAATACCATGGGGAGTAAATACTTGCAAAATATTTTAACTCACAATGTTTTAATGAATGTATTCTTTTAAATCTAGAAGACAAATATAATTTACTGCAAATGTGTTATTGCTCAATGAGTTCTTCATTTGTAGAAATAGTGATGGTTTAGCTATAGCATAGACTGGTTTTAAAAGCAGTTTGTATACTTTATGCCATCCTAATACCTACCCTTTGATAAATTGAAGTAATCAAGCAAAGATAAGCCACAAATCAAGCCATGTAAATACTGAGCTCTGGGGAACATGGCTCAATGTCTTCCTTGTCTTTAACTGGTTCAAATGGAAGCCCTATGTACTAAAAAATACGATCAGATCATAGTTCAAGAAAGCAAGCTTCAAGGTCAAGTTATTAAAATCAGTTTTTTGAAAACATAACAAACAGGTTATAATCATCAACCTGATCACAAGCCTCTCTGTATATATACAAAAAAAAAAATATATATATATATATATATATATATATATATATATATATATATATATATATATATATATATATATATATATATATATATATATATATATATATATATATATATATATATATATATATATATATATATATATATATATATATATATATATATATGTGTGTGTGTGTGTGTGTGTGAGTGTGTGTGTGTGTCTGGGCCAGTAAAATACTACTCTCTCTTTATTACATTCCAAAAATGTTTACATCTTTCAAAATATTGTCACTAACACATTGATAAATAAATAAACATAATTTTCTGCTGTCTAGTAAAGTTATGAAAGTTAATTTAAAATAAAGAAACTCATCTCTAACAAAGTTATTTATAAATCTCTATAGCATGCTTTGGTTTAGGCAACTTTAGATACTGTAGACACATTTTAACTTTAATAAGCCATAATATTTTGGTAGATACTCAGAAAAATATATATTCTGTAGAGTACAAAGAATATGCCTGACTGGGTCTATATTAAAATTGCAAAGAGGTGTTACATCGAACGCCTCTTCAGCGACATATAAAGACAAGTCTGAAAATAGCAAAGGCCTATGGAAAAAAATTGTTTGGCCTGAGATGTAGCATTGCCCTTACCGCACTGTAGTGCGATCTCAGAGTTGGTATATTTAGTTGAGGGGGTGTGGGGGGGGGCACAGTGTGTGTTTGGTACTAGTGATTTCTTTCCCAGGGAAAGAAATCGCTGTTTTGACCGTTCGTGGTTTAGTGTGTTCGGTCTTTATGTGTCGGTGAAAAGGCGTTCGATGTAACGCCTCTTCGCAATTTTAATATAGACCTGCCTGACTACATGATTGACTAAAAAGAATATGCAAATAAATAAGGCCTACATAGATTACAGATCTCTTTAAAAGTAATTAATGATTACTAGAAGGAACTTCTCTATAAGAATATGGTCACAAAGCATGTAGTCAAGAGGTGATAGGACTCATCTCTAGGTCTCTAACTTTACAACACAACACTTGAAATATTTAGCCAGCAAAAAAGCTTTGATATAAGTGAAAAATGCTAATTCATATACAAAGAATAGAAGAGATTTCCAAATGCTATGAAATCTTTGGAACACTATCATCAAGATATCAGAAAAGCATGAATAACCATGGTAGAGAACCGCCTGAAAAGTATTGGTAATAATGGAAACTTGAAACATGGTAGATCTCATTCAAAAAGTGGAAAACTTAAATTTCTCCTTCTCTAAGTTGTATAATTTTTAGTTATTAACTCTGCTTTGGTGATCTGTAGATTAAGATTACATACATTTATGATCAAATGGTTTCAGTTTTTAAGAAAGGACTCTCTGATTTCAGTTTTTCTTTCCTGTTTAAAGTAATTTGGATTTATGGATTGATGCTTCATCCATTTTAGAAAACAACACATTAGATGTGCCTCTTTCAGGGATTTGAACAAATGTTTTGAAAACCAAATAATGTTTTATAAGGGTTGGCTTCAACATCATACACAGTAATATTAGTCTGACTGATACACTACATAGACCCTGAAGAGCTGTTATCAGGTTCACCATTTGACAGAACATCCTTTATTCATATGTGTAACACAAAACATGCCAACATTTAACCAAAGCTGCTTTTCCTTGGTTGCAAGATATCTTGGAAAATATACTGTAACTGGCCTTCAGTATAGTCAGCTCCTTAGCTTCTTGATTTCTTAACAAACAAAGCTAGTTACCTTGGGCAATATTGTTCTTGTGCTATAAGGTTAGCTGCTAATTTCTCACAGTTTCAAAGAGTACACAACCAAAAATTAGAATGCTGCATAATAGAAATTCAGTACATTTATCTAATGCTTCCACAGAGATGTTATGTGCTGGTGTCTGGAGTGTCCCATAAAACTGGATGAGAAAGGAGGTCTCTACATTATTCATGTAGGTCCTCATCTTAGGGTACATGCATGAAAGACAAGGTGATATGGCAGCTCTAACCATAACCAGCTGCCTAGCCCAAATGTCTTTAATCACATCACCTGGCATGCATAAATAAACTGTTTTAAGACCTCTCAGAATCCTTTATACACCAGTAGTTGCTGATCAGCAATCTTCTTTTCCCAGTTAGGGGTTGCCACAGTGGATTACCTGTCTGCTCATGATTGGCAGTGGAGTTTTACAGTGTCGAGTTACCAGCCCAGCGCCCAACCTTCCACAGAAGGCACACATATGCACATACTCACAACTAGGGCCAATTTAGAGAGTCCAATCCACCTACAGCATGTCTTTGGGAGGAAACCAGAGCACCCAGAGAAAACCCACGTGACCACAGGGAGGACATGCAGACTCCACACAGAAGGCACCCCAGCCAAGGATTGAACTAAAGAACCTCTTGCTGTGAGGCGGCAACGCTAACCGCTGCACCACCACGGCTGCCCACATAGATTGGACATTTGCCACTATACCCCAGTGATAATGTACAAGCCTTGCAAGCAAAGAGATATAACTATGATTACATGCTAAATGTTACTGTCAGTAATGCAATAGGCAACACACTCACCTTTTCTTCCCAGCTAGGTATATCAATTAACAACACTGCAGTGCAGCATAAGGGGGGTACACTCCTGAGTGTTTTGTCCTTTGGTTGAGATGGTAAATCAAGGTCCAGTCTGCTTGACTTGATCGTAACTCAGATGGATGTAAAAGATCACATGGTACCTATCAAAAAGAGAAGGGAAAGTGCAGTGATAACCTGGCAAAATGTCCCCAAATACTATAAATACCATCGCAAGTCTCCCCTGAAAACAGGCTACTAGCCTAGTAGGACTAACCTGGTCAACAAAGATAAATAAAAAAATAAAAATAAAAGTGTTGGATAGATCTTTAAATTATCACCTGTGAAAGCAGTGGCATGCAAGGTGAATATGCATACTCTTACCAATATCCAGTTTAAAACCATGCATTTCCTATTATGCAATAAAGGCAAATTCTCAATACATTTTGTATCTTTAGTATGTCCTCCTTTAAGACATATTATTTATTTTCTAGGCTGGCAAATATTGACTTATTTTATTGTTCCTTTTTTCCATTAAGCAATGAAACAAAACATATGAACCAATAATGACAAATTGCCCAATTCAGAAATTTCAACCATGCTTGCCTATGTTACATTTAAAAAAAATGCTAAGCTTTGTATACTGCAATAGGAATAAGTGGCAAGAGGAAACACAGGTTCATAGTTACATAGGCATCCAATCCAAGGGAGGACTGCACTGCAGGCCTACACCCACCTTAATAAAAAAATACCATATGGGTGGGAGGAACCTACAGCCCTACATCAAAGCAACAACATGCAAGTACTACTATGCTACTATAACTGTTTGACTACTTATATCTATACCACAATAGTGATACCATTTGCTAAACAAACAGTTGCACATTTTAAGCAGACATAAAACAGTAAACATCTCATCCTTTCCCTCACAATTCCTTGAAATTTGTATATGAAAAAATAAATAATAACTAACTAAACCTAATTATACACTCACACACTCACACGTACATCTCTGCAAGAAATCTGGAGAAAGCCCTAAATAAAATAATAAAACGAATAATAAATATTGCTCTAATAGACATGTTAATAGTATAAATAAAAGAGGATTTTTTAAAATAGTTTTTTTTTAGGATTTTGACAATTCTAAACTCAAAATAATATTATTATTTAGCATTTTCAATCCTTTTTTTTATTATTTTTTATTTCTTTGATATTCCAAACTGGAAAACTTTCTTGTGGAGTGAAAGCTCAGTAGGAATATGGGGAGAAAATGAAGTGGATCACAATCTGCAACAATCACACTTCCACCTAAACTCTGGTCTATATCAAAACACTTCAAATAAAAAATGGGAAGTTCTAAGTTCTGCAAAGTTTGGCCATCAGAGCAGATAACCACTGCTGGGCTATGTGTTACAGGATTAAAGTTTCTAAAAACACACTGCTGAGTGTTTTATGATCATGGATGGAACTGTATGTACCTAAAGTAAGGAAGAATGCAAGGAAACTAGTTTTACTCTCTAACCATGTTTTGAATCTCATATCAAAACATCCAGCTATCAACCCTAGGGGCCTACAAAGCCTAGCCAAAAGGTGCCCCTGGCTTCACCACCCAAGAAAAATTTTTTTCCTGTCCCCCCCAGGACACAGAGATGACATGAGATTTTTGCCCATCCATCCAGAGAGTTTTTTGATTTTTTCTTGAAGAGGAGAGCTTTGATTGCTTGATATATATAGAGTTGTATTTCTAGAGTCAGTCTAGTCTAGGACTCCTGGACAGGAATCTATATCTTCAGTCGACTTGGTTTATATCTATTATATAAACTTTCAAAAAACTTCAAAAATCCTGAGCCCATCTCGTAGTTAGAAGTTATGGTTATCCAATGGTTCAGGGATGCAAACAAACCTGAAATATTAAAACCTGCCTGAACAGGTTTCCTAATAAAAGCTTACTTCTTTTCAAATTCAACAGCTACTTGCTTACTTTAAAATAAAGTTAAAATAAAGTTTAAATATTTTAGATTTAAGAAAGCCCATTGAAATGTTTCATTGGTTTCCTCCTATCCCAGTGATTGTTGTGATTGTTTGCTTTCTTTTATTTCATTTCTTTTGCCTTATTCTTAAAGAGAGAGAGACAATTTGATTTGATTAACAAACATACTTCTGAAAAAGGAGGTCCGGCAAATTAAGTCCTTAGTTATTAATCACCATATTTGTTTTTATATCCCAATAATTTCTTTATTCCCCAAAATATTAAACAGTACATACTAGTCTGTCAGAATAGGTTCCATGAATGAATTACTTTGATGCCATCATGTATTGTGCCGTGTCAAAAAATGAGCTGGAAACCAGTCTCTGAAATTACTCCACATTCCATGCCTGCATGAATATACTATAATGAACACCCATCACAAAACACAAAAAGTGAACAATTTCAACATATAAGAAGCATACACAATGTCCTGCACAGCACAAAACAAATTAACAACTCTTAAAATTAATTTAATAGCTCGTGAATCACAGTTTTCAAAACATTTCTTTTTATAAAAGCACTTAAAAAAAAACGCCAACGAACAAGAAAAGAAATAACAACAACTCATGCTAGCAGCACACGTATATAAAATAAAAGAAATGAAATTTAAATGCAATGCAAACAAATCATCTGATTAAATTTTAAATGCCATCCATTTCGCACCAATATAAACGTAATTTACGGCATAACAAACACAACAAGCAAATTAGCAACAAACTTAAGAAAATTCCTGTATGTATGATTTAAATTGCCCTTAGCCCTATTTAGGTATAAATACATACATTATTCTGTAACAAACTACAAAAACATGACATTTTAAGTAGGAAAAAACTGAACCTGAAAAAAGAAAAATATTACTAAAACAACAGGTAAGAACAGTGTCTTGAGTCAAAATAACCTGCTTTTGTAAGAATCCAGTGGTTTATTATCCAAACAGCATGATCACTTAAAAATAAGCATTTATCGGTTGTAGAATAAGAAAACTGTGCACCTTAACTGACCACAGCTAGATAGTGGTACATTTGTATAATCCTAGCAGCAGTTGCAGTTTTTCATTGTGTCAACTAGATAACACTAATGGCACTAGAAATAAATCGTCTTGGCTGATGACGAGGTGTGATGTGGCAAGATCAGATTAGAAAGGCACTGCAAGGACAGTTAGGGCATCCCCTGAGGTAGGGTATTCTCAGGACTGTCACAGGACTAATTGCCAATAAGTTATACCTGCTATAATAAGTACAGATGTAAGAGTGAGTACATCGTGACATCCAGTAGGTGGTAATGGGTACATCACAGAACAACTGGCCACATACATCTATCTCCAGCATATCAGTAGCAAATCTCAGCATGGTAGGATTGCAGCTGACCAAGTTTGTGTCCATAGATCAGACTTCAGAGAGCTCTGCAGAGTTGTATCCTTTACAATGAGGTTCTGTGTGTCTGCATTTATTTATAACATGTAAGTACAAAAGAAGAAATGTCTGCAAATTATTACTTTAGAAGGATACTGTATGGTTTGCAGACGCCTTTTCTATCTCTAGTGTATTATTGCCAGTCACATTCCTGAGTGTGTCATAATTTGGATGAGACATTAAACCAAGGCACCATTTGCCTGAGTTGGTGGTAGCTCAGATGGATGCAAAAGATCCCACTGCACTATTGAAAAGAATAGGGGAAGTACCCCCATACCATGACCAAATTTCTTCTATGCTACCTCAGGTCTCCCGTTTGAAAAGAGGTCACTATCCCACTGGGACTAACCTGGTCAACAAAAGATAAATAAATAGTAAAAATATACTGCTTTTCTGCATGATTAAACTACAGTGCCTGGTTATATGTGTTTGTATTTTCTAATATTACAGTAAGATACTCATCCATATGAAATGCAGATCTGTGCAGATGAAACAAAATATTTCAGAAATTATTTTGGATGGCGCAATGGTGCAACTGTAGCATTGGATGGCACAGTGGTGCAGCTGTAGCATTGTTGCCTCGCAGCAAGAGGTTCTCTGGGTCAATTCTCAGCTGGGGTTCCTTCTGTGGGGAGTCTGCATGTCCTCCCTGCATTCGTGTGGGTTTCCTCCGGGTGCTCCGGTTTCCTCCCATGTTACAAAGACATGCATCTGGAGCATTTCTCCCCAGGTCTCCACTGAAAACTGGCTTTGTTCCAAGTCGGACTTTCCTGGTTAACAAATGTTAAATAAATATTTTGTTGCAAACAGCTTTTTTTGCTGCTTGAATTATGTGTGAGTGACTCTTAGTTTCTAGGCGTTACTATTTTTGTTTGCTCTGAAGGTTCCTAAGCCTCATTAATAATAAATAACAATGGGAATACAAAATAGATATAAAATCAGATAATCTCTGATATATAAAACAATAATGTGATGATTTCTGATGCACACCATGTTCATCAAAGACTTTGAACAAAAAAAAGACACAACTGAGATGTCTGTGGGATGGGTGCCCTCTTGAGGGCATGAATGCAAAATTTTCTCTCTTCTGATAAAAGCATGAGAGATGATTGACAGAAGTGTGGCAACTCATGAGAAACAAAAATTCTGATTAGAAAACAAATTTATATGCGTGTATCTCCCTTTCTCTCTATCTAGCTCTATATATATATATATATATATATATATATATATATATATATATATATATATATATATATATATACATATACAAACACACACACACATAAACACACACACACACACACACACACAAACACTTAAACTGCATAAAACAAGTTAAATTATCATAAACAAGAGTACACTCATTAAATTTATTTCTACATCAGCTGCATGCAATGCAAACGATTTAGTTCAAATATTAGTATATAAATTCAGCTAGCATTATGTCAGCACGTAGGTATATTATCACATGATTTGGGTACAAAAGCTACAAAGTAAATGAGAGATTTTGGTCTAGTAAGGCTAATAAAGGTGCAGTCTGAGATGAATACTTAAGCACAGCCAGTCTTCTAAAGCTGAGCTTTTAAAATTAGTGGTTTCTTAGAAGACTGCTCTTCCTTGACCCTAATACCTAGACTCTTTTTATGTTTATTTCATTCATTCGTTAATTACTATCACCTACTTGATGCAATTAGGAATTGCAAGGAACCTGTGAAGCAAGCAAAAGAACTAAGCCATGAAGTCAGTCTTGGTCAGACACAGACAGACAGAGCACAGACATGCGCGCACACACACACACACACACACACACACACACACACACACACACACACACACACACACACACACACACAAACATAAACCTATGGACAAAGTCGGAACCTCTCTAATCCATCTAAACCGTCTTTGGGATGTGGAGGTAATTGGGCCACTGGAGAAAAACCCACGTGGACAAATTAAAAGCAATCAGCCTCAACCTGGAAAGTACTAAATGTCAAGAAACTTCATTCCCTTTCCCTTCTATTAGCTGACCTTTATTCTATCAAAAAAAAAAAAACTAAATAAATAAATAAAGTGCCTTCAGTACATCTAACAAAAGAATATCTAAAACAGAAATGCAATGAAATTCCTGTAACTGCATAACAATAAAGTGAATATTTTATTGGCTGTATGGACAATGGGTATGGATCCTTTCACATGGGCTACTTTAGTTTTCTATGTGTGAGATATGCAGTGTTGCTCCGAATATATCTGTATGGTATTAATACAGCTTTATTTGGGATTCTAATGCACATACCCTAAGGATGTAAGTAAGACCTCTTCCTTAAGCTACTGCTAAAGGCAGCACCAGCTAGCGGTTGCAACCACAAATATACATAGGGTGTCAGTCAAAGGATAACTACAGGAAACAGCATTAAATACTGGCTAGACATCTTACGTGACATGAATACTACTGAGAAATCATGCTGCATGTTTCCTTACTGCATGTAGCATTTCCTTTCTCATGCATGTACATTTATGTACAAGCTTTCTAAATGAAACTGATGCAGCATTCTGACCTGGAATTATAAGAAAAGCTTAGAAAAGTCATGACCTATTTCACTCCAAACACATCAACCACCTTCAGTCCAGTAAAGTTATAAAAAAAAGCAATGCAGTCAGGTATTTGTATGGATTTTTAATTACTTGGGAAATGGTTTACTTGATGTTAGGATGCAGGCAATGACAAGCAGATAACAGCTTATTCTTCTGACATTTCCAACATCGCCATTTTATTTTCAGTAGATGTTCTGGCTTTCTGTGTCTATATCGCCTTAAAAATGTGGAAACTGTTTACTTTATAAAGGTCTGATTTAAAACGGACAACAGGAATGGTGATCTCATTTCTTTCATAAACACTACTACAGTAAAATGTGAAAGCAGCTAGTATTATCCTGACAAAACTAAGGTTCTGCTCAACATAACGACTGATTATCTGCAGGACTGCAGGGTGGCCAAAAACATCAGATCACAGAGTTTGAGAAGTCTTTGCTCATAATTAATGCTTGCATTTGTGTGTATGACAATGATGTGAGAGTGAGCATTTTACTAGAAGATTCCAGAATGTTCATGAATTAACAGAACTCCATACATAAGTGGAAACATTTAGAACAGAAATCTGCAGGTTGAATATCATCTTTGAAAGTGCAAAAGAAATTAATGCAAACCACCATAATGTGTTGGTGGATTCAGAAAATGAATAAAATAAAAACTTTCTGTGGTACTTCATTCCTTACAACTTCTATTAGTTGACCCTTAGTAAGAATAAATAAATTAATTTTAGAAATACATAACACTTCTTCAGTACATCTGACTAGAACAGCTAAAATAGAAATGTGATAAAACAATCAGAAGTCACATTTGGTTTCTTTTAATTAACTTATAACAGATGCTTTTTTTCCTGCTAAAAAGAAGGTTGCATCATATATACATTCACAAGGTCAGTGCCAGATTAATATTCCTACATTTTATTATGAAAACGCATTTTTTTCACTGGTAGTGCTGAAAATGCATCTGTTCTTATCAGCAGCAAGAGAATATCTCCTGACATTGTTTCCTGGCATGGGTGAGTACTTTTTTTTCTAGTGGGAAATTCATCAACGCGAACTTGGGGGAAGGGAAGAGAGAGAAACAAAATGTAAAATCTGTTTTAGTGTTTGAGGCAATGAATACTGATTAATAATTTTCACCTAAAATCATAAATAGTTTGCAGTAGAAGTCTTGTGTATTTTTTTTTTTATTTGCTAAACTTTCCTGCCTTTTATTATGGGTTTCTGTCTCAGATTTTTTTCTCTACTCCATCTCTGCATATACAGTTAAATGCTTTTTTGGGAGTCTTAGATTTGGAAAAGCTTTCCAAGTGTAGGAAAACAGTATTGTTAAGGCTTTCCTCTTGCAGTAAACCATTCTTAATCCCAGCTATTGTTTCTTTGGTAATATTTTTGTGAATAGGCACAAGTCTGCTAGTGAACATTGCCAACACTAACGTCATTGCTTCCTCTATGAGTAGACAAAATTCAAATGCTAAATGGCTACTTTCCTTGAAAATAGTTCCTCACATGGTCATTTCCTCAACTCCTCAAATGCTTGGCTGTTAAAACAGGAGGGTAAACACCCTGAATACATAAATTGCACCTTAATGTGTGTTGCTGTACTTCAGGAAGTATGCTGTTAACATTATACTAGGACATCTATCATGAGTGCACCATATGAAAAAGAGCCACAGGAATAAGCTAATGCTATTAACAGAAGGCTATGTGTACCATTGTGAATGCCATGCCAGTAGACCTTCATATTCTGGATGTACACTGAAAAAAACAAGCAGTTAGTTGCAGGGGCAGAGCAGTAACTATGGCAACAGCTGAAGGTGAGAAGCTGGTTAGAACTACTTAATATCATCATCCTCCCTGTCCAGAGGAAAAGAGAAGGCCAGGACAATCAGGGACATACCAGTAGCAATAGTCAAGAGGTGCAGATGGTGAGGGGGCATACAACAAATTCCAGAGAACAAAGCATTACAACAACTTCTCCAGCAAACATGATGTAAACAGCAGCCTACTGAGGTATGCACCTAAGTGCCATTTACCTGTGTGTGATCACAACAAGGGAAAAATAGCAAATCTTGTCTTCAGTCCAATAGTGTTCATGGATGGGACTCTTCTTACATGTACAACAGTATGCAGGCAACTTAATGCAATCATGCCAATATAAGAGTGTGGAATAATATCAGATTCTCAACATTAAGATGAGAAACATAAAATAACTCTTCTGCACTCAGACTCAAGCAAATTGATTGCTACACTTGAGATGTTACAAATGAAATGCTTCAGTCCTGATATAGTATAAGAATTCATTTCAAAATGGTGGTACTGAAGTACAATACCATCAGCATCTGCCAGCTGCTCTCCAGAACACCTTGCACCTGGGACAGTCATCTCTTTCACACCATCCTAGCTATGCCTCTGTTGTTCTACGACCATACTACAAAGCTTCAGTTCTTGCATCCAGTGTCATGTGCACTTTGGTTTATGTGCAAAGTTAGCCCACTCTGACTTTCAGATCCAGTGGACTGTTTTGTACATTCCTGTTATTGTGATATGGGTCCTCTGTGTTGCTATTCCATTCTGGCCCTGTGACACTACTTTTTTGGCATGATTTGTTTAGCACCTCAGAGACAGGCTCACTTTCATTCCATCTGCAAGTTAAGCCTCATAGTGTTATACAAACATGCAGTGTCACGCCTGTACCTTAGCCTTAGGATATGTTGTGTCCTCCATATTGCTGAACTCCATGAGATGTAAAGTCAGGCTGGCAACATGATGTGACTAACTTGTATGACACAGTCATATGTTGTCTACCTTTGTGGATATGGTACAGTATATTAACATTACATGTGATATGGGCATGGTCATACGTTCTCTACCTTTGTGGCTATGGTACAGTATATTACCATTACATATAACATGGTCATATATTGTCTACCTTTGTGGATATGGTCCATTATTTTAACATTACTTGTGATGTGGGCATGTGTTGTCTGCCTTTGTTGATATGGTACAGTATATTAACATTACATGTGACATGGTCATACCTTGTCTACCTTTGTGAATGTGGTACAGTATATTACCATTACATGTGACATGGTCATACTTTCTCTGCCTTTCTGGATATGGTACATTATAGTAACATTTCATGTGACATGATCATGTGTTGTCTACCTTTGTGGATATGGTACAGTATATCAACATTACATGTGGCATGGTCATGTGTTGTCTACCTTTGTGGATATGGTCCAGTATATTAACATTATGTGTGACATGGTCATATGTTGTCTACCTTTGTGGATGTGGTTCAATATATTAATATTACATGTGACATGGTCATATGTTGTCTACCTTTTGTGGATATGGTCCAGTATACTAACATTACATGTGACATGATATCTTATTACCTTTGTGGATATGGTCCAATATATTAACATTACATGTGACATGATCATGTGTTGTCTGCCTTTGTGGATATGGTATAGTATATTAATGCTACATGTGATACGGTCATGTGTTGTCTACCTTTATGGATATGGTACAGTATATTAACACTACATGTGACATGGTCATATGCTGTCTGCCTTTGTGAATATGGTCCAATATATTAACATTATATGTGACATGGTCATGTGTTGTCTACCTTCATGGATATGGTGCAGTTTATTAACACTACATGTGACATGGTCATATGTTGTCTACCTTTGTGGATATGGTCTAGTATATTAATATTACATGTGACATAAGCATGTGTTGTTAGCCTTTGTGGATATGGTACAGTATATTAACATTGCATGTGACACAGACATATGTTGTCTACGTTTGTGGATATGATATAGTATATTAACATTACATGTGACATGGTCATATGTTGTCTACCTTTGTGGCTATGGTACAGTATATTAACATTACATATGAAATGATCATACGTTTTCTACCTTTGTGGATATGGCCATTATATTAACATTACGTGTGACATGGGCATGTGTTGTGTACCTTTGTCAATATGGTACAGTATATTAACATTACATGTGGCATGGTCATTTGTTGTCTACCTTTGTGGATACTGTACAGTATATTAACATTACATGTGACATGTTGCCTAACTTTGTGGTATGGTACAGTATATTAATATTACATGTGACATGGTCATGCATTATCTGCCTTTGTGGATATGGTACAGTATATTAACACTACATGTGACATGGTCATGTGTTGTCTACCTTTGTGGATATGGTACAGTATATTAACATTACATGTGACATGGGCATATGTTGCCTAACTTTGTGGATATGGTATAGTATACTAATATTACATGTGACATGGTCATACATTGTCTGCCTTTGTGGATATGGTACAGTATATTGACACTACATGTGACATGGTCATGTGTTGTCTACCTTTGTGGATATGGTACAGTATATTAACATTACATGTGACGATCATGTGTTGTCTACCTTTGTGGATATGGTACAGTATATTAACATTGCATGTGGCATGGGCATATGTTGCCTAACTTTGTGGATATGGTACAGTATATTAATATTACATGTGACATGGTCATACATTGTCTGCCTTTGTGGATATGGTACAGTATATTAACACTACATGTGATGATCATATGTTGTCTACCTTTGTGGATATGGTGCAGTATATTAACATTACCTGCTCCAGCCAGCATCACTGGCTTGCTACCATATATGTAATCATGAGGACATATGTGAGTTGTATATGAAGAGCATTGTATCTACCTACTTACTCTGTGACATTGCATCACTCTTGCCTTGGTATGACATCTCCATGTCCGTATGCTTGTTGCAGTTCCATGACCACCCCCCCTGTGACCATGGTAAATCTTGACTGGGCCCCTTATGAATGTTTGTTGTATAATAAAAAGAGCTGCATGTCACTATTGCATGTGGAGATGTCTAAACATATCCCAACCATTGTTACTCCTGCTCACAGAAAAGTATTGTATTTAAATATACGCTTATATAGGATTATTACATTATTTCTTATGTTTTCAATGTGTGTTCTGCATTGTTTCATTTTGCAAAAATGTAATTTTCTTGGGTGCTTTTCCTGCTGCCTGATGTTAAATATTTTGACAGGGTCATTTATGTTACACAGCTATACTAGGTGGTTTTCATGTAGATTAGCGTAGTTGTTGCATGTTCTTTGCTATTATTCTCATACGCCATATGCTTAGGCTTGGCTCTTACCACAGTGAATACACATCTGTATTTTATATATTGAATGTGACATGGCATCCATATATAGTTGTGTTCCCTGGAATAATTGCATCCACTGATTTTTTTGTGTCATTCTTATGACTGGCATTACTGTTATTTTTGTTTTTTTTTTTTTTTTTTGTATAGCTGCTGGTAGGGGTGGTGAACTCTGGTTTGATTCTCAGTTGGGGTGCCTTCTGTGCAGAGTCTTCATGAATTCCCTGTGTTTGGGGGGGGTTTCTCCAGGTGCTTCTATTTCCTTCCACATTGCAAAGACCTGCAGTATATGGACTGGACACTCTGTATTGGCCATAGGTGTGCATGTGTATGTGAGGGAAGGAGGAACAACTATGACATGGCTAACCACCCAGTCATGTGAACATTGGTTCTAGGTTATTTTCACCATTGAAGCGACACCCTGACCTTTTGTGGATAAAACCGGTAGTAGATGGATGAATGGTTAGATGGTGCTTCAGGCACTGGATATCATGAATACGTATTCTGGCTGACACCGTTTTGAATTCTTGTGATTAATGTACTCCATATGTGCATGCATTTCTATGCATGATTGCAATGCAGTTTAATTTCCTATGTAATTGCATGTATTTGAAAAATATTAACTGTTAACACACATTTAGAAATGTTCTGTGCATTGTTTTCCCACTGTAAATGAATGATCCACAATTGTTTTATGTTTAAATGTTACATAAATATTTTAAATATGTGTTTAGTATTTTTGGTATTTTTAATCTTCTTTATTAAACATGACGTTTTTAAAAAAGTGACATAGGTACATATACAGTAACAGAGAAATAAGCAAACCATACTAACACTTACTTTGCTATTTTCAAGTAGAATACAGTTTAAGAATTTTCATTCACTCGAATATTACATAAATTGCTCAGTTCCTGCCTTTCCTTAAATGTATCTCCTCCTAAACTATTCTGCATGCATTGTTCCCACAAATTCAATTTATCTCTATGTAATTTGCTCCTTCCCTTTTCTAAAGATCTCACTTCCAGTTCTTTTATCTCCTTTACTATATTCTGTACTTTAGTTACAATTGGCTTAGATTTTGATTTCCATTTTCTAGAAGTTGCTTTCTTGACAGCCAATAGCATAAAACTTAGTAAGGCTTTACTATGTTTAGCCAGATAATTTCCTCATTTATCACAATTTGCTTCTCCAACATGTCTGTAGGAAATTTTTAAAATCTACTAATTCATTGCATTGCACACAAAACATTTCCTAATTATTTCTTTCTTTCCCATCACACCTCTAATATTCCCTATCTACTTGAGAAAAAAAAATTCTGAAGTCTGCTTGAGGTATAAAAATACCTATGCAAACACTTCCAAGAAAAAAATCTTAAATCTTCTGGACTTAGTTTCATATGCGGGAGCTGTAGATATGTCCTCCCATTGTTGCTTTGTAGATTGCCTTTCCATGCTCTCTTCCCAATACTCTTAAATCTTCTCTGATTGAGTTTTATAGTTATTATGCAATATTTTATATACCCTACTAATTATCCATTTTAAGAGCAACTTCTGCTCAAGATTTGTCTAAAAACATTGCCAGAGCTGGTCCTTCATTTAACAACCCTGTGTCCCTTTTTCGCCGTCTTCACTTGTCCCTTTCTCGCCATATGCACTTGGTTGTCAATCCCTGGTAAGGAAGGGAGGTTGTAACCTGTAGTCCAAACTCCTGCTTCACCTGATCCTACTCAATTGCCTTTCCCTTTCTTGTTATTTGTTCCAAAAACCTTGGTTCGTTTGATATTTTTGGTGTGTTACTGTTGATAGGGCAATATACACTATACAATGTATGATTTCCATTTTGCAGTTGGTAATTTTTTTATGGCATGTGATTTATCTAAGCCGTTGCACGTTTGTGAACCCTAATTACATTTTACAACATATCACTTTATTTTATTTCAGTTGTATTCATTTATAGCATTTTATTGTGTGCTAGCCTTTATTTAATGTTAGTTGTATTTGACATTTATAGCACATTGCATTGTCACAGGCCTTAACATTTTGTGTCATATATATGATTGATTCATGCTCAGTTGGTCAGTTTGGGGAGTGGTGAAATCCTTGTTTCCATGATTTTTCATGCAGCTGCACTTTGCAGAGTTTTTTTTTTTTCACAACTCCAGCATGACACTTGAGGTCACTGCATCATGGAGAAAAGTAACATCTAATGCAGGCACAGACCAGAACTCATAGCAGACTCTGGCAAAGGACTCAGCAGTTTGGCAGAGTAAGCTGTAAGCAAGTTATTCAATGAGCATTTTCAAAAAGAGGGATTACTCTTCTGCTGATAGAAGGGAAACATCTCAGCACACTGTATATATACAGACACACACACACACACACACACACACACACACAAAAACAATTTACACTGACACTCAATTGCCTAATATCTGGAATATGCAACACTGGCATTAAGTTGTAACTAAAACATTAATAACTCTATATTTATGTGTACAGAGATTGATAAAGTGAGGCTAGGATTACTTTTTAAGGTTTTGAGAAGTCAAATTTCTCAGTCAGTGATCAGTCTACTTCTTGAAGAAAAAAAAACTCCCCTTAATTATGAAGGATTTTTTCTTTACTTCTGGCAAACAGGTCACTCACTGGATGTGATGTTCCAACTAACCTATCAGTTTGAACTTGATGATGGTGCTAATCACATGACCAACTCACCATTTGGTCCACTTCAACCTAAAACTCTTACTAGGTATGCTAACTAATCTTCAGCTGGTTAGGTACTGAAACTTATGTCATGTTATATGTCATTTCCTGGGTGGTGTACTTAACCAATTTTTTTCTGAGCTACAATACCCAGAATTCTCAGTCATTTGTGTTGGCCTATAACAGGCAGTCATTGATGTAGTGGATCAACTGGTCCCATGCTGTATATGCCCTGTTTCTACATGGATGCTACAGCCATTGTATAATTCTGATCTCTGAAGCTTCAAGACAACAGAACAAAGGTTGAAGTGAAGATGTGTACACGGCAAATGATCTGACATCCCTAAGGACATGTTTAGACTGGATAAACATCATTCTGTTTGCACTCAGGCATATCCTATAAAAAGGCAATTTTCTCCATACTTTGATAATGGATAATGAAAACCCACTCAGTTACTCATAAGCTGGGGATTAATTAATGAGATGTAAACCAACTCTTGCATAATCATTTAACAACTATCTATTCTAAATAATTAGTCATTTAATTGTTAACTCTATAACAAATCGTCCAGTAGTACCTTCGAATCATTGAAAAGAGTCCATGGACCAGTTCATAATAGGAGAAAGAAGATAAAATAAAAAATAAAAAGCTAAATGTGCCATGAGCCAGTCACAGAATGGGCCAACAGTCAGACTCCCACCCCCCACACACACACATGCAACCACACTCACATATACACACCCTGCATCCCATAACTAGTATCACTAATTCTAAAAAAAAGTTTACCTTGGAATGAGTTATAATTCATTCAATAGCTAGCTGGCTGATCTATTAGTTCTAATCAAATGAGCTCTGCTTAGTCTGTAATTGTGAACTGTCACCTTGAACTACCCAGTAATGTTTTTGCAGATCATTAAGGGGGTTATAGAGTTTAGTCTAGTTAGAAGAAAATATTTTCTATCTCAATTATGTGCAGATGCTGCTAATTACTCATGAAATAAGGATGACCATTGTAGGATGAAAACTCATTTAAATGCTTGTTTTGACATGTGCAGTAATTGTGAATTCATGCCACAAAATCCTTGAAGTGGTTCTGGTATGTATTTCACTATACTATTCTTAGGTCTTCAGTCTGAGTTAAGTTTGTTCCTGAATCCAAAGGTATTGGACACAGACCCAACTTCTTCTTGTTTCTCGCACTAATATAATTGAGAGTTATATCTAGTTTCTGCAGGACTAGTGAAAGACTACATTGTTTCCTGTATTATTAAAGGAGTCTTGTTTGTTCCGGTTCTGTTAAATGTATGCTCAGTCTTTACCCTTCCATTTATTGGTAAACTGAGTAAGAAGCTAGATTATATACAACCTGAATCTTTTTCTTAAAATGCCCAGCCATCATGACCAACACCAGAACAACACTGATACTGTCCTAACAAAGGAGATAATGAAATCCTCATAATGACACATTAATACTGTTAGCCAGGTTTGAGCCTATATAATCTCTGTTAAATTTAGCGCCAATAACATGGACTGCATGATCCTATCTGAATGCTTGCACATCCTTTGATTCACATTCCTCAGCTTATTTGTTTCTTACTTCTTGTGGCATACAAAGAGATTGCTATCAGGGACTTAGTCATTTTGAAGTTACCCCCTCCTGTGTTGTGTTCCACAGGATAATATTGTTTTCCTATTATTGTTCATGGAATATATGAATTCAATAGGATATGCCACTTGAAGGGGGGTTGACATATCACTGTTTTGTTGACAGTATGGAATTACACCTCTCCATCTCACTGGAACATGTATAGGGTAGGTACTTGATTCTCCTAAAGGCTATCTGAATGCCATAACTAAGTAGAAAAATAGGCATTTCAAGCAGACTCCTTTCAAGACATCGGTCATAGCCATACATTCAGTTCAGCCCTATAATGCATTATAGCATTCACACGCACTAATCTATGTCATACATGCAACATTTGGGGCAGAACCTCAAAAAGTGGTCCATGTGCCATATACGTAGCCTAACATAACATTCAAAATCCACTTCATAATTACGGCTTCTACTTACTCTTTGCCTCTGACCGCAAGTGTCCAGTTCCAGTGCAAATCAATAGTCAGTATTAGCAGCTGAATACATTTTATTATACATTATGTTGTTGTGTCTTTCGGCTTATCCCGGTTAGGGGTCGCCACAGCGGAACTCCGGTCCACTAATGTTTGGTAGTGGATTTTTATGTGCCGAGTTACCAGCCCTGACGCATAACCTTCAACAAAGGCATGCCCATTCACGCATGCCTCCACACAGAAGATACTCTAGCTGAGAATCAAACGTGACAACGTCTTGCTGTGAGGTGACAATGCTACCGCAGCACCACTACTGTGGGTCCTTATTATACATTATGTAACATCATTAAAAAAGGGAGATAACATTACCAATAGCAGTTTGCATGTTATTATCAAGAGGAAGCAAATCAAACAGTGGGACAAATCTAACACTTTTTCCTTGACCTGATATTCTTTACTCATTGAAGCTATAACATCAGTTTACCTTTACATCGTCGATCTCAATATGGGAGAAACGACTTCCGCGAATACCGAAGTGCGAATGTCTCCAATGTCGAATTCCACATATGCAAATGGCAAAACCTTGTCCCTTTTTGACCAGTGGTAGCACTGGTGTGGAGGTGTGGAGGTGTGGCATGGCCGGAAATGTCGAAATTCGACATAATTTCAACATTTAAAAATTTTCGCAGTTTTGGTTCGCTTAAATGGTTCGATTAAGTGGCCGGTCGATCATGTGTGATTGACGATATAAAGGTAAACCTATAACATGACATAATTATGCCAGGGGGTATTGCCAGTTCTAAAAAATGTGAGACATCATTACACACCCATGCGGGACAGCATTTTGATGCTTCAGATGGGGATCAAATCACTTACTTGTGGAGAGGCATAACTATATTTGAGTACTTGTACAAGATACATTTGTTTCTACTTGGGTGTACAGCACAGCAGTTAATGCATGTGCATTAAGCACCAGAGATATGAGTTTGAAACCCTTTCAACACTCATCTGTTTTCTACATAAACCTCAGTAGCTCATTTGAATTTCTGCCTTCATTCATACCACCTTAGCAGGACACAGCATTGCTTTCAAACCCTTGCTTATTTTTAACTACTAGGAGAAAACTTCAGAGATATCACAGTGGATCCATACGGCACACATCGGCAGCAAACTGTGCCAATAATTGCCATTTTTTTCTTGTTTATTAGGCTTGCATTTTCAGAAACAAAAACAAAAAAAGGAAAATAAAGACATCCTGCAAAGTTTCTCATGGTTCTAGAATTCCATTCTACCCAAGTTTTTGGAACTGAAGACCAAGGCTGTCAAAAGAAAAAATGTGAATGTTCATCATCTCTACTAGAGTAAACTGTTGTTGCAGTAACTAATTACAGTCACCCTTCCAAGGTCTTAATTGCTTCTAGTGAAATTAAAACACTTAAATGAGACCAGGTGCTAGTATTGTCCAATGAGATCCATTTTTACTGATGCAGATTAGCTGGCTGATTGCCACAATTAAATAGTTGTCATTTCCCTTTTATTGCTGTGTCATTATTCAGCTAAAGTGTTGTATATTAATGAGTGACAGGTTGGAGTGATTTCCTGTTTTGTGTAACAAAGTAGTTATTACATATGCTGTTGGTTCCTTTGAAGGCTATTGATATAATTTTTCCTCCATTTTATAAATAAATTTTAATGAGGGAGGCTCCCTCAATACAAAAGCAATGTATTCAAACGTCCGTATACAGGACATACTGCTTGCTGTCAATGTTATAGAAGGAGTGCAAATCTACTTTATATGCCATATCTATCTGTCTATCTGTCTATCTCTATCTATCTATCTTGTACTGTTATTGTCTTTATGGAAGAGAAAAAGCTCTCTATAGACCTACCCAGCTATGTGGTTAATAAATAACATACCATGATTGAGACAAGGCATTAGTCATAACGATATTAAGGAGTGATAAAAATATATATTCACTGTCCTTCAGTGGTACTACTGCAATGCGTGGAATTCTTTACTTTGGTGATTGTATCTATCCACTATACCTGCATATTTAAAAAGCAAGCGTACAAGAATGCGCTGATGGTAAGAGGCAATGCAAGTCTCTGTCCTCCACCTAATACAGTAGCTATTCAATATACAATGGCCCTTTGCCACACCTTCCTTCCTTTCTTTCTCTCTTCTATTCTTTTATGTAACCTTACCCTTGTATTATATAATCCGCAAAGAAATGAACCCTGGTTTACAAAACACCAATCAGTTTTAGATCAGCTGTTGTAATACAGAATTTGCTTACAAATCTAATAAAATCCATAGTTTTGACTTATCATTGTCAGCCATTAGCAAACTAGGTTCAGCAGTGGCCAAAGAGTCAGATTAAATCATGCTCTGCAGTGTATTGTTCAAACATGATTTGGTAGAACACATTTTATTAAGCTTGGGAACTTCTTTCTGTTGTTTGAGGCAGGTACATTTCATAGCAAGACTGTGGGGTGAACATACAGATGAACAGGATTCAAATACTTTTAGTAATGTTTCTAATCAAAGTTGTTTCATATTACTGAGTTCATATGATTTCAGCAGAATAGGTTTCCACAAATTGTCTTGAATCATGTAGTTTCATTGTTCTATATCTTGACTAACTTATATGCAAGACAATTCCAAGAGAACTGTCTCATGCTATCACATCTGTTCCCTTGCGTACCTGCATTTGGATTTCAGGGATGTGAGGTGAAGGTATATTTTTGATATTAATGTCATTCTAATAGATCCCATGGATTTAAGGTGTACTATTCCAATGAAGTGATGGGGAAGGTGGAAGGAAAAGTTATGAAAACTGTTGAGAAAAACTACTTTTTAAAAATCTGTCCATACAATTTCCAAAATGAGCACTGTGTATTTTAATGAAATGTGCAGATTTTTTTTGTCACATTCATAAAACAGAAGCTGATGGACTGTAGCCTTTGCTAGTGTGGGGAAACATTGTAAGTTCAGAAGTGGCACTCTTATTAATTTGATTTTACTTATAAATAGGTAATTATATGTACAATAAAACCTAGGGGTGTGCATGGTATGGATATCACTGCGCATCTACAATCCATGGAAGTGTGGTAATATCAGATACACACCTCAAGTATCTTACTCCACTTCTAAAACATGCAGTTGTATTTTTTTCTAGTTTGAGTTTCAGAATGATAATCGTATGCTCTGTAGTGTATTGTAATGTAAAACAATTCCTTCAACAGTATTAAGTACTAGACTGCTGTGCAGGCTTACAACAAAATCTTGACATCCATGTAAAAAATGTATAATAAAAAGCTATGATCGGAGACCCGATCATCACTCTCTGGTGCACAGAGGTTTATCTGTTCCATGTACTACTAGTTACTGAAGAAAAACGCAAAATGTTTTACTTGAAAGTCGGTAAAGTATTCATCACGTGCTGTCACCTACACAGCAGCTCACCTCATTTTATTTGCAGGGGACAGGGGATACAAATTATCAATAGTTTTTAAATATTCCTCTAATTCACCTAAAAAGTTAATAGAACAAAAAGTTTTTCATCAATATGCTATTTTCCAATCTGTAAGGGGCCTATTCCAAACAACTTGCTCTCAGTGTAATAGATAACATATACTGAGAGCAGATCTTTTGGAATCTGGCCCCTGGTGTAAGCCTGTTTATAGACAGGCCTTACACTGAAGTAAGTTACTTACACTGAGAGCAGGTCTTTCAAAATCAGGTCTGACTTACACCGAGAGCCACTCTTTTGGAATCTGGCCCAAGATGTATGACATTTCTGGCAGTTTTGACTGAATGCAATCTTTAGTGATTTACTAGCAAATAAAAAAAGAAATATTAGGAAAAGAGCAAAAATATGAGACAGTCTTAGGGATAGTTGAGAAGCAAGGACATCAGCAGAAACAAAAGCATTTTATTGTCTGCAACAGTTCTTTGCCCATAGTTGAATACTAGGTTAACTGCAATTGTGAGCCATTTTAAGCCTAGTCAATTTCCCTTAAAGGTAAGAATCATACCCTATACCTTTTGTTTGCAAAGTTGTTGTTGTGTCTTTCGGCTTTTCCCGGTTAGGGGTCGCCACAGTGGAACTCCAGTCCGCTAATGATTGGTAGTTGATTTTTACGTGCTAAGCTACCAGCCCAGAAGCACAACCTTCAATGAAGGTACACCCATTCACGCATGTCTTCACGCAGAAGACGCTCTAGCTGAGAATCGAACCGGACAGCGTCTTACTCTGAGGCGATAATGCTACTGCAGCACCACCATCACGGGTAAATGTCTTAATTATTATGCCAACTCAGCACTGTCTGTTCAACTAGTGTAAGACCCAAGTGTAACAGTGCTTGGAAGAGTGTAACAATTGCACTTTTATGTCCAAGTCTCACACTAGAGAAACAATTAACCAGATTACTGTTTTTTCCAAGTTTGGAGCTTAATCCACTCTTCCAAGTTCTGCATGGCTGTTGACACTTATATAGGTTCTTTGGTATCATATAATTATATATACCTTTATTGGCCAAGTTTCTGGTACATGTCATTTCTGAAAGGTCATGATTGCTTAGCACATCTAACAAGTTTAAAAAGGGTAGAATAAATAACAAACTCTCTTGACTGCTATTATTAAGTCCCCCAAATAAATGTATGGTTTAGTCTGTGCAGGATAAAGAAGATACTTTGCTATGCTATTTCTGAAAATGTGTGCTTAACAATGTAGACATCCAATGTTACCTTTCCTTGTGCATATCTATTTTTATTGTGTTACATTCACTGATACTGTTTTATATGTTTGTTTATTTGCTTGCTTGCTTCTTTATGTATTTATATATGTTTATCTGTTTATTTATGTATTTATATATGTTTATCTGTTTATTTATGTATTTAGTTATTGATTTTTTTTCTGTTTGCTTGTAGGGTGTTGATCAAAAATGACAAAACTCAAACCCAGTCTAGGTTGCACTATGACAACTAAAATTCAAGTTACGTTACACAAGTGAGATTCAATACATAAAGTGCATAAGAGAATGTCATAATACTTAAAATTAAAACTGTGTACAGACAATAAACATACAAAAGTTAACATTAATATAGATTGTAATGAAATAGCTGAGATAAATGGAAGGACAGGCTGTGTCTGTCACTGCATTTACACTACAGCTGGGCTCTGAGATTTTGGAGATTAATGCCCAGTGAAGGGATGCCGGCATTGATATAGCTGTTTGGTGGGAAGCTGTAAAGTATGCCTTTATAGGGCAATTTGTAAGGTTGGAAGGGTTCTGGCAATTTAAAGAGATTACCCAAATTTTTAAATGGGAAATGACTTAAGGTGTTTGCAGCAGAAGATTGAGAGTTCAAGTGGGGGTGAAGGAGAGTTGAAGGACAGGTTGTTGTCTCAATTATTGCAACATACAGTTAATATATGTCATATTGGTTGAGAACAGAATGGTGACTCTTCAAGATTTTTATTGGCCTAGTTGGGACAAATTTAGTAAATGGCTTGATGCCAGGGTTAAACAAAGGCAGGATGGTCTCGGTATTGCAAAAGTGATTAAGGGCAATTCTAAGTTGGCAACTAATATGTTAGCTATTTCAGCAATTTTGTGGGCATTTGTTTTTCAAAAGTTATATGTAAAAAGAGAGAGGAAAGCCCTAGGTTGTTTTTCAGACACAATGAGTTTCTACTGGAGGGGGTCTAAACTGTCACAATCTGAGGATGATTACCTGGATAGACAGATTACTGTACAATAGGCGTTAGAGGCTATTTCAGATCTTACATCAGACAAGGCACCAGCTGATGATGGATATGCTGCTGATTTTTACAAACTGGTAAAATGTTGGATCCATTGTCAGTGGCACTTTATAATAATGGAACTAGAGAGGGGCAGCTTCCTAATTTTTTTTCCAAAGCAGTCTTAGTTCTTTTACCAAAGCACAGCCTAGGCAAGAGGATAGCAGGGAACTAAAGACCCATCTTGTTGATTAATGTAGATGCAAAGACTTTAGCTACTAATTTGGCAAAGTGATTGCAATCAGTTTTGAAGAGGTTAATTTCATAAAATCAGAGGTTTTGTTAGAGAAGGACAGCCAAATGTAATTGGTGAGTGTTGTGGGGCTATGGATAAAAGTTTGGACAAGGCAGGGATTGTGTTGTTTGACATTGAAAAAGCATTCCATTTTTTGGAATGGTCCTCTTAGTTTACAGTTATGCAGGAGCTGGGTTTTGGGTAAGGGCAATGTATCATCATGCTACAGCCTGATTGTTAATTAATGGGAAACTTACCCACAAGGTGGGTATCTCTCAGGGTACAAGCCAGGGATGACCCTTATTGCCTCTTTTATTTATTTTGGTCTTGGAAACCTTATTACAAAGGATTTATGCTAATACCGTTAGTTTATATGCAGAACATAACTTTTTAGCTTGCATGCAGATGATTGTATGTTAGCTACAGACAGACTTGACCTTGTGTTGCCCAGACTGGTTGAGGTCTTTGACCAGTTTAGGTTGGCCTCAGAGTTAGAATATAATTGGAGTAAAATGTATCAAATTAGATTGGGATCTGCTTACAATAGATATAATGAATAGGTTATTACCAGGAAATATAGGGTCAAATATTTAGGTCTTTGGGTAACAGAATCTGTAAAATTGATAGTGCAAGACACTTGTGAGTACTTACATGGTAAAGCATCCCTTTTGTTGAAACAATGGTCCTGTAAGGTTTTTAGGTTGGTAGACAGGATAAATTTAGCAGCAAAAAGGTCAAAAGAATCCCTAGTTGGGATTTTATAAATTGGAATTTGGAATAATAACAATCATTTAATCCAAGGTTCTCCAGGTTTTTGGAAACAAATGGTTATTTAAAGGAGTTGTGCAGATGGAACAGTGTTTTGTTCCATCTACCATTGGAGGATATGCTATATGATTCTGTGACGTCTGAAGATTATAAGACCACTTTTGATGTTCCTGAGAGAGTCTGGATGTATTTTGATCAACTGATATTGGGTACTAGACATTGGTTAAAAAAGAAAGGTTGGTGGGATTTTCTTAGAGGCAGTAGTAGTATGGACTTCAGTTCTCTCATCAGAACTGATAGGAAGACCCCCTAGGGTGAAGTTGACGTATGATGCAATTTACAGGTTGTTGATTAAAAATCTATATAGTTCTGCCACGGAAAGTAAGATGGAAGAATAGGGAAGGAGATGATTTTTCTATTGAATACGGGAGACACTGTCTGTAGTTGTGCATTTCAGTTTCAATTTTGCCAAGATTGTGGGACCATCAAATGAGATTGATTCACAGATGGCTTAGAACTCCAGTCCATCTTTTGGAAGTGATTGTGAAAGGAGAAAGCAGGTGTTAGAGGTGTGGAAAAATCATGCAAAATCGGTCTACATGTTCTGGGAATGCAACAGGATTAATGTATTAGTGAATGGGAAAATATTTTTGCTAAAAAGGTACCAAGTATGTTTTCTTTCTTTACTTGTTTGTTAGGGTTAATTGGCAAACAAATAGATTGGAGACATTCCTAAAAAGTAATGTTGCTTTTAGTTTGATAGTTAAGAAGTTTGCTAAAAATATGGACTGATAAGAGTTAATAATATTAGGACATATCATAGAATGCTGAGTATTGAAGAGGGTAAGTCATGTAAGATTTGAGTATATAGGGAGAGTCTCAAGGCCAGAATATATTATGGTTTGCGTAATCTTTTGTTTCAAGAATTAGCAGGCGATCTACATGCTGTTTCATAGCCACAAGGGGTGTTTTTTCACTCTTTTGATGGTTTATTGTACTCTGGAATAGAGACTATTTAGATTGTATGTTTTTTTTTTTAAGTTGAGATGAGGATGGAGCATTGTATTCTTTTGCTTGTTGGAAATGATTAGCTTGCTTTTATTGTTTAAAAGAATGTTCTTATTTTATTTTCTATTATTATATAAAAACAATAATAAGCATTAAAATAACTGAGATAAGAAGAGAATAAAATATACAAATAAAACATGTGCATATATCCAAATGTGTGTATAAATTTTAGGAAACCTTATGCACAACAGTGTTGCAAAAGGGAAACATAAGCAGATTTTACAGCAACCATATATGTACTGACAAAAGCTGTAAGAATCAGTTAACACTCTTCAATTATGCGACACAGACAGACTATCACAA
>NC_056746.1:1314519395-1314609395 GCF_019279795.1 Protopterus annectens | reverse complement strand
CTTTCAGTCCTTGAAATGCTTCTTAAAGATACAGCACACACGCTCTGTTCTACAGTTAAGAGGTATGGAAGGTGAGTGTAATTGTAAATGACTGGGTTACACTAAGTTACTGACAGTGCTCATTAAGTGCTTTATGGCTTTGAAAGCCAGCAAAACGCTTAACATTTTTTACTGTAACTAGCAGGACATGGAGCAGATAAAGCTCCATGCACTACAAAGAATTATGATCCAGTCACCAATCTTAACCTAATATTATGTGTTCTCGGCATAGGTACAATGATTCACCTCTAGAGTTTCACTCTCAAGGTGAATTTCTTGGCATCCATGACTTGAACACATAATAAATCAGTTAGGATCACCAACCTACTCAAAATCTTGTATGTTAAATACCCTTCATTACTGTTAAGTTCTAATCTCATGCAAGACCATTCACAGTTGTCAACACCTACAACAAAAGCATGCCAGGAAAAGCAATGAAGTTTACAAAATATGTTCAACATTTTGTTCAGTGAAGTGCTTTAACTGGGTTTTAAACTTCTTTGTGCCTCCCACCCCTCTTCTTTGGTGGCTGCTTGCTGGGTATCAGCATTAAGTGTGTTACTGATTTCAAAGCTATAAAATGTTTTGCTCTCCTACATGTTTTTCTCTAATTATTGTAGTATATGCAAGCAGGTTAAGGTTGAGCTTAATTTCTTGATATCCATGTCTTGAACACCAAACAAACTGGCTATGATTAGAGACCCAGTCATAAGCCACTGTGTTATGTTTAATGTACTTGTTTTTGTTATCTGATGCTTGTTGTCTGTTCTTGTTCTACCTTCAGACCTGGGTCATGACTGAAAAGGGAAATCTGAAGCAATTCACCTGCCCAGTTAACAAATAAAAATAAAAATAAATTAGGGTATGTAGGTACTGGAATTAGTAGCTAATGCAGTGTTATGCAGGCACTACAATTCAAAGAAAGGAAATATAATACTCCTCTAGCTAAGGTTGTTCTTACAGATAGTTCATTCAGAAGGAATTCAGTGCTGCAAGAATATCTTATCTGACTGGAGAATTTAGGGGGAAGGACATTGAGGTGATGGGAGATCATAAGTAAAACATCAAAGCAGAAAATTAAACTATGAAACTGTTAAGTGGTTTCAGCAGAACTCTTACCCCCAGATTCACTATCCTTCCATGCAGGTCTAGCTTAGTCCTGCATGGAAGTGGCTGTTTAGGAGCAGGATGGCAGCACACCATGCATATTAATGAAGGCGCACTGCCTGAGCTCCTAATCTGTAAGAGTGGAGGGGGCATGTCTGAGAGCAGAGCTCTCACAATATACACACCCTGCAATGAAGTACAGCAGACAAGTTATAAAACAATGAGCAAGACCGCTCATAGCTGTACGCATACCCCCAGCAGCATCCCCCCACATATACAAGAGCAATAGATATAACAACAAATATAAAGATTTTTTTTTTATTAAACAGATTAAATTTAACCACAGGTGCACAGGTTTGCCTATCGCTTAGCTACTGTTAATGCAACTTAAATGGTAGAAAGGGTAAAAAGCAAGATATATGCAAATGAAGCAGTACAGAAATAGTGCAGTGGCCAGAGCATTCGCCTTACGAGCAGTCATTCCCGGTTCGAGTCCCACTGTAGTACATTCCATTTTCCATGTCAAATCACTCTATGACCAATATTTTTGGATGGATAACCTACTAAATAACATATATTTGTGAACTGGAGTACTGCATTAAATGCAGATGTGAGTTGTCAGTGTCATAATGTTGCAAAGTCCACAGAAAATCACACATGCCCCATACAGTATATGTATTCAAGAATCAGGGATACAAATGGAAGGTAAAATAAGTAATGAATCATAACTCCATACAGCTTCCAAATCTCCCACCTTCCCAAGAACCATGAGACATTACTGTCTAAATTAGTGCATTGGTAAGCTGGAGTAAGCACTAGTAAGCAAGTGCAAGCACTATTAATCAGTAGTAAGCAGGAGTAAGCATATTTAAGCACTAGTACATGGGTTTAAGCCCATTTGCGTGGGGGTAAACAATGCACACACAGGTTAAGCAATATTGAAGCTAACACTCTGTAAGCATATTTAACCAGAGGTTAGCATTGCTTACCTTCATGCAAACCCATGCAAACCTGCTTACAATTGCTTAAAAGTGCCTTAATCACTCTGTATGCAACAGCCACTGTTCTGGCCAGAAACAAAATAAACAGCCTTTGCAGGACTTGAACCCAGGACCATTCACACTAGAGTCAAAATAGTTAACCACTAAGCCATCACAGCAGTGCATAAGGCTGAGGTATCACCAAACAAGTCCTCACTATAGGAAAATCAAACTGAACATGTGAAAGGAATCTATATACATTCTTATGTTGTATAACCTACAACATAACATCAATATGTGAACTGGAGTACTGCAGTAAGCCCAGATGTGAGGTGTAATTGTAATAAAGTGTTGAAGTCCCCTAATAAACACAAGGACCCAATACAGTGTACGTACACATGTATCATGGATACCAGGCACATATATAACATGTAATGAATAATAAATCAATGCCAAAAAGCAAATATAATGCAAATTAAATATTAAGCAATGCTAACCACTGCACAGCCGAGCTTTAGTAGGTGTAAGCAATGTGTAGGCCAGCTAACTCAATTTGCCCATTGGTACACCCCTTTAAACAATGCCAACCTTAGGTAAGCAGGTTTGCCCATAGCTTAGCCTTTTCAAAACTGTCCAATCATGGCAAAGTGCAGGAAACTGGCCCTATTTAAACCCAACAGGTGGGAATACATCTCATAACTGGTTGTAGCTTCCCCTTGCAGGCACTATGTCTGGAATGGGAGAGGGTGTGCACTTTCAGGTGCAGCTCTGGGGCATCCAGGAGTCCAGAGTCATGGCAGGACTCCTTGCGAAAGACCAAGAGCAGAGACTGCTGCAGTGCCAGTACCAGGGTTTCCAAAATAAAGCAGAAGCTTGGTGCCATCTCACCCATGACCTCACCAGTGCAACTGGTATACCCCAAACTGGTGAGCAGGTCAGGCATCACTATGCCAACCTGAAGTGGCAAAAGGGTGTTCTCTTGGATCAGTGGATCCAAGAGGCTAGGAGGACAGGGGAGGTCCCAGCTGTGTGTAAGTATCACTCCACTACTTGTTTAATAATTGACAGCTCATGTATATTATGGATAGGTATGGTTAAATATTCTTCCTATGTCCTTCACAGTGGCAAGTGAGTGGGCTGCAAACCAGGAGGTCCATGGATGTCACTTGGAATGGTTGTGACGCGAGGCAGGTTAGTAATACTCTTGTATATACTGTCATAGGAAATAAATCTAAAAGTATTAGTAAGTTAATTGCCTGTATAAAACCTGTATTGTTTAAGGCAAGTACTGCATACACCAGAGAATATGGCAGGAAGAGTCTCATATAGGTTGTATGTAAATAAAAGCATAATAGCCTGACAATAAAGGTCTAACTGCTGGACTACATATGTTTGCTCTGGTATCATATGGTAATGTAGATTTGTAATCATTTAATAGTACGGTTGTACTAAGCACTGTTACCCACACTGTGCAACATAAATAAAATGTGTATGAATGTCTGTATATGACTGGTGTAATCCCAAGTGGTCATTTAGTATAACTGAGAGAGACATAGACAGAAAACAGTAAAAAGAAAGACAGCAAAATCCAAATAGCACATGAAACCAAGATGTAAACTGTTGTATTCTTAGCACACACAGCCATGGTTTGAATCCTGGGAGTGGTAGTAGGCTGCATACAGAATCATACCCCACGACTGTACAGATATGTCAAGAATGTCCAATAAATTGGCCCATATCTGTTGCCTGTCACCCTGTCCCCCATGGAAATCAGTGGGATGATCCCAGATGTTTAGGCAGCAAACAAGAAATATAACTGATTGTCACACATCTATAAGAACAAACCTGTCACTCTAGCAACTCCCCAAACTGTTATGAGAGTCATAAGCCAAGTATGTCACATTTACACCCCCATGTTGTCAAGCTGTGACCACAATGTGTACAGTAACAGAGTGAGATGTATGTGCATAATACTAATGTGGAATCTGGTAATTTGTGTGGTAACATTCAGGTAGTGCTAACAAACATTGCTCCCACAGGTCCGTTAGATAGAAACACTGTGCCTAGAAATAAAAGATTGATACCCTGTACTGGTACTGTTTACTCTGGTATTGTATGGCATTGTGAGTGTTGCAGCTGTTCTGAATAATAAGGTATCACTCATCACTGTCACCCACACTGTGCTACATAATATAACTGTCTAGGAAATCCTGTATAAGATTGTTGTAAGTCACTAAAGGTTTAAGAGGGCAATAGTCTAAATATGTCCCGTTTCATCTGCATGTGGTCAAGACATGCCCAGAGTCTGTGCAAAATGAGATGAACAGGTATGTGCATAACATCAACCTGGAATCTGGGGGTATGTGTGGAAAAAGTTAATTAGCATTAACAAACAATTCCTCCACAGGTATACCAGGTAAGAGGTTTATACTGCAGGTAAAACCAGTTCATGTATATAGTTGTCGACAGCCATACCACTGTCCAAAGTAAGGCAATAGGGTAGTGTACTAATATTTGTAAGGTACAGATAACAGCACTGACTAGGAAAGTAATGTGAACTACAGGAATATACTAGTTGTTAATTGACATCTTTCTCCCCCCCACCATATCTGCAACAATAAACTAAATACTCAACTCAGTTGGTATATGCTGACTTAACTGTAATGTTGGGACATATGTCCTATTCTTTGATAATTATTTAAATCTGTTTCTATGCATGTGCTATATTGAAATACTCCAACATTGGTGGCATGGTGCCATCAATGTACCTGCATGCTGTTGTAATTACCACTGTGGTCCCATATATGCATGTGTTCTGTTTGCTATGCAACTGTTCCATATCTGGTGCCTGGGTTAATGGGAATATCTATGCATGCTGTTATACCTAATCCTGGAATGTGTTGACTATTACTAACCCATATATGCTGATAAAACATAAACACCATAACACATATGGGAATGCGGGTCCCAGCTGACCCACCTGTCCCACCTCAGGTGGCCACTGCACTGGGCACCAGCATGTCTGGGGCCCAACCCAGGACCTCCTCGTCCATTGGTCCTGCACCACCTTTGGGTGTAACTGCCTCAGGGGATGGGACTTGCCCCCTCTGGGAGTGGGCGTGGACAGGAACCTGTCACCAGTCTCCAGGTCCAGGTCATGGTGCGTAGCAAGCTCAACCGGGAGTTTGGAAATCTGCTACACCAGCTCGAGGGCCACGTGTTGTGACTAGAGGGTCAGCCTGGCTCTATGACTCAGCCCCCAGCACAGCCACCTTCGGGTCTGTGAAGGTGCATTGGTGACTGCCCATGGGTGGGGACCTCAGTCCCACTGTTTCCACTAGGGGCTTCCGATTTTCCAACACCCCCCCATCAAGATGTTTACCCCCTACATGTGTCATATACTGCCCCTGTATGCGTCTTTTTTTTGTCTTGTCTGTTAACTTACCCAACCCACCTCCCCAAATATACCGACTATCCCTCCCCAACATCCCACTCTCAGCTGAAGAAACAAAAAAAGGGCAAGCTGTTCCAAAAAAAATCTCTCCCCATACATAGCTGTCAATTTTACCCATGTGTCCACTGGACACCTGTAATCTGGTTTAATTGGCTTCACAACATATTATTGTTATCATCACCCTTGTCTCAGGGGTTTGAGTGTCCAAATCTACCTCCAAATTCAGTGCATATGCACAGCTGTTGCTGTAGAAGATATGGGGAGCTATGGACCTTCCCCTACACCCTTCCTGCACATCACTAGCTATTTTCCCTACTGACATTCCCTTTTTGTGCCCCTTTTTCACCACTTTTATATCAACCCTTTTTTCTTTTCTTTTAAAGAAATGAGTGCAGGGGTAAGTGGGAGTAAGCACTTTTAAGCAGCAGTAAGCAGGTTTAAGCCTGTTTCCATGGGGGTAAGCAATGCCTACGCAGGTTAAGCAATTTAGAACCTGAGTATAAGAAACTGTAACCGGAAGTTAGCAGTGCTTACCTCCGTGCAAACCAGCTTACAACTGCTTAAAAGTGCCTTAATCACTCTGTATCCAATGGCCCTTGTTCTGCCCAACAACAAAATAAATAAGCCTCTACAAGGCTCAAACCCAGCACCCTGCATACCATAGCCAAAGTGATTTACCACTAAGCCATGTCAGATATACATAACCCTGATGTTTTCACAAACATATCATCCAGCACAGTCATTCAACAGTACAGGAAATGTATTTAAACATGTAGATGTATGTGTGTGTGCATATATATTTATATCTAAATATATATATATATATATATATATATATATATATATATATATATATATATATATAAGCACAAATATATATATCTGTATATGTATATACAGACATATATCTATAGATATAAAAGAGAACATAACAAAAACATATATGACTACATGCACCGTTAATGGGGGTGAGGGGGCTCAAGCAACATACATCTTGTATGTATTGATAACCCCCCCCACAGACAAACAGGTCTGCCCTGTAATACGATGCTGGTATCAGTAACATATCATGCAGTACAGTCTAGTTACCATAGGGAATGCACAATGTGGAAGCAATCAACATTCCTAAGATACATATACACAGACACATATATGCAGATACATATACATATATATATATATATATATATATATATATATATATATATATATATATATATAACTACACATACACACACAGAGATATGTATAGGAAGATACATATGTAGGGGGTACACACCATAAGGAACAGCCAGTATGCCTACAGTTGCCATCTTACCAAGTGGACACTGTATGAATCAACCACACAAATGACAGTTGTTGCCTGCAACACATACCCACAGGAGGTCAAAGGATATAACACCACACACAGGTTTGCATACATGGGAAAGCTTTATTTGTGTACTATTGCAGTTGTGTATGCCATGTCATATAGCTGTTTAGACTCTGAAATACATATAAACAGACTAATGCAACTGTCAAACAGATAAATTAATACAGTATTCTGGAAAGGATTACATATGTTGCTGTCCAGGCCAAGGCTTTCAAGTAGTACAACAGTAAAGACAGACTGGGTCACAGTATAACAATCAATCAACAGTAAGTAATGCAGATGTATAGTCCAGCACCCTCAATCTACACTCTGTACACAATCCCTAGGGGGTAAAGACCTCAGATGACACAATGGGATGTATTTGTTACATAACAAGGTATAAATGAAACCATCACAATCACACTGACAAACAGAACAGTCTGTATGGCAGGAAGCAGTAGGCCTGTATTTACCCAAGGTGAATTGTATGGTAATTTACAGCCAGATACCTTAAAGCAGCTTACACCTGATACCCACACATGTTGTAATAGCCTCGGTTAGTTATGGTGCATCCCCCCATAGACTGACATACAGGGCCATATACTACTGTTACATACGCTGTCCTCTGGACTGCATAAGGACACATGTATTGTGCAGATGAAGCCCACACATATATGGACCTAACCCCACAATATGTGTGGGGGCCACAACAGCAGTGAAATGATGGCAGGAATAGCAGCATGACATAGGTTCATAGGTTCATAGATTAGTACTAGGCTAACTGCCCTTGCAAGCCATTTTAAGCCTAGCCAATTAACCCTTATGAGACTCAAACCCTGAACCTTGTGTTTGTAAGGCAAACACCTTAACCATTAGGCCACCCTTCCAATATACTCATAGGTCACTACATGTTGTAACAGCCTATGTTAGTTATGGTGCACCCCCCATAGACTGACATACAGGGCCATATACCACTGTTACATACACTGGCCTCTAGACTGCATAAGGGCACACATGTATTGTGCAGATGAAGCCCACACATATATGGACCCAACCGCACAATATGTGTGGAGGCCACAACAGCAGTGAAATGATGGCAGGAATGGCAGCATGACATACACACAGGCCACTACATAACAACCCCTGACCGCATGTCATATAGACAAAGCCTGGTATGCAGGTGGAGGACAGAGGTTGGAACACAGGCCCATATGTGAAATAGTGTTGTCATACACTAAGCAAGTTGCTGGTGTTACAGGATAGTCTGCAACATACCCTTAGTCAGGAATATGAAGTCAGAAACACAAATGGATGTAGCCATGTACTGATAGCACTCAACACACACACAGCCAGTGCTATATCTGACACAAGCCCTGTGTGGTGGACAGGCAAAACATAACACACACATCTCTGGCCATCAAGTGGATAGGCACACAGTTGAGAGCTATGCAGACAGACAGCACTCCATGTTAAACTAGTATGTGCACACAAACCCTGTAACACTGGTGCTATACAACATACAACAACAGTACTCACACTCTCTGTTTGTAGTTCTGGAACCTCATACAAATATGTAGCTGGCCTGAGTGTGCAAGTCCTCTTGTAAGAGGTAGTGCTACCTGCTGTCTGTAACACTGCTGGCCACACACAGGAAGGATGTCCACCATACAGGAAAGGTAAAGGAACCATGAACATATGATGTAGGGATTTATAGTAGTGGGATGCCATGACAGTGGTAATTGGAAGTACTACACAGCTGGCTGCATTCAGGTAGCAAGTGGAGGACACTGATTGGTGCAGATGCCATCACCTGATCATGTGCATCACCCAAAAAAGCCATGCTGCAATCTATTCCAAGCAGCTCAATCCAGTTACTGGAGAGAGAGAGAGAAAGAGAGAGAGAGAGATACAGAGAAATAAAGTGAAAGAGAAAAAAAAATGAAAACATACAACAGCTGCTGAACCACAACAATACCAGAAAATGCAACAAAGAAAGCAGGAGAAGGAGTGAAAAAATAAAAAACTGCCTCCTACAAGGATACTATCCACAACAGACCTCATCTCCACAACAGGTATGCGAAGAATATATGCATGTAATTGACTGTAGTTCCCGGTCCTTAATACTGGAGTAGATGATGTGGAATGATATACATGTGCCATCGGGTGTTGCTGTTATAATGATCTTCAGCTGAACAACTGCTATGGACATTAGAGTCTGTCCCTGTGGGTAGTGGGCCATACCCATCAACTGTGTATTGCAGCACGGACTTGCAAGATGCATGCCAATATAGTGTGTGGTGTGTAATGGAAGGGATGTATATTGTTGTGGCCAATAGTTGGTGGTGGAAGTAATGCCATAATTATGGACATGTTGGTTTTACAGCCCACCACTTCCAGGACACTCAAGTTAACCTGTATTGTAGCATGCTGAAATGCCATAGGTGTGTAACAAGGTTACTTGCAATCTGGCCCTACATATACCCCCCTAATGTTAGGCTGTGTCCATATGTGGCACCTGTCTGTGTTGTAGCAAGGCAGAACAGTGCAGCTGTGCAGGAAGGAGTTTTGAGATTGTGGACCTGATGTCTGAATGTATCCCATATATAGGTATGTATATGTGTGTGTGTGTGTGTGTGTGTGTATATATATATATATATATATATATATATATATATATATATATATATATATATATATATATATATATATATATATGTATATATATATATATATATATATATATATATATATATATATATATATATATATATATATATATATATATATATATATATATATATATATATATATATATATATATATATATATATATATACATATATCTACATGTATGTCCACAGATATACAGATACCCATATGTGTGTGTGTATATATATATATACATATATAAAACATTATTTATATATATATATATATATATATATATATATATATATATATATACACACATATATAGATATATATCTATATGCACATGTCTACATATATACAAACACACACACATATATGTATATATGTAAATACATGCCCCCTATATTACCACCACAGTGCTGCATGCTATGAGTGAGTGAAGAGCACACATAGCAATACACACAGATATATCCAGCTGTAAGTGTGTGCAACATGGATGGGTATGTCACATGCAAACCCCTTGTTGGGCCACATTGCCCTTGTCTGTGAAGTAGGGAATGGGAATATGGGGAAGTATGGCAGATATATTTGTGGAGGTGGTGCAAGTTGGTAGATATAGAGGACAGCCTACAGGGGTGGTATATGACACATGTGGTGGGTAAACACCCCGGATTGTGTGTGTGGTCTGTGATGTGGAAGCCCCATGGGTCTAAATATGGAAACAATGGAAACAAGCCTCCCACCTACTGCTACTCACAACAGCAGTCCATGTCCCGAAGGTGCCTGGCCTGGAGGCTGAGCAGGAGGAGCATGTCTACCCTGTGAATGTGTACTGGGTGCCTCAAGCTGATGTAGCACATCCCACATGTGTCTGTGGAGCCAGCTATGGAACAGACCCTGGACCTGACCTCGGGGTCCTGGCTTCATGTGGCTGGAACTGGTAATGGACAGCAGGTTGACGCTACCTATATTGCTAGCATTATACGGGTATTCCCTGGTGTCAGTCGCATCTGTCCATACAGGGCATGTGTTTAAGGCATGGTATGTCCTTTGTCGGTCACATTTGATGGCACCACACATGTTGCAGGCATCCAGTGGGGAACATAGTGAAGGTGCACTGTCTGCATGCACATGCCTATTGTACTGATGGACAGGGTACCATGCCCTCTGTAGTCCACTGCAATCACACCATGGTTACTATCTGTAGGCAATATGCAGGGTACTACCAACATAATGGTTGTTGTCTAGGCAAGTGTGTTTGTGTATGAGACATGGGTTGAGAGTGTTCTCTGGGTGATACAAGGGTTGCTAACTTTGTTCACCAGACCTTGATGTTACATGTAGGGGTATGGATTGGCACCCCAGCCTCTCAGCTATTTCACATCTGTTATCCTTGTAAGATGGACATTGTAACATATAATAAGGCCACCATATAAGAAATTTGCAAAACCCACTCCACAATGAGTCCAATTGTTACACACTCACAGCCACCTCCACACAGGATACGAATGACAAACGCAGCCACACACACACTTGTCATGTCTGGGATCAGAACTCCTACTTAACTAGTTTATTACATTACAGCATTACACAGTTATATAAAATAAAGTAAAATCAATGACCGCCGAGCAAAACAATGAAGGGTACTGATGATTCCAAACTCAAAAAAACGTTTCTAATATCAATAACTGATAATCCAAATACGAGCAGAACGTATAAAAAATCTGGTTTATTTTAACATAAAGAGGCAAGCGCTTTCGCAAACATAGCTTCTTCAGACCTTATAACAGATAACATTGAAGAGTATTAGTTTAAATAAGCAAAAAGGCGCCAAAATCACAGACATCTCTTAAAGAGACAAATTAATTTAAAAAGTCCATTTTAAAAATAATATAGTTAATGCATACAAATAGAACATTAAAACCATATAAGTCATAATACTACTATGCAATCAATAAAATACATAAAATTAAAAATAAAAAGTACAAACACTAACCTAACGTCTCTGATTCCCTAGTCTCCTAGATTTTAATAAAGGGCGTAAGGGGACTTTACCATTTAACCCTGGTGGTACATCAGCCCTGAATTTAATGATCCAATAAATTTCTCTAGTTTCAGTGTAGTTATGAATGTCACCTCTCCTATGAGTTGTGGAGATCTGTTCCAAAATCCTGAATTTGAACTGATGCTGTATGCCTCCCTCAAGGGTGTGTTTAGCTAATGCATTGTAATGATTCCCTTTCCTCGTGTGGTACACATGCTCCCGTATCCTGTCCCTCAGTACCCGATTCGTTTTGCCTACATAGTAGGCTGGACATGATGTACAGGATGCAAGATATACTACATCTTTGGACATGCAGCTACCCCTCGTCCGGATATAATGTGTGCCAGATCCATATGGATAAACAAACATAGGATCACACAGTATGTATGAACAAAAATTGCACCTGTTACATGGAACCATATAGGGTCCTTGTGTAGTTGGACTAATGGGATGTACTCTTGGATAACAGAGTAAACTCTTGAGGTTCTTCTTGTTACGATAAACGTACTTGGGTCGTTCTCCTGTAAGACCCTTAATAGTGGGATCAACTGACAATACATGCCAGTGTCTATTGAAAACATCCTTAACTGCTCCTATGTCTCTAGTGTAATAGATGGGAAAAATGACATTGTCATTAATGAAAGAATCATTCTGAGTATGCTTGTGACTCATGTCAGTGGTATACATTTCCATAGCTCCTTCTGAAAAATATGGCTTCGCTCTATTTTCCCTAAGGCTAGAAAGACCATCCATCCCTCTGGTAACATCCAAGTTGCTGTATCCACGTTCTAAGAATTTCATTTCTAGATCTTCCAATTCTCTATCCAGACAAGAGTCCTCAGGTGTATACCTGGATGCACGCATGGACTGTCCTTTCACAATATTGTGATAGACAAAGCCCGGATGCATGCTGGAACGGTGTAACAATGTGTTCCTGTAGCATGTAGGCAAAACGAATCGGGTACGGAGGGACAGGATACGGGAGCATGTGTACCACACGAGGAAAGGGAATCATTACAATGCATTAGCTAAACACACCCTTGAGGGAGGCATACAGCATCAGTTCAAATTCAGGATTTTGGAACAGATCTCCACAACTCATAGGAGAGGTGACATTCATAACTACACTGAAACTAGAGAAATTTATTGGATCATTAAATTCAGGGCTGATGTACCACCAGGGTTAAATGGTAAAGTCCCCTTACGTCCTTTATTAAAATCTAGGAGACTAGGGAATCAGAGACGTTAGGTTAGTGTTTGTACTTTTATTTTTAATTTTATGTATTTTATTGATTGCATAGTAGTATTATGACTTATATGGTTTTAATGTTCTATTTGTATGCATTAACTATATTATTTTTAAAATGGACTTTTTAAATTAATTTGTCTCTTTAAGAGATGTCTGTGATTTTGGCGCCTTTTTGCTTATTTAAACTAATACTCTTCAATGTTATCTGTTATAAGGTCTGAAGAAGCTATGTTTGCGAAAGCGCTTGCCTCTTTATGTTAAAATAAACCAGATTTTTTATACGTTCTGCTCGTATTTGGATTATCAGTTATTGATATTAGAAACTTTTTTTGAGTTTGGAATCATCAGTACCCTTCATTGTTTTGCTCGGCGGTCATTGATTTTACTTTATTTTATTCAATTTTGCATTTTTGTACTGCTGAGCATTTACTCCGCTGGGTTTATTTTATTTGGTTATTACTGTGAGCTTTTATCACCCTGTGGAGGCATGATCGGAGGGGAACAGTCATCCATTGAGTTGCCGTATACTATACCGAACAATAAGGAAGTTTCTATGATGTCACGTCCGACTTTGGATCGATTTGCTGACTGCCTGAGAACGGAGAGGAATCCTCTGGCGTTATTTACTGAACAAGAGGAAGGCTCGGATATTCCGAGTGAATTGAATTTTGACCGAGATGCCTTGTTGTCAACTGTTGAGAAACTTGAGCAGGACTTATTTAAGTTAAAGCGTATGCAGACACAACACCAGCACTTTGAGGTCTGCATACAACGTCGATTAGTACCGAGAGGACTCAGGGTGCTAAAGATGCCGACTACGGGCACCCTATATCCGGACCTGTTGTTTGATTGGCAACAGCTTAATATTGAGGTAAGCCTCAATTATATGCGTTTGATGAACACCTTTTTTCTTCCGATTGAGGAGAAACTTAAAGAGGACATTATGAAAGTACAAACTAATGTTTTAACTGTATTCCCTGCTTCTGTGGCAGACCAAGCCTTGAGTTCAATGTTGGACAATGTTTGTATGTATGAGCGACGCCTTTTCAATCAGAAAAGAGCGAAGCTTCAAAGGGACAGTTCAGATTTCCGGATGGGCCATATTTTCACCTGGCCCAGGAATAACACAAATGTTAACAATGTGAATATTAATAGTATTAATAAGGTGCCAGTTAAGAATGTGCGAGTTAACACTGTCGAAGAGATTGACAACAATTTAATAACTGATATTGCTTGTGTGAATGACACAGATGATAATTTTGTTATGTGCTTGGAAAATGTTGGGACAGCTGTTGCTGATACAGTAGTTATTGATGAACCTCCTAATGAGATTTTAGTCAGAGAGCCTACAGATGATACAACTATAAATAGGGAGAACACAAGTGTACCCGTTGATATTAATGACAAGTTGCAGGCTCCTTGTACTGAACCAGTTGTCCGAAGGAAAACCACTACCTCGGCAATATGTAGGGTTAAGGACAATTTTAACCCTGAACATGGTACCAATTTGTCGACATCGGCCCCTACACAACCTATAGGTAATAGACACCCTTTTCCCATCAGAGTGTTCAGCAGCGAGGAGAGGACTCATTCAAACAACAGGGGGCGATACAAAAGGAAACTATCTCCGGACAAGTTTCCCAACCGGAGTATCAAGAAAATGTGGGAGGGGAAACAGTAGATTTGGTTTTCAACCTATCTAGTCATGAATTAAGTTGTTACGAAGTACAGGTTCTCTCCAAAGGTCTTACTTTCATTCCTACTATGGATAGTAGATATGAAGAGACCTTAAGGGACTTTAAACTTTTCATTAGGAATTTATCCTTGAAGATTTTCTTCAGAGATGCGGGAACATCAAGGGATAATATTGCCTTCAAGAAACCTAGCACTTTCATTCCACCTACACATCCACTAGTTGCTGCTTATAGCAAGTTGGTCGAAGATGATATTTATAAGATGGATAGGAATAATAGTATAAATAGAAAGAAGAAGTACAATCTTAATTTTAGACAGCGAGAAGCCCTGCATTCACTTCGTCACAACTGTAACATTGTAATTCGTCCTGCTGACAAAGGAGGGGGAGTAGTTATTCTTGATGCAGACAGGTACTCTAATGACATGTTACAGATGTTGGCTGATGAGAGATTTTATGTATCTATCACCAGCACCAGAACAGATACTATCATTAACAGAGTAAAGTACATTATATCTGAGTTACTTAGCAATGAGGTTATTGACCAGACCTTGTATGATTTTTTACATGTTATTCATCCTCTGATACCGAGCATACAAGGTCTTCCCAAGATCCACAAAGACCCTCAGAATCCTCCCATGAGACCTATAGTTGCAGGCAGGGGGTGGTCCACCGAACCTCTATCACTCTTTGTTGAATCCCAACTTAGACCATTGGTTGATGCCAATAGCTTCATTCTCAGAGACACCAAACAGTTCTTGCTTGACTTATATCAATACATCAACTCCTGTAATAATGTCGAGGATTTGTTTTGGGTAACTATGGATGTACAATCCTTATTTACCATCATACCCAATGTAGAGGGACTGGAAATGGTGGGTGCTTACATGCGGAGATCCACGCTACCCCTGCAACAAGATGTTGATTTAGTCCTCTTGCTACTGGGTACAATTCTTGAATCAAACATTTTTAGCTATCAAGAGAAGATCTTCCTGCAGCGGGATGGCGTAGCTATGGGCACTTCATGTGCCAATAGCTACGCCAACCTGGTCATGGCTGAATGGGAGTACCGCCATTTGTTTCAGAATGATTTGTACAGAGAGTTCGTACCCTTCTACAGGCGTTTTGTGGACGACCTTTTTTTCATCTGGAAGGGCACTCCTGTACAGTTAGAAAGTTTTTTCACACAGGTGAATAATTCTATTACTTTTCTGAAGTTCACCATGGAATGGTCATACACTACCATCCCCTTCTTGGACATCCATGTAGATAAACTACCAGGTGGGATTGTCAACACAGGTGTATACCGTAAGACCTGCTACAGGAACACATTGTTACACCATTCCAGCATGCATCCGGGCTTTGTCTATCACAATATTGTGAAAGGACAGTCCATGCGTGCATCCAGGTATACACCTGAGGACTCTTGTCTGGATAGAGAATTGGAAGATCTAGAAATGAAATTCTTAGAACGTGGATACAGCAACTTGGATGTTACCAGAGGGATGGATGGTCTTTCTAGCCTTAGGGAAAATAGAGCGAAGCCATATTTTTCAGAAGGAGCTATGGAAATGTATACCACTGACATGAGTCACAAGCATACTCAGAATGATTCTTTCATTAATGACAATGTCATTTTTCCCATCTATTACACTAGAGACATAGGAGCAGTTAAGGATGTTTTCAATAGACACTGGCATGTATTGTCAGTTGATCCCACTATTAAGGGTCTTACAGGAGAACGACCCAAGTACGTTTATCGTAACAAGAAGAACCTCAAGAGTTTACTCTGTTATCCAAGAGTACATCCCATTAGTCCAACTACACAAGGACCCTATATGGTTCCATGTAACAGGTGCAATTTTTGTTCATACATACTGTGTGATCCTATGTTTGTTTATCCATGTGGATCTGGCACACATTATATCCGGACGAGGGGTAGCTGCATGTCCAAAGATGTAGTATATCTTGCATCCTGTACATCATGTCCAGCCTACTATGTAGGCAAAACGAATCGGGTACTGAGGGACAGGATACAGGAGCATGTGTACCACACGAGGAAAGGGAATCATTACAATGCATTAGCTAAACACACCCTTGAGGGAGGCATACAGCATCAGTTCAAATTCAGGATTTTGGAACAGATCTCCACAAATCATAGGAGAGGTGACATTCATAACTACACTGAAACTAGAGAAATTTATTGGATCATTAAATTCAGGGCTGATGTACCACCAGGGTTAAATGGTAAAGTCCCCTTACGTCCTTTATTAAAATCTAGGAGACTAGGGAATCAGAGACGTTAGGTTAGTGTTTGTACTTTTTATTTTTAATTTTATGTATTTTATTGATTGCATAGTAGTATTATGACTTATATGGTTTTAATGTTCTATTTGTATGCATTAACTATATTATTTTTAAAATGGACTTTTTAAATTAATTTGTCTCTTTAAGAGATGTCTGTGATTTTGGCGCCTTTTTGCTTATTTAAACTAATACTCTTCAATGTTATCTGTTATAAGGTCTGAAGAAGCTATGTTTGCGAAAGCGCTTGCCTCTTTATGTTAAAATAAACCAGATTTTTTATACATTCTGCTCGTATTTGGATTATCAGTTATTGATATTAGAAACGTTTTTTTGAGTTTGGAATCATCAGTACCCTTCATTGTTTTGCTCGGCGGTCATTGATTTTACTTTATTTTATTCAATTTTGCATTTTTGTACTGCTGAGCATTTACTCCGCTGGGTTTATTTTATTTGGTTATTACACAGTTATATGATGCACCACAGAGATTACTGGAGTACTCCTTCCCCAAAGGTGTATTTCACTGGGTATAACATCAGCAGGCTTGCCAAAGAAGGTCAATGGAGGTCGTGGTGACTGTGGATGGCCTCAAGAACATTGCACCCTACAAAGACAAAGAAACACACACAAACATCTACACTTGTCATGTGTAGGAATAGAACCCCTGCCAAAGTACTATAATCACACTACAGCATTACGCTGTTATAGGATGCACCATGGAGATTAGTGGGCTACACTTATCCCAAAGGTGTATTTCACAGTGAATGACATCAGCAGGCTTGCCAAAGTAGGGCATTTGAATTGTAGTGAGTGTGACTAACCTAAAAAACATTGCCCCCTACACAGACAAAGAACACACACACAAACATCCACACCTGCCATGTGTGGGAATAGAATCACGACCAAAGTACTATATCACAATACAGTATCATGCTGTTATAGGATGCACCACATAGATTACTGGGCTACTCCTTTCCCAAAGGTGTATTTCACAGTGAATGACATCAGCAGCCTTGCCAAAGTAGGGCATTTGAAATGTAGTGAGTGTGACTAGCCTAAAAAGCACTGTTCCTTACACAGAGACACACAAACACATATATATATATACTCACAGTTACCATGTCTGGGATTATAACTCCTACCTATCTAGTTTATCACACTACAGCATTACGCAGTTATAGGACGTGCCACAGAAATTATTGGGCTACTTCTTTCCCAAAGGTTTATTTTAAACTGAATGACATCAGCAGCCTTGCCAAAGTAGGGCATTTATAATGTAGTGAGTGTGACTAGCCTAAAAAGCATTGCTCCCTACACAGACAGGGACTCACACGCACACACACACACACACACACACACACACACACACACACACACACACACACACACACACAGATGAGATCAGCAGGCTTGTCATAGTAGGGCTTGCTGAATAAAGGGGTTAGTCAAATTAGTGGTTTCCCACAGGTGCAGTGCATTCCAGTAAAGCAGGAATGCATGCCAAACAAAATATTTTTGCTTCTGGTATAAGTATTTTGTAGTTTGTTTCTTTTTTTGTTTTCTCAGAAGACCATTTCACCACCAGAGTTAGGCCAGCAATGTGAGCTGACATGGCCACATCAAATGCATAATGATTAACACTTATTCTTCAATAGTCCAGAGTGAGTCACTTATGTTGGAGGGAACAGGTTCAAGAATAAAGACCAACAGAATTGCAGGACATACAAGAATGAATGAGAACACATATTCTAAGACAATGAATATGAAATCTAGATATTTATAGATGGTTTTGAAGCCAGCTGCTATCATTGGGCTTAATGCTATATTGGGAAAGTTCATCAAACACACATGAATGCCACTGAGACATCATGACTATACTGAACACATAGCTGTTAAATTATTTTATTGACTGGTCTGTTAATGGAAGCATTCTTTGTGGGGGTTGCCATATAAGGCATAATTCTAATTCTACTGGGAAAGAGAACAGGGTGACTACAATATCTGTTCATCACAAAACTTTCTGAAGTCATACTTTTTTTTGAAAATACAATAAAAAATACTGTGGGAACAGCAGCTGAGGCCCTGTGACTTGACTAAGGGAAATAAAGATAGCATGGCATCAGTTTTATACAGTGAGAACAGTGTCAGTGGTGCCTCTTCCCTCTGGGGGAAACTGAAATAGCTGATAAGAATCTTGCTTCAAAGGGCCATAGGATTCTAGGTCTGTCTGGCTAATTAATCGACCAGGTTCTTACCTTTCATGCAGCAACAAACAGGTTAATTGGAACAGGAGCAATTGGTCAGGGTCTTGCAAACAGAAAAATTATTATGGACAAGTAACTTTTAAAGTGCAGGAAAAAATATGCCTGTAAAAAATTAATTTATGATGTAAAGTAAGCTTTAGATGAAACAATCCTTAAATGTTCTAATATGTCCAGGCAAAGTAACTCACCTACTTTTGGGTAACTTACTTTATCTGAAAACAGAAATTCTGTTCCTTCCTCTGTTCTACTTATTACCTATCCTAATTTCTTGCAAACACTCCCCTGGATTCAGCAAGCCCTGCATGGTGTGCAGGACTAGTGCAGGAGCTCCAGCAGGCAATATGTCTGCTGTGCGATTCAGGAAGAAGCTGTAGGGACGTGCACAAGCACTCCTGCACTAGTCCTGTACGGACTCAACTCCTGCATGCAAATTACCCCATTTGCAAATGAAATCCATGCAAATGAGGTGAATTTGTGATCCAGGAAGCTGGCAACCGGCCGTGCAGGAGTAGTGTAATCTGCAGAAATGTACTCAGTAACCAAGTACATTTCTGCAAACTACAAAATGGACTCATGACAGCTCCAAATAAAGGGTGGATATTATGTTGAAAGCATGTCAATGGCCAAATATATGGCCATTGGCATGGAAAACAGTGGCAAAAAAAAATGACTTTTTTTTAGCCGATCTCAGCTGTTTAAGTGTAGGGCAGCAGCTCGCAAATGGGATCGGGCGAAAAAGAAAAAGTACAACCTAATATAAGCATTCTAACCAAAATCACTATTTTGCCATTATACCCAATGGCAGGCAGAAGACAACATGGCCAGTGAATAGTGGTTGCTAAGGGGAGAGGCTCAGTGTGGGACCTGTACCTATGCATCAGCAGGCAATTCTATGCAAATGAGGGGAATGATACTGAATTCCAGATTTCCCCTGCATGCTAGTCAGCACCCAACAGTGTAAGAGCAGGAATAGCTTGGTGCAAACCTAGGAGTTAGCTGACATCATGGGGGGGGGGTGTCAGGCATACTGTAAGCAGATTGAAGCCCTGTGGCTCAGATTTGCCCTTAGCTTAGCAGAGCTAAGCAAGGGGGTGTGTCTGAGGCTGCCTAGCACTCTTTTCATTGCCTAAGTGGGTGATCGCGTCATGCACTGGGTTTTAAAGAGGAAAAAAAGTAAACCAGGAAATAGCAGCTATGTGCACATTTGAGCACTCTGTTTGCAGAGCGCACCCCCTGGATTAAACAGGAAAGTAATGGGAAGGGAAAACATCATTATGAAAGTAATCAAGGAGAACTAGTATAGCTGGCAGGTGAAATGTATCAGAATCAGCCATTTACACAGGCAGCAAATCAGCCCAGCCCAAAACACTACTATAAACTATGCAAACACCTTTCCCTCTGGTTTTTCCCACATACTCTACATCACCGGTGTATTTTAGTGGGGGAATTTTAACAAACAAAAACAACGAAATGATAGGGGCTGCAATAACTATCATAAATCAACATGTGGAAGAGGCTGAGGATGGTGAGTATGAGAATGCTGTCCACCAACCCACAGTGAGGAGATGGAGAAGAGTGCACAGACCCAAGGGTAACCTACCAGGGGCTACATGAGCTGGAGATAGTGGAGCACTATAGGGTGGACAGGGACCTCCTACAGAAAATTGTTGAGCTGTGCCGGCCATGCCTGACACACGGAATTAACAGAGGGGAACCCATCCCAGTGGATACCAAGATATGTGTAGGCCTAAGAATACTAGCTACAGGTGCCTTCCAAAGGCCAAATTGGGATATCATGGGGATCTCACAGGCATCAGCATCCAGGGTACTCTACCAGTTCCTGGATGCCATGTCAGCACATGCCGGTGAGCATGTATATTTCTCCAACACCCATGAGGTGTTGGCCAGCAATATGCATCTCTTCCACCAAACAGCAGAATACCCTGAGGTAATGGGTGCTATAGACCGCATGCACATATGCATCAAAGCACCACCCGGTGAGTGGGTGTGGTCTACATGAACCACAAGGGCTTCCCCTCCATCAATACAAGGTCCTGTGCGATGCCCAGGGCATAATAATAAATGTGTGTGCTGGCTCCCCTGGAAGCTATCACAATTCCTACATCTGGCATCTGACGCAGCTGTACCAGAGATTTGCCAGTGGGGACATCTCTTACAGTCACCTAATGGGGGATACTGGTTATGCACTGGAGCCATGGCTGATGACACCCATCAGAAATACACACACACCAGAACAAGAACTCCATAATGAGGCACATGCAAAGACCAGAGTTGTAATAGAGCATGTGTTTGGGATGCTCAAGTCATGGTTCTGGTGCCTGGATACATCCGGTGGAGTCTTGCAGTATTCCCCAGCTACATGTACTCAAATTTTCATCATATGTGCCATGCTAAACAATATAATCCTGTGGAAACAGCTGCAGCAGGAAAAACATGGGGCAGGGCCACACAGCCCCCCCACCATTGCCAAGGCCTGCACAGGCAAGAGTGACTTGGAGGAGGAACAACCTGAGCCTGCTCCAGTAGGCAGAAGGAGGCATGCCCAGTATGCTCTGGCATTGGCAAAGAGGCAATGCACAGCACATACACTGACAGAGGAGAGACCCTGGGAATGACACCACTCTCTGACTCGCACATACAGTAAAAGGGATGCCAAACATGACACTACCTGTACTCAACCATGCATAGGGAGTGTACTATGTGCATCCGACATAGGCGCCCTCCAGCACCATCCTCAATACTGGCACACCCACAAGGTAACTAAATAAAATCCACTCCTGGAGCCAATAACCTACGACCACGGTTGAAAAAAACACATTTATTAGTCCACAGGTCACAATTCACAGATGTAATCCACAAAAAATCACAATATAAAATGCATTTGGCACACAGCAGGTCAATGGACTTCATCAGAACAATTCAATGCTTGTGCAATTAACCTTTTTATATAAAAAAACTGCCATCAATTAAGTTAAACAACCCTAAGTTAAAGTGACAGTGTTATTTAGTTATTTTTTTAGTTGTGTTGTGTTGCCACTCTTTTGCCACACCGTGTTGGCACCCACAAGGTAAGTCACTCTCCTTACCAATTGCTGAATGGAGCAGTATGTGTTGTTACTTGTATCTATGGTAAGGATGTGGGCATGCAAAGGAATTGGGTGGCTGAATGGGATGCCAGCAGATAGTAGACACCTATAGTGGCAGCATGAGATCTGTAACAAACACTGGTGTCACCATAGTAGCCAGTACTACACATGGCGAATAAACCCACTGCAGTAAATGTGCTGGTTCACATGTGTGTCCATATGACATACACATGCCAGTCAGGGAGGTTCACATACCCAACAACAGTCTCAGCCAGCAGAACAGGTGTAGACAAACACAAACAAAGGCCATGCTAAGGCCTCTGAATGATGGCTATGGGTAACCTCCCCCCAGGCCTACACAGACAGACTATAGGATGTCAGGCAGTGGGATGTTAGTTCTGAAGTGTAGGACATCAGAAACTGATATGTAGGTCAATCAAACCTAAGAGCTATAGTACACTGATATGCCTCTAGCCAGCATGATAGGTTAGAATACAGAATGAAAAGGAGTACCTGACATACCAGTGCAGTCATAGCAAATGTGTACAAGTGTCAGGTGTGCCCCCAAATCCTATGTAGAAATGTTGAAATAGTTAGGTGTGCCCCCCAATCCTGTGTAGAAATGTAGAAACAGTCAGGTGTGCCCCCCCAATCCTATGTAGAAATGTAGAAACTGTCAGGTGCTTCCCCCCCAATCCTAAGTAGAAATGTAGTAACAGTCAAGTGTGCCCCCCCAATACTATGTTGAAATGTAGTAACAGTCAGGTGTGCCCCCCTCCAATCCAAGGTAGACATGTAGTAACATGTATGTGTAGGTATAATACCAGTGGAGCACAGATGACCTGAGATGGCCAAGGTAGCAGGATAGATTGTAGCATTTGTACAATATGCAGGTATGTGTGTGTTAGGTTGGTGTTTGTTTCATATTGTGTGAGAGTGGTCAGTATGTATGCATGTTGAGGTTTGACATGGTGACCATTGCCCACTACTGTTAATGACAGGGCCAAGTCCTCACAACTGCAGTGCCAAAGACAATGCTCCCCAGTATAACACATGCTAGCAGTAAGCCATTTTAAATGTATGGCGGTAATATGTGTCACCATCTGAAAGATGGACATGGTATGACTGTTGTGCTAGATATACAAGCAGTACACAGGGAAAAGTACCCCAGACATACAGTATATAATGTGTAACTGTGAAATGGACACACCCTTGGAATTGTACATACAGGTATGCCTCACATTATCTGGGCTTGTAGTAGGGAATACCAATGTCATCTGGCCGAACACTTGCAGATCACAAAGGTGATAGGACTGATGTATTGGGAAATGGCTGATGTCCCTGCACAAGCCAGCAAATCTGGAATGCCCCATCCATATCTGTGAGTCAGATGCAAGTAGTGTCCATAGCACACATGCACCCAGCTCACTCAAACACCACCCACAGGTACCTCTCCGGTCGTATCCCTGCTGTTGGGAATGGGTACAGTATGACCTCCACTTGTGTATGGCAATAGTGAAAGAATGCAGCATGCAGTGCAGGTGTCCCATGCAGGTGTGTCCCTAGCTGTAAGCAGCACCCTGCCAGCATCCACACCACCTGATCAATACTGATAGAAAGTATTGGCATGAACATCTAGCACACCTACTCAGTCACCCCAGGGGAATATACTCTATGGCAGTCTGGGACTGTAGGACTAACAGAATGCAACGGACTGCTACTGCTGCCCTGCATCACCACCAAATGGCCTACAGGCCTCTGCCAAAGGCTGCATCTCACCTGTACTGCCAATGTATTTTATGTCATGGACACCCAAATAACAACATAACACATTCCACATAAGCCATATGCAGGGACATGTGAACAAACCACAGTAACATGTCCACCATGTCCCACTGCATGAACTGTGGACCAACATCAAAACACAACTGTGATGAGGTGATAACTATAGGGAAAGTATCAGAGAATGTATGCATAATATATGGAAGAGGATAAAATAATGGGGGGGGTGGGAGCATGGGCATCATGGAATGTGCAAAGTCCAACACTCAGCCATGTGCACATACTATCCCTGGCTTCAAATACAAAAATGGGTGGCTACAAACCTGCCTGTACACCACAATAGGGTTAATGCCCATGACTTATAACCCCTGCCTCTGGGTAACCTGTGTGAATCTGTACAGCTGTGAGGTATTGCCACAGCAAGATAAGGCTATACTGTCACATCGATGGATTTACAAGTATGGGATCCTCTGCCATCACTGTACCAAGGTGCTGAACTGGATAGACAGACCCAGCAGCAAGTGTCTGCAGCACCCCCTCCAGAATGGCATAACTTGCCATGACTATATAGGTGTTTTTGACCATAATACTGGACACAGCTGCATTCACCCTGTGTTCCCCAGGACATCACTGTGATCAAAAATGTCCACCTGACAGTACTTGAGGACATAAAACATCACAGTGTACACATGTCTGAATATCTCTGCTAACACCAGTACCATGTAGCAGAAACTATCCCTTTCACAGTTTGACCCCATATTGCCAACTTATCTAGCTGTAGGTGTAGAACACAAAGGTCTGCACTGAAGTACAAACTACCTGGAATGGATACACACATGCAGTACAGAAAGGCATACTGGGCATGCTCACACACTTAGAGAAATGAAGGCAATGTCAGACAACAATATACTGAAAGGTCATACTGGGCATGCTCACACACTTAAACAAATGAAGCCCATGTCTGCCAACAACAGTGAACTATAGATATCTGACAGTTGCAGATGTTAGTGTATACACTCCTCAGTACACAGCAGTCATGCTTTGCACATACATTGGATAGGAGTACACACATATTCAAGGACAACACACTATAATATGCCAAAAGTACACATACATAGATATGTGGAAGAGAGTGACAGTGACAAAGAGCCTTCCATCATGATGCCTGTCCCACCCAGCACACAGCCAAATGGCTTCAACCACATGATGTGTAAATGTCACTCACTGTAGAAATTAGCCACTGTTATCCCTCAGCATTAAAGACTCTGTGGTGCAAGTGCTAGCTGTGCAACATGACTGTACAAGGCACTAGTCATTTAGCAGTTGTAAAAACATATCCGTGGAATATAAACCTGCATATGCCTGGGTGTGGTGTGTCTACCTCTAGATGAATGGGTTATGGCCCATGCACACACACTGCCCTCCCCATAGCCCTACTATGACAAGCCTGCTGATGTCATTCACTTTGAAATACACCTTTGGGAAAGGAGTAGCTCAGTAATCTCCGTGGTGCGTCCTATGACTGTGTAATGCTGTAGTGTGATAAACTAGTTAAGTAGGAGTTCTAATACCAGACATGGCAACTGTGTGTGTGTGTCTGTGTGTGTGTGTGTGTGTGTGTGTGTGTGTGTGTGTGTGTGTGTGTGAGTGTGTGTGTAGGGAACAATACTTTTTAGGCTAGTCACACTCACTACACTTCAAATGCCTTACTTTGGCAAGGCTGTTGATGTCATTACTTTGAAATACACCTTTGGGAAAGGAGTAGCCCAATATTCTCCATGCCATGTCCTATAACTGCATAATGCTGTAGTGTGATAAACTAGTTAGGTAGAAGTTCTAATCACAGACATGGCAACTGTGTTTGTGTGTGTGTCTCTCTGTTTGTGTAGGGAGCAATGCTTTTTAGGCTAGTCACACTCACTATATTTCAAATGCCTTACTTTGGCAAGGCTGCTGATGTCATTCACTTTGAAATACACCTTTGGGAAAGGAATAGCTCAGTATTCTGCATGGCGTGTCCTATAACTGCGTAATGCTATAGTGTGATAAACTAGTTAGGTAGGAGTTCTAGTCCCAGACATGATAAACTAGTTAGGTAGGACTTCTAGTCCCAGACATGGCAACTGTGTGTGTGTGTGTGTGTGTGTGTGTGTGTGTGTGTGTGTGTGTGTGTGTGTGTGTGTGTGTGTGTGTGTGTGTGTGTGTGTGTGTGTGTGTATGTGTCACTGACCATGTATGGAGCAATGCTTTTTAGGCTAGTCACACTCACTACAAGTCAGATGCCCTACTTTGGCAAGGCTGCTGATGGCATTCATTTTGAAATACACCCTTGGGGAAGGAATACACCAGTAATCTCCATGGCATGTCCTGTAACAGCATAATGCTGTAGTATGATGTAGTAGTTAGGTATGAGTTCTAATCCCAGACATAGCAAGTGTGTGTGTCTGTGTTTGTCATTCGTATCCTGTGTAGAGGTGGCTCTGTGAATGTGTAACAACTAGACTCATTGTGGAGCAAGCTTTGCAAATTTCTTATACAGTGGCCCTAATATATGTCAGAATGTCCACCTTACAAGGATAACAGATGTGAAATAGCTGAGAGGCTGGGATGCCAATCCATACCCCTACATGTGACATCAAGGCCTGGTGAACAAAGTTAGCAACCCTTATAATGCCCAGAGAACTGCCCAGAGAACACTCTCAACCCATGTCTCATACACAAACACACTTGCCTAGGCAACAACAGCTATGTTGGTAGTACCCTGCATATTGCCTACAGATAGCAACCATGATGTGATTGCAGTGGACTACAGAGGGCATGGCACCCTGTCCATCAGTACAATAGGCACATACATGCAGACAGTGCACCTTCACTATGTTCCCCACTGGATGCCTGCAACACCTATGGTGCCATCAAATGTGACCCACAAAGGACATACCATGCCTTAAACACATGCCCTGTATGGACAGATGCCACTGACACCAGGGAATACCTGTATCATGCTATTCATGTAGGTGCAGGGTCAACCTGCTGTCCATTACCAGTTCCTGCCACATGAGACCAGGACTGGCACATCTCATGATAACAATCTGTGTACACAACATGGGCCAGACACCCCAGGTACAATTCCACATATCACTGTACATGCATGTGGGACATGTGCACATCCCAGATACTGTCCATGTCATGGACTAAAGAGCACATACATGGCAAGCATTGCACAGCAATGAACACACACAATAGTTAACCAGGTAACTGGATGGTGAATACAATATCCACCTGTGTTGGTCAATCCAGACACTACACCCCTGGGCCACACTGCAGACCATATCATGTGGCCAGATGCCAAGGTATACCCTTCACCTAGCCTTGTATAGCCTTCTGGCACAGTCAACCACTACACACCCATGAAGCAATGCACCCATGCATGTCAGTACTGACACCCTGTGTCTGTGTGTGTGGTGTATGATGCTTTTGACCAGATTCACACTCACTACAACTCCCATTGGCATACTGAAGCATGCTGTCTGATTTCAGACACCTTCACATACCCTTTGCCAATTAACCTCCAGATAAACACTGTGGTGCATGTGATACCTGCGCATTACTGTATTGTGGCAAACTAACTAGTTAGAAAGTGTATTCCTGACCCTGCCAAGTGTGACAATGTGTGTGAGTCCCTGAGATAGTGTGGCTGTGTTGACGCTGACACCTGTTCATGTTGACAGGCATGTGTACTACACCTACTGTATCGCTACCATATCACTGTTGCAGAAGTCACTCACCATCACATATATGTTTGGACAGCTCCACAACATGTAAGCTATGTGGCACATGAAATAACTGCATAGACAAGTGATAGCAATACATAGTCAATCAGGGGTTTGAAACCCTGTACTGGTAGGTGTGTGACACAAACATGCTTAGGCTTTACTCTTCCAGCCCCTCCCTGACTTACTTTGACTCTGTCTGTCTCTCTCACTCCCTCTCTGGTGGATGTGGATAACTACACCTGCTTTGCTTAGGCAGCAGCTTGTGCTTTGTAAGTGATGCTCATAATCAGCTGATGGCCTCTGCATGAATTGCAGCCCTCCTCTAGCTGATTGCATGTGGAACAGCTTGGTAACATTCCTATAGCCAATTGCATGGAAACACACCTCCAATATCTAGGAACATCATGTTGGTGTTGGGCCTTTTCATTCACTGTGAGCAGGACCTAGATCTGGTGCTTGACAAATAGCACCACTGATGGATTTGGGATTTACCTCTAACAACATACACTGTGGAAACAGGCCAACACACAGGAGGGGGATGTGCCTGACATGACTACAGAATGTAAATGTTGCTGTTCTGCATTTGGAGTAATGCCCATTTAACAGGGTGTGTGTGGATATTGCTGATCTACATGTTTTAATACCTGCCATGACAGTGCTATGTTTTTGAGGAAACTCCCATCTGTAGGCTCATCTGCGGACTGGGCAGTGTGTAGAGGCTTTTGTTTCTTGTGTTACTCACAGAACACCTATCTGAAAACTGCAGAAGCATAGTGTGAGGATTGCAGTCAGTACATGGTGACAGCCATGAGAGTTACTGACTTCATATCCCTCATAGGACATATGTCACAACAAACCCTGGTACGACAATAAATGTATGAGGTTATCACAGCAACATGCCATTATTGGGGCAGTGTTCATAGCTCCCGCCACAAGTCTGTCAACCTTTGCACATATGTCATGCAGTAAGAGGTGCATATGTCCTGTACACCATTATTTATTGACATACCTGATAACAAGCCAGTCAGATATCAGACTGCAAGATATGTATAGTAGGAGTTGTTTTTGAGGACACAGCTTGGCCATTCTGCAGTTGTGTATACAGTACTGGGGTCTGTGTACTTAGAGTGATTGTCAACAGTATGTGTATTGTGCATACGTACCATGGGCTGTGCACACACTGTGGTAGATGTCATTGTTATCGGTCCTGTTCTATCTGATGTTACATGCTGCTCCAGTGTATGGTACCCTATTGGCTCACATGTCTGCAGGGCCAGACACACAAGTATCCCATACCACAGACAGCCATCGGACCACACAGTGCCATGACCCAGTGTATGTAGGCCCAGTGTGTAAGTGGCACATATGAGGATGGTGTTTATCAGACAGTCCATATATTGTCATATTAAGCTTGTGTACCATATGTGGCTGTGTTTACATTGGTTGTGGGTATGCACATTCACACAGGTGTCTGTTACTCTGTGCTGTGACATGCGTGTCAAGCCTGCTATAATCACAGGTACATGTGTATTCCCCCATACAAAATGTAGTCCAGTGTTGTGGCAGTCTTTCTGTAGTTTGCACAGTGCTTTGTGACATGTCTAGCAGTCTAGTGTAATTACCAAGTGTGCTATGTCCAGTTATTTGCAAGACATACTGCTGCCAGACCAACATAACTTTTGTGTATTTCTGACAAAGCAGTGGGATTCTGTACAGATGTATGCCACTAACTACTGGGTAGCATGTGGCCATGTGACCCCTGCACCACCAGTTATTATGTGTCAGGACAGACTGGCATGTGTGCATGCATAAACTGTGCGGGCATATGTAGTCCAGTATTTACGTGATATACCCATGTATATGGCTATTAACATCCACATTGGGCGGCGTGGTCCACATGTCTTGCATGAAGGGGATATGTGTACACTTCTGGACTGACCACAGAGTGCCTGATTGTCTACATATATTGGTCATATCTCTGCTGTAGTCCACAGGATCATTAGTGTGCTAGCAGTGGTACTGTACTATGATGTCCTTAGGATGTCTGTCAGTAGCCAGTGGTGCACATGTTAATAGCAGATGTGAGCTCCCACACACAACATGTCTGTTAAGACAACCCCTATTATAGTAGCAACAGTCTACATATATACCTGCAATACATACATGACATCGCCTTGCACTAACAGGTTGGGACTATTGGGGCTGAGATAGGACTCCACTCCATGTTCTGGACATATGGTGAACATATATGTATATATATTTATCCATATATCTATATAGATGTATACACATGTGCATATCAACATACATAGATGGATATATATATATATATATATATATATATATATATATATATATATATATATACACATATAAACACTCAAATATATACATATACACAGCAATATATGTCTACACATATTCAGATATAGATACATATGCACATATATGTATGGATATCTACATATATATCGAAAGTAATAGGTATATTTGATATGTATGCATATATAATTATAGATATCTACATATATATATATATATATATATATATATATATATATATATATATATATATATATATATATATATATGTGTGTGTGTGTGTATCAACATGCATAGGTATATCTGTACACATAGGATGTGCATAAATATCTCTCTCTCTCTGTCTCTCTCTCTCTCTATATATATATATATATATATATATATATATGTGTATATATGTATGTATGTATATACAAAGAGATCTACACATGGCCATATATATGATGCACTATACAGATATGTAGACAGACATATGTATGAATATACATGTGTATGTACATGTAGACATATATCAACATATGTATATATCCATATTCCTGTCATGTGTAAACATCACGGCTGTGTATACCTTCCCAGATGTATCTCACCGCATTTATCTGATATGTGTACATTATGATATAACAACATATGTGATGCAACAGTAATATCAATAACAAGTACTACACAATTGTGGAAGTAAAAGCAATTGTTCAACACTAATCAATATGTGCATTCACAGATATATTGGAAAAACAACTGTCTTCACAGTGGTTATGGCGTAGTGGTTAACTGTTGTGACTATAGTGTACAGGGTCCTAGGTTCAAGACCTACAAGGGCTGTTTATTTTGTTGCTGGGCTGAACAAGTGCTTTTGGATACAGATTTGTTAAGGCAGTTTTGAGCAGCTTTAAGTGGGTTTGCATGGGTTTGAGCAAAGCTAAGCTGTGCTAACGTACAGTTAAACATATGGGTAGTTACACCATGTGAGCTTCTCTTACCAGTGTGCAAATCTGCTTAGCTATTATAATTGAGCAATGCTTAGCCCTGGTAACCAGTTCTCACCACCCAGTCTGATAAAGTAGCAGGATAATGACATCTGTAATAAGTGTATGTAATGCCATGTACAACACATGCACCTATGTGCTGTCATTACAGTAGCAAGGGTTGTGAGTGCCATGTCTGGGACACACAAGTATATGAGACCTGTATAGCACTGTTATCTGTGTGAATGTGTTTCATACAGGGGTAGTAACCCAGGGTACATGCTCTTACACTGGCATGTAGTGTATCATGGCAGTACTACTGTTGACAGTGCTTTCCCAGGCAAGAGTAGAGTGCTAGATGTAGTACTTTAAGTGGGTTTGCATGGGTTTGAGCAAAGCTAAGCTGTGCTAACGTACAGTTAAACATATGGGCAGTTACACCATGTGAGCTTCTCTTACCAGTGTGCAAATCTGCTTAGCTATTATAATTGAGCAATGCTTAGCCCTGGTAACCAGTTCTCACCACCCAGTCTGATAAAGTAGCAGGATAATGACATCTGTAATAAGTGTATGTAATGCCATGTACAACACATGCACCTATGTGCTGTCATTACAGTAGCAAGGGTTGTGAGTGCCATGTCTGGGACACACAAGTATATGAGACCTGTATAGCACTGTTATCTGTGTGAATGTGTTTCATACAGGGGTAGTAACCCAGGGTACATGCTCTTACACTGGCATGTAGTGTATCATGGCAGTACTACTGTTGACAGTGCTTTCCCAGGCAAGAGTAGAGTGCTAGATGTAGTACTGAAAACATAACACCTGCAGACAGCTGGAATCTGAGGCCTCCCTGTTGTGTTCCTGGTGTGTAAGCTGTGTCACAGTATATATATCCCCTACTGGATAATGATCCGACATGTGGAATGTAACTGTAGTCTACCGTCTGTACAGCACATGTTAGTGAGAGCTTCCAACATTTAGTTATGGCATACATATTGTTGTTAAATGTTTATCTGTTGACACATACATCCTACTGCATAGCTACTTGCCAAGCTGTACAGATGCGCAGATGGTAGGTATCTAGCTGGGATATGTACAGATAACCTATGTTTGATTGACACTGACATGTCTGCCCAGCTGTGTAATAACTAGCACATATAGGAGACAACACCACATGCCATGGGTACCTCCACTACACTACCACAGTCAACAGAACATGCTTGGGTACAGGTCTCCATCACAGACACTAACCATGTGTTGTAATAAATGTTGCATACAAGCCACACAGTTCAGTAGCACTACATACCTAGGTAGGGGTCCAGTCCCAGTGTTGCCAAGTAAGAGTGTGTGTGTATGTGGACGGGTCTACATCAGGTTGCAGATTATACACGTCCCAGTGGGTTACTTCCATGTGACACAGGCAATAACTGTTATACAAACCTGTGACGTGTTCAACTGTACACTGGATATGTCACAGCCAGTGCCATACCTCTTGTGGATTATGACTGCAGACCATCCTCCTGCTGACACATGTACACCTACACCTACAGTACAAATGGAGAACATTATGGAGACCACAGTCAACCAGTGCTACTAACAGCTATAATGCATCATTGCTGGATGGCTACACTAACTGACATGTATGCATTAAACATTACTCCTGATGACATGTTACACTGCAGTACTCTGGTACACTGTAGAACAGTCACCATGTGCATCAGAACCATATTAGCCTGTCCCTGCATCAATGTTATGGATGACAGGGATGTGGCACAGGTATCATATGCACAGGGTGTGTTGTTGGCTTGCCAGAGGCCGAGGGTGGGCCATACATTTGACACCATGTGTGTGGGTGAGGGGTATAATGAGTTGAACTGGGCATGGTGATGTGATATGTGTGTAGGTATGGGGTTGCCCTAGGTGTGTTAGTATAGTGTGTGGGTATGCATGCATGCATACAGTTCTGCCATGTGGCTGCCCTATACAGGTGTTTATGGACAGCTGTAGACCATACCTGGCAGGATGTGCAGTTCACTGCCTCCAGCCATGGACATATGGACTTTGCCTGCCAGGGGTTCCATGGGCACATGCAGGTACAGGTCTCGATGTGCTACTCTCCCCTGATGATGACAAATGTCTGCTGGAACCAGGTCCCTCATGGGACTGGCCAGGACCACATGCTCATGGCTGGCTCTGGTGTGGTGTGGACAGCGCCTACCTCGGCAGTGTAGAGGCTGGTACTGCCACTACAGAGTGGCTTTGTGTCCTAGCACATCCATGTTGACCACCAGCTGTTGGTGTTGCTGGCTTATGTCCACACAGCCATTGCCACACTCCCACTACATGTTCAAGCATGCACAAACCACAGTCAATGAGGCCCATAATCTCACCAAACCATCTATCCATGAACTTGGTATGAGCACAGAGGGCACCAGACAGTTCATGGAAGTTGTCAATTGCAGATGTGAGAGCAGCCCTCTGCAGCCTTAGGCCCTGTCTGGTGTACAGTTCCATACGTGCCTGTGCCCCAATGACAGCCTGAAACATGTGCCTGGCGGTACCAGTTGTGCTGCGTTTGCCAGGGGCATGATGACCAGCGGCCCTACCACGAGCACCCTGGGATGTCTGCCTATGTGGTTCCCTGCTCAACATCTGGCTATGCCTACTGTGACCAGACACAGTAGGCATGGATACCACAGTCTCCTGTGCACTGCCACCATGCTATGGCCACTGGTGATGGGGTATGTATAGGCACTGAAACTATGTGCGGGGTTGAGGTGGTTAAGAGGGGGATGTCAAATGATTGTGCTGTTTTGGCCCCTGACAACCTCACCTGTGCCTCAACAGTACTATTATCATCTTCGGTGTCTGTAGGGAAACCAACATCAAACTGCATGCAGGAGGGAGCTTGGCCCACCTCGCCATCTGTGAGGGAAAGCAAGAAACTCACTTTAAGACCTGTACAGCATTACATAACAGTACACACACATACACACACCACCTTAATACCTACCCGTCCATGACTTTACAGACAGTCCCACATTTATTCTCATACATTCCCCATCCTGCATCACACTTGGTAACATACACTCATTAATACCACTCATTAACATATCATTCCTCTAATGCCTAGACAAGTAATCACAACACAAGACCTGTTACTCCATTACCTCCTTTACCTGAGTGGGGTGGTTTTACATGACCTCACTGCTGCCATTCAGTGTTCACCCTGTGTATGTCTGGACATCATGAGCATGGCTCCTATATGTGAGGGGCTACTACGTTCACTCCATAATTTCATGCACTGGAGTGTCATGTGTAAGTATTCCTCAGTACATGCCAGATATGCTGCTCAATCAAACTATCATGTGACAACTGTAATATATGGATACACTCCCTGGTGTTGTCTAGTAATTCCCCAATGCATTTGCATACATGGGTTGTTGGTCACCTCTCTGCTGAATGTGATATTAAGGGTATACCTGGTGTCTACTTTCCCTCCCAATGCATGTTTCATGCGACAGACCTTATTATACTATCAGCTGTCCTGTGATTACATATCAGACAAGTATTCCTGGTGTGTCATGTCAGTCCATGTCCATGTACTGCATGATCCCAAAGGAAAGAACTGCTGTATGACCAACCCCACAATCACACATGTGCATACATGGACACCCACACAAACACACACACATGCACACACACATCCTACATGCATCAACCTCCCTCCACTTCACCAGAGTGACCCTACAGACAAAATAATCACCCACTGACACACACACACACACACACACACACACACACACACACACACACACACACACACACACACAGGTGAGGTTGCACAAAGATAGTACACACAGTCCTCCTATTACCCATCTGTCAACATGCATAACATATGGTACACAACAGCATGCAGTGCAGCTATAGTCAATCCATGCTATCAACAGTATACACGTGTGTTAGTAGGTGATGCCCCTTCCCCTGGATACCACTGCACCCATGTGCACAGTATTGCTATACACCTGTTCTGCACTCTGCCATGTACTGTGCACCAAACCTCACAAGTGTACAACCCATTGCTGAATGTGTAGTACTGTGTCAGTTATGTCAGCTCTAATCCTCACACTCCCTATGTTTTTCAGCAACACATACGTGGGATGATATGTAGATAGATGTCATTTGTGAATGCCTGATGTCTGGTTTACAGATCTCAACATCAGCGAACCATGTATGACCAATCCAATACTATTACACTGACAGCCATCATACCATACTGCAGTACATGAGCCCAATATGTGACATATGTCTTGTACATTCACACGCAGTATCTACAGAATGTGTTAGGTGTGAGGATGCTGACTGCAATGCATACACTCTGTGTGTGCATATGTGTGCGCACCCTTATCATGACGGTTTGTTGCACCTATTGTTATGTGTACTACAGCAGTCACTATTCCTCACAGGGGTATACTAGCATGGGCCATCTGCATTTGCCAGTGTATGGTGAGTCTGCCCTACACATGTCCCCCAAATCTGCATGATTGCAAGCTCTACTCATGTGCACATCCCTTGGTGTTCACACACTGCTGTCACTATTGCTGTGGGGGTAGGGTTACATCTGCCACAGTTCCTGAACCTGACTGTGTGCAGATACAGCCATTCTTAGCATCCTTAGGATCCCTGCTGCAGTGCACTGGTGTGTCATGCTGACACCCCCTCCCCACCTTCAGCCTTTTTGCAGATACTTGACAAGTAAGGCCTACACAAGTGTGTCAGTTTGCAGTGTCCCATACATTGAACACCACATGTTACAACCTAGTTCAGCTAATAATGTGGACCACAGTAATATGTTATGCCATAGTGTACATCTGTAACAGTTGCCATTGTAAAACAGGTATATACACTGTTGTTGCACTGTATACGGGTAATGTTTCCCACATGTCCCTACTGTAGGCCATGTGTCCCACCATTATGTTAATCCCTGTGGACACATTTCACAATGACAGGATGTTAATTATCTTGCAGGTGTGTGACAAACCCTTCCAATACCCCATCATGGTCACCACTGTGATGCAGTGTATTTAACAGCAACAATACTTGAACATGTACAGCATGCATTCTGGGTAGGTGTGTTAGATGTGTGCATGCAATATACCATAGCCATTACATGCCCAGTGTATTGGCAAGCATCAACATAAACCATACTCACCAGCTACAGGCTGCTGCCTTGGTGGTATACCGGAGGGACCTACATAACAGTGTGAGAGATGCAAAGTCAGTGGCCACACCTGTGGTATTGCTACAGGGTGGGTGCAGCATTACAGTACATCAACAGTACATGTCCACAATACTACCACGTATGCACATCTGTTTATTACTACTATGCAGCAACAAACTACATATATATGACATGTCAGATATGCATGATCTACCTGTACAGATGCGGATGCATATGCCACAGTGGTCTACTGATGTGCCATGTGGCCTTACCTTCACGCTCCTCAGCTGGTGTGTGAGTAGCACCCACCTCCACAATGGTGTTTGGCAGTTGTTGGCTGTATGGACAGGCAGGTGACACGAGGCTGGTGAAGAGCTCCTCAACATGTGTCAGGGGGGAATGGATGGCATGGCCCCCCTGTTGCGAGGTGATCTCCCTGGACTGCAGCAGCATGCCGACGGGCATTGCGAAGCAGGTCAGAATAATGATGCCGGACCTGCTCATAACTGCGGTTATGAAGTCCGACATCATTGACCCTGTGGACTAGGTCTTTCCACAGGCTGGTCCACTCCTGCTGCTCATGGGCAGCCGAGCCAAACAGGACAGGGTAGTGCTGGTATAGATAGTTCAGCACTATGTCATTTTCAGCTGCTAAATAAGCAGGGAGGCATCCATGTGACTTCTTGCCTGAAAGACATAAAGATGGAAACAGGTCTGAGCAACTCATACAGCAAGGTTACCATAGTTCTTAATACACATCTCTGTCACCCCCCTCTCCATATCAGTGACAACAAACTGTACACAAAACTCAATAGGTATGGCTAATGCTTAACTACCAGTGGAACATATATTGTATTGTATCACACTTTGTACTATGTGTTTGTAGCCATGTTCCCTGTGTGGAAACTATCATTGCTGGCCTGTTATGGGCTATTCACCTGCATACCATTGTCAGGGCCACTATGGTTCCATATATGCCTGTGGTATGCTTGCTATGTGATTGCTGCACATCTGACAGGCTGTGTTATTGGGGATATCTATGCATGCTGTTGGACATGTTCCGGGATTGTGTAGACTATTACTACCCACATATGTTCTATAACACTGACACAATAGCATGTTTAGGGAATATTTGCCAGCAGAACCACCTCTCCAAACTCATCTGGCAATGTTACCAGGCCACATCAAATGTGGGACCCACCCTGGGGCCTCCTCATGTACTGGTTCAGCACTACCTTCAGGTGGAACCACCTCAGGAGATGTTGTCACCCCCTTGTGGGCACACACAGACATGTTCCTGTCCCCTGAGGTCAGGTCCAGAGTCTGTTCCATAGTGGGCTCGACAGACACATGTGGGATGTGCTACATCATCTTGAGGCACCCAGTACACATTCACAGGGTCCACATGCTCCTCCTGCTCAACCTCCATGCCAGGCACCTTCAGGGACGTGGACTGCTGTTGTGAGTAGCAATGGGTGGGAGGCTTGTACCCATTGCTTCCATATTGGGGCCCATGGGGCTTCCACATCACAGAGCACACCCACCATCCAGGCCGTTTACCCACCACATGTGTCATATACCATCCCTGTAGGCTGTCCTCAATATCTACCAAACCGGACCACCTCCACAAATATACCTGCCATACTTCCCCATATTCCCATTTCCTACTTCACAGACAAGGGCAATGTGGTCCCAACAAGGGGTTCACATGTGACATACCCATCCATGTTCCACACACTTACAGCTGTATATATCTGTGTGTCTTGCTGTTTGTGCTGTTCCCTCACATATAGCATGCAGCACTGTGGTGGTAATATAGGGGACACGTATTTACATAAATATATGTGTGTGTGTGTGTGTGTGTGTGTGTGTGTGTGTGTGTGTGTGTGTGTGTGTGTGTGTGTTTGTGTATAGATATATATATATATATATATATATATATATATATATATATATATATATGTATAGACATGTGCATATAGATATATATCTATATACGTGCAGATATATATGATGTTTTATATATGTGTTTATATATATATGTCTACATATCGGTATCTGTATATCTGTGGACATGCATGTATATATATATATATATATATATATATATATATATATATATATATACACACACACACACACACACACACACACACACACACACACACACACATATACATACCAATATATGGGGTACATTCAGACATCAGCTCCACAATCTCAAAACCCCTTCCTGCACAGCTCACTGTTCTGCCTTGCTACAAGACAGACAAGTACCACATATGGACACAGCCTAACATTAGGGGGGTATATGTAGGGCCAGATTGCAGGTTTACCCAATTATACACCTATGGCATTTCAGCATGCTACAAAACATGTTAACCTGAGTATCCTGCAAGTGGTGGGCTGTGGAGCCCACGTGTCCATCATTATGGCATTACTTCCACCACCAGCTATTGGCCACGGTAATATACATCCCTTCCATTACACACCACACACTAAATTGGCATACATCTTGTCAGTTGGCGCTGCTCTACACAGTTGACGTGTATGGCCCACTACCCACAATGACAGACTCTAATGTCCATAGCAGTTGTTCAGCTGAAGATCATTACAACAGCAACACCCGATGGCACATGTATATCATTCCACATCATCTACCCCAGTATTATGGACCAGGTACTACGGTCAATTACATGCATATATTCTTCACATACCTGTTGTGGGGATGAGGTCTGTTGTGGATAGTATCCTTGTAGGAGGTAATTTTTTTTTCACTCCTTAGCCTGGTTCCTTTGTTGTATTTTCTGGTGTTGTTGCGGTCAGGAGCTGTTGTATGTTTTCAATCTGTTTTCTCTTTCAATTTATTTCTCTGTCTCTCTCTCTCTCTCTCTCTCTCTCTCTCTCTCCCTCTCTCTCTCTCTCTGTCTCCAGTAAATGGATTGAGGTGCCTGGAATAGACTGCAGCATGGCTTTTGTGGGTGATGCACATGATCAGGTGATTGCCTCTGCACCAGTCAGTGTCCTCCACTTGCTACCTGCATACAGCCAGCTATGTAGTACTTCCAATTACCACTGTCATGGCAACCCACTATTATAAATCCCTACATCATATGGGCATGGTCCCTTTACCTTTTCCATATGGTGGACTTCCTTCCTGTGTGTGGGCAGCAGTGTTACAGACAGCAGTTAGCAATACCTCTTACAAGAGGACTTGCACACTCAAGTCAGCTACATATTTGTATGAGGTTCCAGAACTACAAACAGAGAGTCTGAGTACTGTTGTTGTATGTATTGTATAGCACCAGTGTTACAGGGTTTGTGTGTACATACTAGTTTAACACAGACTGCAGTCTGTCTGCATAACTCTCAACTGTGTGCCTATCCATTTGATGGCCAGAGGTGTGCATGTTATGTTTTGCCTGTCCACCACACAGCTCTGGTGTCAGATATATCACTGGCTGTGTGTGTGTTGAGTGCTCTCAATACATAGCGACATCCATTTGTGTTTCTGACTTCATATTCCTGACTAAGGATATGTTGCAAACTATCATGTAACACCAGCAACTCGCTTAGTGTATGGCAACACTATTTCACATATGGACCTGTGTTCCAGCCTCTGTCTTCCACCTATATACCAGGCATTGTCCATATGACATGCTTCCATGGGTTGTTATGTAGTGGTCTGTGTGTATGTCATGCTGCCATTCCTGCCATCATTTCACTGCTGTTGTGGCCTCCACACATATTGTGCGGTTGGGTCCATATATGTGTGGGCTTCATCTGCACAATACATGTGTGCCCTTATGCAGTCTAGAGGCCAGTGTATGTGACAGTGGTATATGGCCCTGTATGTCAGTCTATGGGGGGTGCACCATAACTAACATAGGCTGTTACAACATGTGGGGGTATCAGGGGTAAGCTACCTTAAGGTATCTGGATGTACATTACCATACAATTCACCTTGGGTAAATGCAGGCCTACTGCTTCCTGCCATACAGACTGTTCTGTTTGTCAGTGTGATTGTGATGGTTTCAGTTATGCCTTGTTATGTAACAGATACACCCCATTGTGTCAACTGGGGTCTTTACCCCCTAGGGATTCTGTACAGAGTGTAGATAGAGGCCGCTGGACTATACATCTGCATTACTTGATTGATTGTTATCCTGTGGCCCAGTCTGTATTTACTGTTGTACTACTTGAAGACCTTGGCCTGGACAGCAACATATGTAATTCTTTCCAGACTACTGTATTATCTGTTTGACAGTTGAATTAGTCAAAACAGCTATATGACATGGCATATACAACTGTAATTTTACACAAATAAAGCTTTCTCATGTATGCAAACCTGTGTGTGGTGTTATATCCTTTAACCTCTCTGTGACTATATGTTGCAGGCAACAATTGTCATTTGTATGGGTGACTCATACAGTGTCCAGTTGGTAAGGTGGCAACTGTAGGCATACTGGCTGTTCCGTATGGTGTGCACTCTCTACATATGTATCTTCCTATACACATCTTTATGTGTGTATGTGTAGTTACATCTATCTATCTATCTATCTATCTATCTATCTATCTATCTATCTATGTATCTGCATATATGTGTCTTTGTATATGTATCTAAGGAATGTTTATTGCTTCCATATTGTACATTCCCTATGGTAAGCAGACTGTACTGAATGATATGTTATTGGTACCAGCCTGACATCATACAGGTGGGATGGATTACTGTTAACATCTTGTGCCCATGTTGTATCAGGTCCTGGTTATGGAATTTGCAACAGTTGGTCGTGTATTGCAGAGCAGACCTGTTTGGCTGTGGGGGCAGGTGAATATCAATACATACAAGATGTATGTTGCTTGAGCCACCTCACCCCCATTAACGGAGCATGTGGTCATATATGTATCTGTTATGTTCTCTTTTATATCTATAGATATATATCTGTATACACACACACACACACACACACACACACACATACATACATACATATATATATATATATATATATATATATATATATATATTGCTGTGTATATATATATATATATATATATATATATATATATATATATATATATATACATACATATATATATGTAGACATATATATCTATGGATGTATGCAAATGTATATATATATACATATATATATATATATATATATATATATATATATGTATATATCTATTTAGATATAAATATATGTACACACACATACATCTACATGTATACATACATCTCCTGTACTGTTAAATGACTGTGCTGGATGATATGTTTGTGTAAACATGAGTTTTATGTATATCTGACATGGCTTAGTGGTAAATCACTCAGTCTTATGTACTGTTGTTATGGCTTAGTGGTAAATTGCTTTGGTTATGGTGTGCAGGGTCCTGGGTTCGAGCCTTGCAGAGGCTGTTTATTTTGTTGCTGGACAGAACAAGGGCCATTGGATACAGAGTGATTAAGGCACTTTTAAGCAGTTGCAAGCAGGTTTGCGCAAAGGTAAGGACTGCTAACTTCCAGTTACAGTTTCTTATACTGATTTAGCTTCTCAATTGCTTAACTTGTATAGGCATTGCTCACCCCATCGCAAACAAGCTTAAACCCACTTACTGATGCTTAAAAGTGCTTTCTCCTGCTTACCCCTGTGCTAATTTCTTTAAAAGAAAATAAAAAAGGGTTGATAGGAAAGTGGTGAAAAAGGGGCACAAAGAGGGAAAGACAGTAAGGAAAATAGCAAGGGATGTGCAGGAATGGTGTAGGGAAGGTCCATAGCTGCCCATTTCTTCTACAGCAACAACTGTGCATATACAGTGAATTTGGGGATAGACTTGGACACTCAAACCCCTGAGAGAGGGGTGAGGACAACAATAATATGTTGTGAAGCCAATTAGACCAGATTGTATGTGTCCAGTGGACAAGTGCGCAAAATGGACAGCTATGTATGGGGCAAGATTTTTTTGGGGGTACAGATTGCCCTTTTTTCAGGTGAGAGTGGGATTTTGGGGATGGATAGTAGGTACATTTGGGGAGGTAGGTTGGGTAGGTTAACAGACAAGACAAACAAGACACATACAGGGGTGGTATATGACACATATGGGGCAAACACCTTGATAGGGAGGGGTGCTGGGAAATTGGAAGCCCATAAGCCCCCTAGTGGAAACAGTGGGACTGAGGTCCCTACCCATGGGCAGTCACCACTGCACCTTCACAGCCCTGAAGGTGGCTGTGCTGGGGCCTGAGTCGGAGAGCCAGGCTGACCCTCTAGTCACAACATGGGGCCCTCGAGCTGGCAAAACAGATCTCCAAACTGCTGGTTGAGCTCACTATGCACCGCGATCCAGACCTGGAGATGGGTGACAGGTTCTTGTCCGCGCCCGGACACGGGGGAGAGCCCCATCCCCTGAGGTGGTTCCACTCAAAGGTAGTGCAGAACCAGCAGACAAGAAGGTCCTGGGTTGGGCCCCAGACATGTTGGTGCCCGGTCCCACGGCCACCTGAGGTGGGACAGGTGGGTCCGCTGGGACCCGCATTCCCATACGTGCTATGGTGATTATTTTTTATCAACATATGTGGGTTAGTAATAGTCTACACATTCCAGGATTAGGTATAACCACATGCATAGATATTCCCATTAACCCAGACACCAGATATGGAACAGTTGCATAGCAAACAGAACGTATGCATATATAGGATCACAGTGGTAATTACAACAGCATGCAGGTACATTGGTGGCACCATGCCACCAATGTGGGAGTATTTTAACATAGCACATGCATAGAAACAGGTTTAAATAATTATCAAACAATAGGACATATGTCCCAACATTACAGTTAAGTCTGCACATACCAATTTAGTTGGGTATTTAGTTTATTGTTTCAGATATGGTGGGGAGGTGTCAATTAACAACTAGTATATTCCTGTAGTTTGCATTACTTTCCTAGTCAGTGATGTTATCTGTACCTTACAATTATTAGTAAACTACCCTATTGCCTTACTTTGGACAGTGGTATGGCTGTCGACAACTATATACATGAACTGGTTTTACCTGTAGTATACACCTCTTACCTGGTATATCTGTGGAGGAATTGTTTGTTAACACTAACTGTTTCTACACATGCCCCCAGATTCCAGGTTGATGTTATGCACATACCTGTCCATCTCTTTTTGCACAGACTCTGAGCATGTCTTGACCACATGCAGGTGAATCAGGACATATTTAGACCATTTCCCTCTTAAACCTTTAGTGACTTGCAACACTCTTATACAGGATTTCCTAGACAGTTATATTATGTAGCACAGTGTGGGTGACAGTGATGAGTGATACCTTATTATTCAGAGCAACTGCAACACTCACAATGCCATACAATACCAGAGTAAACAGTACCAGTACAGGGTCTCAATCTTTTATTTCTAGGCACAGTGTTCATATCTGATGGACCTGTGGGAGCAATGTTTGTTAGCACTACCTGAATGTTGCCACACAAATTACCAGATTCCACATTAATATTATGCACATACATCTCACTCTGTTACTGTACACACTGTGGTCACAGCTTGACAACATGGGGGCGTAGATGGTACGTACTTAGCTTATTACTGTCATAACATTTTGGGGAGTTGCTAGAGTGACATGATTGTTCTTATAGATGTGTGACAATCAGTTGTATTTCCTGTTTGCTGCCTCAACATCTGGGATCATCCCACTGATTTCCCAGGAGGACAGGGTGACAGACAGCAGATATGGGCTGATATACTGGACATTCTGGACATATCTATACAGTTGGGTATGATTCTTTATGCAGCCTACTAACACTCCCAGGATTCGGACCATGGCTATGTCTGCTAAAAATAAAACACCGTCCATCACAGTCATGTGTGCTATATAGATATTGCTGTATATCTCTTATCTGAGTTCTGTCTATAATTCTTCTGTGGTTTTACATTCTGACTTTGTATTACAACATTCTTCTACAGGATTTCCTAGACAGTTTGGGTGACAGTGATGAGTAATACCTTATTAGTCTGAGAAAACTGCAACAATAACAATGCCATACAATACCAAAGTAGGTGGACAGGGTGACAGGCAGCAGATATGGGCCAATTTACTGGACATTCTGGACATATCTGTACAGTTGTGGGGTATGATTCTGTATGCAGCCTACTACAACTCCCAGGATTCGAATCATGGCTGGGTGTGCTAAAACCACAACAGTTCACGTCTCAATTACATGTGCTATTTGGATTTTGTTGTCTGTCTTTTCACTGTTTTCTGTCTATGTCTCTCTCAGTTGTACTATATGACCTCTTGAAATTACACCAGTCATATACATACATTCCTACACATTTTATTTATGTTGCACAGTGTGGGTAACAGTGCTTAATACAACAGTACTATTAAGTGATTGCAAATATACATTACCATATGATACCAGAGTAAATACAAGCATTCCAGCAGTTAGACCTTTATTGTCAGGCTATTCTGATTTTGTTTACATACAACCTATGTGACACTCTTCCTGCCATATTCTCTGGTGTATGCAGTACATGCCTTAAACAATACAGGTTTTATAGAGGCAACTGACTTACTACTACTTTTAGATTTAATTCCTATGACAGTACATGCAAGTGTATTACTACCTGCCTCGCGTTGCAACCACTCAAAGTGACATCCATGGGCCTCCTGGTTCACAGCCCACTCACTTGCCACTCTGAAGGACATAAGAGGAATATTTAGCCATACATGGGCCATAATATACATGAGCTGGCAATTATTAAGCAGGTAGTGGAGTGATACTTACACATGGTTTATGATCTCCCTTGTCCTCCTAGCCTCTTTAATCCACTGATCCATGAGATTCCCCTTTCACTGCTTCAGGTCAGCATAGTGATGCCTGACCTGCTCACCAGTTCAGAGTATGCCAGTGGCATTGGTGAGGTCACGGGTGAGATGGTCCCAGGCTTCCGGTTTATATTGGGAACCCTGGTACTAGCCCTGCAGCAGTCTCTGCTCATGGCCTTTCACAAGGAGTTCTGCCATGACTCTGGACTCCTGGATGCCCCAGAACTGCACCCAAAAGTGCACACCCTCTCCCATTCCAGACATAGTGCCTACAAGGGGAAGCAACAACCAGTTATGAGATGTATTCCTGCCTGTTGGGTTTAAATAAGGCTGATTTCCCACACTTTGCTGTGATTGTATGGTTTTGAAAAGTCTAAGCTATGGGCAAACCTGCTTACCCAAGGTTGGCATTGTTTAAAGGGGCATACCAATGGGCAAATTGAGTTAGCTGGCCTACACATTGCTTACACCTACTAAGCTGGGCTGTGCAATGCTTAGCATTGCTTAGTATTTAATGTGCATTATATTTGCTTTTTGGCATTGATTTAGTATTCATTACATGTTATATATGGTTTGGTATCCATGATTCATGTGTATGTACACTGTATGGGATCCTTGTGTTTATTAGGGGATTTCAACACTTTATTACAATGACACCTCACATCTGGGCTTACTGCAGTACTCCAGTTCATGTATTTATGTTATGTAGTAGGTTATACAACATAAGACTGTATATAGATTCCTTTCACATGTTCAGTTTGATTTTCCTATAGTGAGGATTTGTTTGGTGATACCTCAATGTTGTGTACTACTGTGATGGCTTAAAGGTAAATCGCTTTGGCTATGGTGTGCAGGGTGCTGGGTTCAAGACTTGCAGAGGCTGTTTATTTTGTTGCTGGGCAGAACAAAGGCCATTGGATACAGGGTGATTAAGGCACTTTTAAGCAATTGTAAGCAGGTTTGTGCGGGTTTGCACGAAGGTAAGCAGTGCTAACCTCTGGTTAAACATGCTTACAGAGTGTTAGCTTCAATATTGCTTAACCTGTGTGCAATTTGCTTACCCCCACTCAAATGGGCTTAATCTCACTTACTACTGCTTAAATATGCTTTCTCCTGCTTACTACTGCTTAAATATGCTTACTCTTGCTTACTAGTGCTTATACCAGCTTACCACCACACTAATTTAAACAGTAATGTCTAATGGTTCTTGGGAAGGTGATGGATTTGGAAACTGCATGGAGTTATCATTCATTACACATTTTACCTTCCATTTGTATCACTGATTCCTATGTACATACACTATATGGGGCACCTGTGATTATCTGTGGACTTTGCAGCATTATGACAATGACACCACACATCTGCATTTAATGCAGTACTCCAGTTCACAAATATATGTTATTTAGTAGGTTATGCAACTAAAAATATTTGTCATAAAGTGATTTGACATGGAAGTTGGAATGTACTGGAGTGGAACTCGAACTGGGAATGACTGTTTGTAAGGTGAATGCTCTGCCCACTATACTATTGCTGTACTGCTTCATTTGCCTATATCTTACTTTTCATCCTCTTGTGCCATTTAAGCTGCATTAACCATAGCTAAGCGATGGGCAAACCTGCGCACCTATGGTTAAATTTAATCTGTTTCACAAAAAATAAAAAAAAATAAAAATAAAAAAAATAAAAAATCTTTATATTTGTTGTTTTAACTATTGCTCTTGTACATATGGGGGGATATTGCTAGGAGTATTTAAACACCTATGAGCAGTCTCGCTCATTCTTTTATTACTACTCTGCTGTTCTTCATTACAGGGGCATATTTATTCTGAGAACTCTGCTCTCAGACACGCCCTCTGCACTCTTACATGCTCCGTGTAAGAGTAGGAGCTCAGGCAGCGTGCCTTCATTAATATGCATGGCATGCTGCCGTCCTGCTCCTAAATGGCCGCTTCTGTGCAGGACTAAGCTAGCCCTGCGCAAAAGCATAGTGAATTCGGGGAACTATTTTTAATACCTGCAGCCTTACTGTAAATAGAACTATCACATATATATATATATACACACACACACACACACACACATATATATATATATATATATATATATATATATATATATATATGGATCTAGGACATTTCACCGAATGCACATTTCACCGAAAGTTAAATTAGTGTGCACTTTTCACCAAAAGCTCAATTCACCGAAAACACAATTCACCGAAACACATTTCACCAAAAATGGTATATGGCCTTGTCCCCACTGTAGTGCGACCCTGGAGTTGGTACATATAGTAGGGGGATGTGGGGGATATTTTAAATGTGTTACACTATATACATGCATACTTGCAATTGCAATCTATTACTCTTATCCAAACATGATATATACCCTACTATATATACCAACTCCAGGGTCGCATTACAGTGGGGACAAGGCCATATACCATTTTCAGTGAAATGTGTTTCAGTGAATTGTGCTTTCAGTGATTTGTGTTCGGTGATATGACTTTCGGTGAAATGCGCATTCAGTGAAATGGCCTAGATCCATATTTTTATATATATATATATATATATATATATATATATATATATATATATATATATAATTTCAGACTTTTATGTAGTTGCTGAATGCATTCTGTCTTAATAAACAAATCAATGATTTGGTAATGGAAAGATGCAATGAAACGTACACTGCTGAAGCCTTTATGAAGATATAAATTGCATAACTGTATTCACTAACATCAATGTGGTATATTGTGATTAACCATGAGTCTAATGGGAAGAATAAACATGATTTATAAATACTGACTTCTTTCTCATGTTCTTGTACTTTTTATCTTCTTAAGCTATAACCTCATTTAGGGAATACTTTGCTATAACAATCTCATCAACCAATATGCACAATAATTGTCACTGTGAAATTATACTGTTTTTAAAGAATGGGGCAGTACTGTTCACAGATGGTTAGTACATTTAACTTAGAAAAACTGGCTTCTTCTTTCAATGAGATTAACCACAGGTATTGTTAACACGTTCTAATTCAAGGTTATACAGTCTGCTTTTCGCATGATCTGTATTTAGTTAGAACTATTTGCTTGAATATCAGTATGCTCAATCATTGTATGATATGAATTATTGATATATTACATTTCAGTAGTCATGTAGAAGTAATCTGTTTTTTGTTATTGGCCAGTTTTCAGTATTTTTAATGGGTTTAGATAAAACAAAATGAAAATCAGTACCGGTTGTGTCACATGCATATTTATCTTTGGGATCTTTATCCTGAATTGCAACATATTTTATGTTGCCCTTTACTGGACATTCCTCTGTCCAGTAGTATTTCCATTTAGAAGAGGTAATATATCCAGAATCAGTTAGCAAAGTACAGTAAAGTTAAGGAACAGAAGAGCAGGTGTAGTTAAACTAGCCAGAAATATTGATATTTGGATATTGTAACAGACAGGTTTTCCTATTTCATTTGACATTAAAAAGTACCCGGGCAAAGTAAAAAAATCCCACCCCCAAAAAGGATTAAAAGTCTAAAAAAACTACAGTCAGAATAGGGTTCACTCATATATAGTCTGTTTACTTACTTGCAAGGTGACTATGCTGGTCCAAGGAACAATTATTTAGCCTAACTCCAGGCCATGGGTCCATCAAATACTTGGTACAAGTAACTGACTGGAATCATAAATAGTATATCATACTGGAGACTATCAGTTCATCGTTGTCAATAAAAATTGTGGTCCATTGCTTTTCAGCATCTTCTACATTTCAGTGTTTGCACACTCATCAGTGCAAATGCCTTGCCACATTATTGTCACTTTCAGAATACAGACTCTCATCCATGAGTGGATCACAACCAGCAATAAGATATGCAGCTACTTCCATTTCTGTTTTACAGAAACTGTGTCTCTTTTTCTATAGACTTTATAAATCAGCAGTTCTCTATACTTGCCACTATATATGTGGACTTTCCAATTTTTATTTTCTTTTCTTCCTTTTCTTTATATTCTTTCTTTGTTTTTCAGCACATTCAGTTGTTGTCTGATTCATGTCTACTTCTGGTTTGATTTCCATCCCATTTGTTCAAAAATGCTTCTGCTAAACTAAGCAAAGATGTCATCTTAACCTTCTCTTCATGCTTTAGAACTCTCATCATGTTTGGATACAATGAGGTCAGCAAATGAGTATGCAGTCCTGTGATTGCAGATCTATACATGTAGTCAGGTTTGTGGAGGCCCATACCTCTTTCAGAGCAAAGGATATACTTTCTTGGTATGCACTGTTTTTTATACATCATTTAATAAGCATGAGGCATTTTTCTTGTTTTCTCGTCCAAGTGATTCAATATTTTTTTGGGGGGGTGGGGGGGGGTGCAGTTAATCACGCCAAAGCTGTAAGTTAGAACAGGAAGAGGAAGTTGGTTTACAGCTTGAACTTTATTCCTAGCTGTCAAGGCAGTTTTCAATATTAGCTTTAGTCTACTGAGGTGTTCCTTACAAGCTTTGTTCTCATTTGTTCGTGTTTTATTGATAACCTTTCATCTATTCCCAGATATTTACACACTTCCTCCTGTTCAGGTTCCTTTATATCACATTCTTGTCCAAGGCTGATATTTTCTTGGTGCTACAGCATTCCTTTTTTAAATGTTGCTTTTGCAGTATTTAACAAGACCATATGTCATTTTTATGTCATCTGAGAAAGCTTTATTCATTTGCAGTTGTGCTTTCAGATCCTCATCGGATGACTTATACATATTTTAAATCACCCACAAAAAGTAGACATCTTATCTACGATCAAACTCTTTATTCTCCTATCATGTACAGAACTGCATAAGTCTTTAATCCTACTGGTCAGTAATGTATTTTCAAGATTAAAAAGTTCACCTGTACAGCTGAGATCTGTAACACAAATATATTTTATACATATAACAAACACGGGTCCCCTGCATCAGCAAACACAGGGGTGTGATTTAATGTCAATAGTACAGATGGCCAAATGGTAGATATGTTGATGGTATGGAATGAAGTGGGATTGGGGGTGAAACATATGTGTGTGTGCGCACATACGTGTGTGTGTGTATGTACCCCTGACCTTTTTTAGTAATGGGTGCTAACCCTAACCCTGCCCCTTCCCCCAGCCCTAACTCTACACCTTAAAACCTTCCCATAACATTGCCACTATTCAAACAAATTTGAGGCTAATATTACGGGGGTGGGGGGTTAGTTTTAATATCAGGAGAAGAAATGGTTTTCCTCTATCTATATTATTGTGGGGAGGTTTGGGATGCTGTGGATAATCTAATTTATTTTGTCGTGTGATATGCATTCAACATTATGGCAGATTGGCCATACACAATACACCCAGTAGACATGCACTCACATACATGACCACACATACACACATACACAATTGCAAGCAACAGAATTGGGAATATGTGCATGCTTCGCTTCAAGTTCCTGCTTCAGGAAACTTTGTGAGTAAGTACTTCTGTCTCATTTCCAGACTTCATCAGACACAGATTTCTCTTAAACACCAACAATAAACAGTTTGTTTTATTAAAAGTTTAAGATTTAAACAAAACATCAAGCTGATTTTAACACTTTGACTGACTGACATATCAACAGCAGATCAAAATCTATAAGTTCCTGCTGCAATACTGATGCATAACCTAAAAAGCCAGAAAATTACATAAAACTAACATTTATGTCTGATTTTCACAAAAGTATGACTGTGAGAAATGTTAAATATTGTAAAAATAATATAGCAAACTGTTAATTATACCTAGAAAAATAATAAAAAATAAATTAAAATAAAAGCATGCAATAGTAAAAATACAATAATCTTTTGGATACTTTGCCATTGGTGGATATCGATATACTTTTACTTCCTTAATTATGCTGCCTGGGTAGAGATTTTGATCTAGTAATATTATCACTGGAGTGACGTTTTTGTTAATAGATTTTGACTGAGTGGATAGATGGATGAGCACACCTTTACAGAACACTGCTAACTTTTAAGTTAAAAGTACTGTCTGTTCTTAATGTTGAAAAGAAATCTGTGTCAGGTAAGTCTGGATCTTATATGAAAGCACTTGCACACAAGGTTTCTTGGTGTTAGAAGCTTGAAATAAAGATACACCTATTGGCACTTCGGGTGTTTGCCTTTATGTTTTATAGACGTTCTCTGCATTCACATGATTTGTCATAGGATTGAAAAACAATTTCGTTGTGTGTGTGTGTGTGTGTGTGTGTGTGTGTGTGTGTGTGTGTGTGTGTGTGTGTGTGTGTGTGTCTCTCTCTCTCTCTCTCTCTCTCTCTGTGTGTGTGTGTGTATATATATATATATATATATATATATATATATATATATATATATATATATATATATAGAGAGAGAGAGAGAGAGAGGGAGACAGAGAAAAGAGATAGGCAGATAGCTGGATAGATTAGATAGACATGATGAACACACACACATAATCACGCACACACACACACACACACACACACACACACACACACACACACACACACATGAGTCTGTGTCTACCTTTTTACACACACACACACACACACAAATGTGCTTCTATGTATCTATACATATATAATATAGATATACATATATATAGATAGATATATTTATATAAATATATATATATATGTATATATATATATATATATATATATATATATATATATATATATATGTACACACACACACACACACACACACACACACATACACACACACACACACACACACACACACACACACACACACACACACACATATATATATATATATATATATATATATATACACACACACACACACACACACACACACACACACACACACACACACACACACACACACACACACACATACACTCACATATTTATATCTATCTATACATATATACTTAAAATTATCAAACTATCCAAATGTTGACATGGATAAACAAAAACAGCACTGAACATCACTATGCACATGACAAAGAATACAAAGAATAACATCAGAGCATGCAAATAAAAACAATAAATAAAATGAATAAAAAAGTACTTTTTTGCAGGGGGTAAGCCTCCTTACACCTCCACACGCCCCTAGGTATGTTATTGTCTAACCGTGTGATTGCACAATACCAGGGAAAGGGCATACTCCCTAATCCTGATAATGCAGTGACCTCACACACCCGTCCACCATCTGTTTAGTCGACCAAACTGTGTCGACTGAACAGCTGTCTACTAAGTTACTGGCTCCCATATATATATATAAGCAGTGCTACTATCAATTCTTAGTACAATCTAACCTATTCAATCCTAGAGACTGCCAAAGGAGACCTCTGTAATACCTAATCCATGACCTACTGTAGTCTACCAGATTACATGTTTGGACAACATGGATATGCAATTTACAAATGTCTCTCCTGCCAGCTTAGTAGATATGGGCATCCTGAGACAATGAAGTAATTGTTTCATTCACATTTAACTATTTAATCCTTAAAAAGCAGCCCAGTATGTGAGAAATGGCATGTACACAGTTTCACTATAGGCAAAAATGTTGCATACAAACAAGGTTGTCAAGAATACACATACACTACATCCACCACACAAAAAACAACCTATGCTGAAGCACTAAAAAGCAATCTTCCCAAACCTCAAACACTTCTTAAGCATATAAACAGCAATGCCAATCCTCAGCAATCTCTAAAGTATTCGCCAACAGGGACACCAAACACCACACATATGTCTACATCCAGTGGATCTCCAACAACAAAGCTCATAAGACAAGCCAACACACGACCCAGGACTCTAGTCACCCGGGACCCCATTGTATTGTACGACACACAGATCACTTACCAGACTGAAGAAGGAGAAGATAACGGTTAGTTGCTTATCCAGAGTCATGATCCACCAAGTTACGCATGCACTCATGTCACTGCATCACAGGTACTAATATGATTCGGCCATAGTGCATGTAAATGTTAATGGCCTGAGATGTACTTCTCTGGAAAATATGAAGAGAGACGTTGTTGATCTATCTCTGAATATGTGTCTCATGCAGATATGTACCTTGCATTCAGCAGCATTCTACCTTCTCCAAGGATGATGCCACAGTACAAACAAAAGATGATTGACTTCAATAATTGGATTCATTTCTGGTGTCTGTCTTGGGGGGATTCACTATTTGTCAACATGGGAGGACATAGTTAACTGACCACATTGCTTTCCAAAGGATGGTCTGAACCTTTCTCTCCTAGGCTACCAAATATTTACTAAAACTTTATCCTCTCCCTTAGAGCCTTTTATAGGCAATGCCAAATTGACAAACCTGCCAACTTAGCAAATAAAATCCAAAGAAATGTAAAAGTGTTACTGTTTAATTCTAGAAGCCTAAACAAAAAAATTACATACCTTACAAGCTCTCCTCGCTCTGGACAGTATAGCCATCTGTGCCGTTACCAAAACATGGTTTAAATCCACAGAAAGTACTCCAGCAGTCAAAATTTCAGTGCTTTCTGCCCATTTAGACCATCAGCTTCACAGACAAGGACAAAAGGACTCTCAATCTATATCAGCAACACGCATAACTCTACATTGGTTAAACAGGATGATGCTCTGGAATTTACCATAGAAAGGGAGCCATACCATATCCTAGCAAGCTACAGGTCACCATCTATGCCCTACTGGAGACACTCACTATTAAACCAAATAACCTATTCATAGTAGACTTTAAATACCCCTCTATAGACTGGGAAAAAGCACACTGCCTCATACTCACAGACATAACCAATTCCTGGACGTTATTAACACAAATAACCATGACCAGATAGTGTGCACAAGCATCAAAGATTAAAACATACTGGACCTGGTGCTCAATAACAGTAGAAAGTGCTGCACACCCCTCCCCTCCCTAGTGTCACATCCTCACTGGTGAAGTTGGACCACAGAGCTATCTCTTTCAAAATAAAAATCAGTTCAGAAATCTCAGCAAACCCTGTAAATGTTAGGAACTATTCCAAAACAAAGTACATCGTGCCCTTTCCAACCCTGAATTCACAGCAACCTATATGGAATTGCTCACAGAGACCCTGTACAACCATGTAAATGGCTGTATAGAGTCTGTTACACCTACTAGATGTAAAACCAAAACAAACTCTAAAAGCAAGCCACACTAATGGAATCCACATCTTAATAGGGTATATAACAAAAGAAAAAAATGTCATGGCTAATATAAGGAAGAGAAACTCCCATAATGATAGGAGTTCTCTATTAAACTAAACAGGAAACTAACAACATCAGTTACAAAGTCAAATAACCTCACAGGCTAAAGACTATCACAAGGCCATCTACAGTTATGTTCAAAACCTCAAAGGCAGCACACATTAGTGTGATAAACAAACTCCAAATAAGTTCTAGGCAGGCAGGTAGACCAGACTCCAGGTTTAACTTATATCAAAATAAATTTATACCTGGAGTCTGGTCTATCTGCCTGCCTGGAACTTATTTGGAGTTTGTTTATCAGTCTGCTTTTTGCGGTTGCTTATCTAGGACATACCAGTGTGCCAAACTGGTGGTTAGTATTGCCACCATCAATGAGCAGAGCAACATAACAAATTTGCTGACTGACAAATTTAGCTCAGACTTCAACACTTCCCCCCACTCACCCCTGCCTCCCCAGTGAAATACCTACAAGTGTTCCCCCACAACTATTAGAGAGCAGGTCCTGACAGTACTCACTTAGGCTAAAATCACAGCCTCAGTGAGCCCTGACAATAACCTTAAATGCCTCCTAAATAGCTTCAAGCATGATCTATCTACCTACCACTTGAGTCACTTTTCAACTATAGCCTCAAAACAGGCTTTGTACCATGAGAATGGAGGACTGCAATAGCTTTACCAATTCACAAGGGTGGACCATCAACCAACCCCGGCAACTACAGGCCTATTAGTCTGACTAGTCTAATATGCAAAGCCATATGTAGCACATAATGTGCAGTGTTTGCCTCTGTATTTAATAATAATTGATGATTGTCATCTCTGATGACAATAGTGTAAATGTGGTATGCATAGTCTCATTGTTTGTTTAGCTTAAAACATGGTTTTCAGGAAAATGTGATTGCCTTTACTCCAAATTGATAGTTTCAACATCCCATCAATGCATTATTATATTTGAAAGAAATTATTCCATAATCTTAGAAGATGTTGTATCATATTGCTGCCATGTTTTTTTTTCTATTACTGATATGTATATATTTGTTCTAAATTCTCCAGCCTAATGTTATCCCCTAACCTCAGTGCTGTTCTGCAGCCATAAACTTTCAAATATAAACAGATAATTTCCTTAAAAAACAGGGGAAGATCATCTTTAAAAATAAGATGGCAATTCCTTAAGCTTTTTGAATAACTCTACTTTTACTAACATTATGATTTTTCTAGTAAGGAATTGTTACAGCTTTTTAAACTGTTTAATGTGGGTGTTCAAAAGGCTACAGAGGATGGCACTGCATTAAATAATAGGCCTGATTAGTGACATAAAATGTGTTATTTCCTGATGTGGCTATACATGACCTTTAAAATTAGATGCCTATAGAATACATTTGCTGACTATGGATTATCATGGAAATAAGCAACAAAGACAAAGGCAACCTTCAGACACTGGACCCAACTCAGTTTGACTTTGTCAAGGGAAGGTTATGCCTACCAAACCTGGTGGACTTCTTTCAGATGTTCACCAAGGCAATGGATGTGGGGAAAATGATCCATACTGTCTACCTGGACCTGGCTAAGCATTTGATGCAATACCCCACTCAGGTATAGTTGACAAACTACTAAGGAAAGCCGCCAACAAAGCAGCCAAAAAGCAGTAAAATAGGTGGCTGTTTGGTCACCTGTTTTACTGCTTTATAGCTGACAAGCTCACTGAACTGGGTTTAAAATCCTACATAGCTCAGTGGCTTGCCAGTTGGGTCACAGACAGGACTGAGGACATCAGGATTAGTGGTACCACCTCCATGGTCCCCAGAAGAGTACCTCAGGGCTCTGGGCTGGGACCACATCTATTTGGCATCTACTTTTCTGAGTTAAAGGCTAATGTCAAGAGCCTTTGGCTGACAAAGTTTGCAGATGACTGCAAATTGGGAGCTATTTTACATATCTCCCATGACCCAAGCATCTTACAAGAGGGTCTAACACAAACAAATAATTGGTGCCAAAGTCACGGACTAAACTCAATGCCAAGAAGTGTGTTATAGTGCCTTTTGGGAAAACTGTCACCCAGACAAATTACTCCATCAATAAGACACCCCTAAGTGTTGGTCTAGTAGTTAGGGATCTGGAAACATTATGTAAACAGTAATCTGGCCTTTGACCAGCATGTGGCCAAAGTTGTAGGAACAATACATAGACAGTAATCTGGCCTTTGACCAACATGTGGCAAAGGTAGTAAGAAAATCATTCTATGTTGCCGAACTTATATGAAAGTCATAGTGCCACTTTATTCTGCCTTATCAAACTCACCATTGAGTGTAATGCTTCTTTTGGCATGTACCTGACCAGACATATGCAACAGTTAGAACACCTACAAAGGTTCCATACCAGAATAATCCAGAGTACAAACACATTGTCCTATAGAACAATGGCAGCTGCACTATGACAGTATACTGATCATTTATTGATGATCCTGATGAATTTTGGATATGGATACTGTTAAAATGTTTTATGAAGTATGTTTAACTGGTGAAGCCTTTAAGTTTGCATTAAGTAACTGTCATTAAATGTATAATATATTTAAATGTATGCTGCTGCTACATGTGCAAATATTTAGTTTTTTTGATGTGCTGAATTTTTATAAATTTAGAAAGGCTTTTATAAAGTGTATTGCATTTTAATGACTGTGATTTTGATGCCTAAAGTTTTATGTCCAGTAACAGAGCTCGTAAACATGAAGTGATTGCTTTCATTCAGGTTTATTTAATTAGATTAATGATCATTGAGTGCAGGATGTGATTGGATAGGATGTATTTTAAAAGGAGAGTTATTTGATAGTATTTTTATGTCTGATGAAGCGTAGTGGTACTACACGAAAGCGTTTACATTTACTATACTTTTTATTTGTTTAATAAACATTTTTATTTTTCTGCTGTGCTGGTCCTCTGCCTATCTGAATTTGTTGGATATTTAAAAACATGTAACTTAAAGCAAATACATTTTGTGAGGAATTTTTTTAGTCTGAAATTTTCCATATCAGAACGGCTTCCTTCTTTAACAAAATGATATGTAAAATGAAGTATACCATAACTGCAAATAAACATGTTTTAGAACATGTTACTTAAAACAAATCCATTTATTTGTGAGGAAAAGTATTTTAGTATATCTCAGATATGAATTCCATCTCTTAATTTTTGAGACGCTCTGTCCTAGATTCATGAGGAAGAAGGTTACAGTTATAATGGAAAGCTATCCTTGTATATATATATATAAATATATATATATATATATATATATATATATATATATATATATATATATATATAATATCTCACGCATGGGCAGTAATGCCTTTCTAGCCTGCCAATATACCAAAACAGTTATTTCCATAATAAGTGTCCAGGTTGTTCTTAAAAATATTTAAACTAGTGCTTGCCATACTTCTCACCCTCTTAGAACAAGAAATCTGGGCAAAGGCACAAATAATGGTGGTACAAAGGCCCAAAAATATGGACACTTTTTAAGTATTGATCTTACAAACTTGGAAAGTTGATAGAATAACAGCTTTTGTATTAGCATGAATTTTCTGAAGAATATGAAGTCTGAAACTCAAATGTCTGCCATTATTTTCTGACTTTAGTCCTCAAAGGTATGCCAGTGTTTTTTTCCAAAAAAAACACAATTTGATGAGAAAAAGACCAAACATATGAGACAAAAATCTGGACATTCTGCAAAAATCTGGACAGCTGAGAGGTACAGAGCTTGCTTTAATGTAATTTAATTGTCATTCCATGCATAAGATGCTCTCTCAGAGAACCATTTAGTACACCTTTCATTACTATATAATCTTCTACATAGGTTGTCTAATAATTCTCTGCTTTTTGATAACCATAAACATTCCCAGAGGTAGGTGTCTAAAAATTCTCCATAAACCTGAATAAAGTCTCCTCTTAAATGTCTGTATGAGACACTGTACAAGTTCAGATATTTTAGTCTTTTATGATTACTTAAATTTTCACATCCATAGATTCCTTTGGTATATTTCTGCTGTACTCTTTCCAATTTATTCATGCTTGTTTTCTTTTGAGGTTTCCATACTGTTATCACATACTCGCGTATGGGCCTAATGTAATTAACAAATGACAATTTCATAATTTCTGATTTCCTAGACTTTATAAATATTTTTATACAGCATGTAGTTCTATAACTATCATTAATCAATTGGTTGATATGATTAGAAAAACTCAAAGCTGGATTTACTGTATACCCAGGTCTTTACATGAATCTACAGTTTCAATCACTGTGTGCTGTATTAAATATTCACTTTTCAGTCTTTGTCTCCCAAATCTCACATGCTTAGTTTTTAATATATTAATCATCACATTATTCTCCAGTGCACAAATTGTCAATTAATCAAGTTCTTTAGCAGACATACCCTATCTGTAACACATGTAATCAGTTTACCCATTTTCAAGTCATCTGTATACAGATTGTAGAACACCTCAAATGCAAAGGACAGATCTGAAAGATACTACCTAAGGAAGTATGGGCCTAGGACAGAGGCCTGTGGGACACCCTGACTATAACCTAGAATTTCACCTGTCTAATTGCTGTATGATACTTGCCACAACCTATTTGCATGCCATTTAGCAAGCTATCTTATCAAGAGTGCATCAGTACTTAGTTGGTCTAATTTATTGATCAGCATTTTGTGTACAGCTCTATCTAATGCTAAAGTTCAGTCTGTGTAAATTATATCACAGCACAATTTTTCATTTATAGCTGTTGCTATATTGTTATAGAGCACCACACTACAGGTGATTATACATCTATTTTCAACATATGCATGTTGATGTGTGGTTTCAAGTCTCAGCCTTTCAGATTCCATCAGTAATTTATCCAACATAATTTGTTATTGTCTACAACAGGAAAGTAAACTGTGTGTATGATTCTTGTTTTTTTCTACTCCTCTTTCCCTTAAATGTAAGTTTAATAAGTGCATGTCTTCAATCTTGAGGAAACTCCCCATGTTTAAATGAATAACATATATAATAGTATTGTGATGTCATGCTGAAGTGTTCTGAGGTCAATGTTTTTAATTCCATTTTCTCACTGTGCTTTGTTTAGGTCTAGTTTGCATAGTTCTTTTTCAATATAACCTAATTTGATTTCAGTATCTGAGGTTACCTGGCTGCTACTAGAATAATTTATCACCCCTTTTGCAGATCCAAACTGCTTTGCATAAAATTTTGTAAATATATGTATAATCTGTTGTGTCCGAGAATAAATTTTAGAATCTACTCACAGTTTATCGATTTATATGTCTTTACTCCTTCCACATTTTATGCTTATGTATCTATAAAATGGTTTCCTATTATGCTCAATGTCTTTATAAAAAGTTTCTTCAATTTTTGCTTGATCCTGCCTCACCCAATATTTAATTTGTCTGCCCAGCTTGTTTATTTCAGTTTTTAAAGTTATGGTTCAACCTCCATTTCTTATATTTTTTTGTGTTTCACCTTAATCAAGTATATTGTTCTTATGGAAATATATCCTCCTGATGTTGTGTGCCTAGATTCTGATATTAAACATTTTTTTGACTCTGTGCACCTCAACTTCTTTTTCATGACTTGCTCCATTCCTTCTGCAGGTTTTCCGCTGAGTGCATCATTCCACTTAGCTTTACATAGTAACCGGTCTTCTTACCTGTAATTTGTTATTAATCTTCTGTGCATTGATTAAGATTTCAGTTTGGTATAGCAACAATTTAACCTCTATAACCCCATGATCATTACACATCAAAGAAGGTAAAACTTAACGTGAAGTAGCAGTCATTTCTTTAGGAACACAAAAATGTCTGGAATGTTCCATTCCTTGGTTGGGTTTTTTGCAATCTGAAGCAATTGTTTCCAAACATAAGTTGTAAATAATGCCCTTACCAATGTTGTTGAATCAATATTATTTCAGTCTGTTTCTGGTAAATTTAAGTCCCAGCCACTATTGTTTATCCCTTCTGTGTTTCATGTAAGAAATGTATAAATTCCTCTAGGTCATCAGCTCATCAGCACTTGACTTTGGTGGTGTATACACTCCAGCAACAGTTACACAATTCCAGGGTTGTCTTTACTGTTACAGTTACACAATCTGCAGTATTGGTGTTATCAATGAACATGTAATAATCACAGGTCTCTTAACAATCTTTAATCCCTATCATAACACCTCTACCTGATTTTTTTTGTTTGAATGTCTGTTATAGTAAATAATAATAAAAAAATAAACAATAAAAATAAAATAATAGTAAAGACATTTATACCATGACAGAACTGCTTTCCCATCATTGTTCTTTAACCATGTTTCACAAGACAATCGCAACATCAATCTTGGGAGAACATAGCAAATTATTCCCCCCCAAAAACTTTATTATTACTAATTCTTCTAACATTAACAACTAACAGATATACATCAAATGTTGCTACATATGAACTATTAAATTTTCAACCTGACAAAAATCATGTTTTATATTGATTAAATACTGCTATATATCTGCTGCAAAAATTATCTTCCCTGGTCTTGACAAATGCCCCAGCATCCTATTCAAACAAGCATGCCCACAGTTAGGCTTGGATGTGCAATACATTTCCATTTTTTAAAATGGGCCACTTTTTACATGCAAATATTTATCCCTAAATATCTCTTCATTCTTGGTAACCTACTTATCCTTCTGTATGTGATGTTTGAAAAATATGTGCTGACACCTGTACAAGCTATGCTATCTAAGAAGGCTGTAAGTTCTCTACTAACAGTCAGAGAGTCCTTGCAAGTGAGATTATTTGCACCAACACGAATAAAAACAACTCTATAATTCTTTACATTAAGGTATTCTTAGGCCTTCCTCATAATCTGTATTTTTGCTTCTGGAAAGCATAATACTAAGCGGTCAGTTTCTCCAATAACCAAATCAGCTAATTACAATATATCACTTCTGACCAGATCTAAAACATCTCCAACTTCTAATTCAGTAACATCTTCTTCATAAGTCGTTACAAAGGAATGATCTTCATCACCATTAGTTTTATTAATCCCACCATTGTCATTGCTTATTACATTTGCAAGCATAAACTTCTCATCTTGCTTGCTTTCTACATCCACAGCTTGAGTCATTTTGTCAACTTCTGTCTTTCTCCTCTTTTTTTTCTTACAGTAATGTTCTTAAGTCCTTTCATGTTCAGTTTTGATTTATTCCTTTTCACCTGCCCCTTGCCTCCTTTTTGTACCATCTTTTTCTGTAACCTGAAGGTTTTCTTATAGAACAATGTTATCACTCCCTGTAATCCATGTGTTACATAACAAAACAGTGTCCTTTTTACTGTGCACTCTATTTGCATTACCGCCATTGGTCAATTTATTTTTCTTCCTTGTAATTTGTTGTGAACTTTTACCTTTCTTTCTTTTTTATTTATTTTCTTCTACTTGCTCTGAATTCTCAGATTGCTGAATGATTGCATCCTAAATTCCAAAGTTGTCACTGGCAATCTCATATTCAGTAGGGACTGAGTGATCTTTACTGACAAACAGGCACTTCCTTTCTTAAGTGTGTTCTGTTTCTAATTCACCTAATATTATTTACCTTATCAGTCCTGTCATCGATGTATGTTACAACAGTTCTCCAACCGGTGCCAGTTGTACAACTGCAATCACCATCAGTAACTCCAGATTTACTATTAATAATGGTAAGCAAATCCTGCAACTTCAGACATGAGGAACACAGGTCATCAGTGTTATCAGGTGTTACCTTTAAATATGAGTAGCATTTACTACACTGTATAATGTAGTTGTCCTTTAGCAAATCAATAATGGCAAACTCTTTTTTAAGGAATCCATTTTCAGCTGGAAATGAATAATTAATTCTGAAAGAAAAGAATCATCAGAATCGGTTGCCACAGAATTCAAAGAGCTTTTAAGTCAACCTCTGTGAGAAAAATCACACAAACAATATAAAGCTAAATATCAAATTAAGTGCAATAAAGTTGTCTCTCTGACCTACTATACCAGTTATGCCAGTCACACGATAGCTTGATTTCAGGAACTAACAAAAACGGTTATGGGTAAAATCCAGGTGCAAAAAGTATCCAAGTAAAAAGAAGAAAAAAAATGCACCAGAATAACACACAGCAAATGTTTATTTACAAAAAAGATTTAAGATTTAGATTTAAGATGGTTCTTTTAGTTGTTTAGGTTATATAGTAACTTCTATATAAAGTACATAAAATGCTCATATTTTATGCTTTTATTCTTGCTCTATTTTATTTATTTTTTACATATATATATATATATATATATATATATATATATATATATATATATTATATATATATATATATATATATATATTTATATGTATTTTGTATTGTGATTCTGATTCTAAAGATTTTTATACATTGTTTTAGCAGCCAGAGTTAGAAGTTTAATTGATGCTCATTGATACCATCATATTATTGGTTAATTTTAACAAATTTTTTGATTGGTATTTTATGTACCTATTTAAGCATTTGGCTGTCTTTCAGTGTTGTCTGATGAAGCAACGTTAGTTGCGAAAGCACTCACCATCTTTGTGTTTTTGTGAATAAACGTTTGCTGTGTGATATTCTGGTGCATTTTTTTTCTTCTTTTTACTTTGATAGCGTGATTTCCCTTACTTTTGCTTGCAGTTGCACCTCTTTATAACAGTAAAGATCAAAAAAATCCCAAACAAATACATGATTGTTTCAAATAAGATCTGGATTGTCCTCTGCAGTCTGTGTGAATTCATGGTAGACTAGGCCCCTTGGTATGGCTAGAGTTTCCTTGCCTGAAATCTATCCCTTTCTAACAACAACCAATTAAATAAATAGAGCTAAAACAACAAAATATAAATTACAGTAATTTTTCTTATCTACAATCTATCCCTTTCTTCCTACCAGGCAATTGCACAGTCAATCACAAACCAAAACAGGATTTCTTCAGCTAAGCTCTGGAAGAGGGGAGAATGTGTCCATACGTTTGGCTTTGTGCTAGTTATATTTGAAGCACCATGGGAAAGTACATAGCTTGCAGGGATTAAGCCTATAACATGATGCACTTATATATTCACCATATGACGTCGAGTAAGTTACCTGAAATTTAAAGGATAATTGTCAGTGAAGAAGAATCACAGATTATCTAGTGCAGCAAATTGTGAAACACCTCTTCTGACTAATTGTGTCACTAAGTGCAAAGTGAAAGCATAAATGTAGGTGAGACAGTCACACTTTTAAATTGTGAAGTCAGCCTGTGTGAAATAATATGAATGTTTCTTAAAGCAATGGAGGTTTATCACACAGTCAATTATCTTATACACGTAGTTGCATACATACTGTGTGATTTGAAACCTGGAATACTATTTCTTTAGGAAAGGGACTACCTGGTAGCATTTTACAGTTGTGTATGGATCTTCTTCCATCCTAACTGGCAAATGAAGTCACATATTTTGCTTGAGGTAATTATTTTCCTAGTTCCTTACAGGTGCTGATGCAGTCAAAGTAACTGATATAAATAAAGCTGCTAAGGCAAGAATAAATTTGAAGTAAAGAAGTGCAAAATGCACGGGAAGTAGGATTCCCTAGGCACTTATTCATAAACTTTAATTTTCATTAGTTTTGCTTTTCCTCAGGCTGCAGTGAGGATTTCTGCCCTAGATCTTAGATCTCCCCCCCAGGCATTGCAGTTATGAAGAGCCACGCAGTCACTGCTGTTCCTTTTCATAACGAGAAAATAAAGGAAATAAAATCAAACAACCAAGCATCATCATCTAATATTTATGGCACAATGGATATCAAATATACTTTTTATGTTGCTTCGTTTATTCTGTATGATTGCTTATACAGAATATGTACAAAGAACATCTATACTATATTCAGAAGTTCTGTGTAAGAAAAATTAAATTAGGCCAGTTTTACTTTACAAGCCAAGGTTTGTTTACCCAGACCTGCATACTTTGAACAGTATCTTCAGCAAGGTCATGTACTTGTGATATTGTAGAATTAATCCAAAGATGCAACCTCTGTGTGGCATTTTAAAAGATATACAGTGGCTTCAATTTAGTGTTATTCGGTGCTGTAAAGAGCACAAGGGTCAACATGTTAACAGCAGAATGCACCAGAAGAAACATGGAAAAAAGGTAGAAATATGAAAATGGCCAGCCATAAGAAAGAAATCTGCTACAAGAATACTATCTGAAGCAGGGTTAAGAAGAATACAGAACATGATAACACTTCTGGACAATTTTGCTTTCCACAGGTAATACATCCATATGCTACTCTTGTCTTTCTGTTATTTTGCTCACTAGTGGTAACCATGGTAACCATTAATCATCTACTTTTCATGGCAAAATAAATAGCAATTGTTACCACTCCAACTCTTGGTATTTTTTCATTAGACACAGTAATTAAAGCTTCAGGGCCTGGCATTTAATATGTTACCGGTTACCTTTCACTGTATTACCACTTCTGGACTCCATATCATGAAGGACCTTTTAGCTAAACCTGGCCTGAGAAACATTTCAATCCCCCTTTAACCCAAGGCAGAAATGTATCCCAGCATGTTACTCCTAGATAGTCTGATAAATTGTTAGATATGCTTTTTCAGGACATGTATGGATGTACTAAAATATAGAGCAGTTTGTTTATGAGCAAGGATGGCAGGCATGCATTGCCCAGACCAGAATCAAACTTCCTTCTGTGCAGCTACTAAAAAATGGAAGCACAAAATATATTGATTAAAAAGGCCTTGGCCTCCTAGTGCATTTTGTGTGCCATGCTTCTGTGTTAATTCATAGCCACCTGATTGCAATCAGCACCTTATTATACCATCCACTTAAGCTGTTCCCAGATATAGGCATTCCAACATACATTTCAACTGCTGAGATTTTTGCTGAATGTCCAGATTTCCTCATATTTTTGGTCTGTTCTTCATAAAATTTGTGGTTTTCTGTCAAATCGTTTAGGATTCAAATCACTAAATAATGTCAGACATTTCAGTTTCAGACATTATATCCTTCAGAAAATGCATGCTAACATAACACCTTTTATTCTAGCAACATTCAAAGCTTATAAGAGCATTATTTAAAATCTGTCCCTAGTTTTAGGCCTTAGTGCCACCATTATTTTTGGCTTTGTCCAGATTTCTTGTGCTAAGCAATTGACACGTATGCATTCAAACAGCACCTCTGTCCTTAGCATTACAAGCAAGTCATACTTCACAGGGCAGAATAGCTTTTAAAAGGCCAAATTGGTAAAACAGATCAGGTATTCTGACTTTGAGATCTTATGTATTGTACTTCTCATGTTGTAATACATCAAATTAAATATCTTTCTTAGGGTTTTGGGGATTGATTAAGTAACATTCATGTAGCTATCACATGAACTTAAAAACAGCAACAATGGTCAGGAAACATTTGGTATAAATAAAAAAAAGATCAGTTTTGAAAAATGGCAAATAGTAAAAATGGCAGAGAATGTCTCAGCCTTAATGGGTGGCATGTTGTGATACATTGCACTGTGCTAATGAAATAGATTTGACAATACATTTCAGGAATTATGAAATGTGGTACTTAATGTGATAAAAGGGGTATGGATTTACACCTTTTGTCAGTTTTCCCTAACCTACATTAAACTGCTAATTCACTACATTAATTATCATATAATCAAGTTAAATATGGCAAAATAATAACATTTCTGAAGCAGAGCTAGTTGGTTCCTGTCCCTAAAACAGGAGATGTGACTACAGTAGAAGGTACGTTTGCTATAAAATGTTACCATCAACAAATTAATGCAAACTCTACTACAACATCAATCTGGTATTTCAGAAACACACTGCTACAACTAAATTTAAAGAAAACCACCTGCAAATCTTTTGTCAAAAGCAGCCTAATTGTCATTTTATTCTTCAGTTTTCCATAGATTTTAACAGTGTAAACCACTGTTTGAGATAATAGCCATATCAAAGGAAGAACCACAAATCTGGTTTACAAACTGTCAAAGCGAGTGAATTGAATGAACAGTGTGTGTGTTAAAAAGCCATGGCAGACCGTATCCAGTAACAGAGGCATACAACAACATTCTGTTCTAAAGTCTTCATATGTGCAACTCATATAAAACAATATGGAAGACATACCAAATTATTACAATATGCAAGGTGCTCAGTCCTTCTCCATAATGCAAAAGACAGATCATCAGCTAAAAAATAATTTAAAAAGACTTTAAGCAACTTTCCATTTGACTAGAGGAAAAAGTAGGTTACTTTTTTAAGTGCTGCTTTAAAGCAAACAAAATTTGTCAGAAGATACATACTCACTTTGCAAATATATACATATATATATATATATATATATATATATATATATATATATATATGTGTGTGTGTGTGTGTGTGTGTATGGTTACCTATCAAAACATCTACTCTTCATAACATATAAACTCAAAACATCAAGACTATAACATCTAAACTTCAAAACATCTAAAACTCATACCATCAAATCTCAAAACATTGTGTGGGGGGTGTGGAGCCCCCCTCTTCGGGGGGTGCAGGGTGGCTTGCCCCCCTGCATAAACGTAGCAAACTGTGTGTGGGATGTTATTTATAGCTGCTTTGTAGTTTTCAATGTTTTGAATGTCGACATAAATGGTATTTGATCAACACACACACACATATATATATATATATATATATATATATATATATATATATATATATATATATATCTATATATATATGCGCGCGCGTGTGTGTATGTATATATGGATTTACTTTAGTTTATCAAATTAACAGAACACCAAAATTTACATAACCAAAGCAGGAAGAACACACTTTTAGAGCAGCTAGAGTGCACAGGCTCAGAAATTAGAACATCAAACTAGTTATATATTTTGAATGCAGATCGTGATACAGTGAGGATCGAGAAATCTACCCTTTTCCTCACACCCCCTTAAAAATATATATACCAACTTTGAGATCACACTGCATTTACTTTATGTAAACTCTTTGACAACTAAAGCAATAAAGTTATTTATCTTTCCTGACGATTCACCTACATAGCCAAAGCATCTAGTAATTCACATTATAATCACCTGTAAAAAAACAGAGTTCTAATAAGGCTTGCATACTTTCAATGTGTCCATGATATACCTAGCTTTCACAGACTTGACACACTATATTTATTGACTGTCGAAAACCACCAAGCATAGCTAATGCCAGCACTAATATTAAATGCTATAGAAGTGTATTGCCTCTGTTTAGCAGTTCTGTTGCACTTTCGGGTAACATTCTGTCCACATATAGTATTCCTCCAGTGGATTGTATTGCTCTTGGCCTACTGCAATACTACTATTACAGTCTTGCGAAATCCATCCCTTATTCTAAGCAATATAACATACATAAACTGATAATAGTATTTTCAGCAGAGGAAAGCTACTGCCTTTATCCATAACCAAACGATATTTGCTCTGGACAGCAAGACTTAACATTCCACCTACTGCACGTCATTGGGACGTGTGAAGAGCATGGATTATCTGGAGAAAAACAAGTCAGTGCAGGGGTGGGGCATTCACACTATATTTATTGACTGTCGAAATATCACTACTTATTAACATCTCTTAACCTAATTTATTCTCCCTCAAACAGTACATCTGCCACTCTACTACTGTTAACTTGTATTTAGCATTATACTTCTGGAAATGTACTCTCTTTGACTACAAAACCTCATTTTCATATTCCTCTAATTATTTTATATTGTACGAAAGTATTTCCTTGGGTCTTCACTTCTAATATACACAATAATTTTAACATTGCTTGACCACCGTTTGAGGGCTTTCTATGCATTTTATTTATTTTCTAACGTATTTATTGTACATGGTGCATAACAATATTGCATTGTAATTTATGATTCTTTCACATAAATTTATTCTACATGTTACATAACATAAGTAAGCTTTTCTCCATGGGTCAAATCAGGAAATGGACCCCGTCTCATTGTTGTAAACATAGAGTTTATTCTGTGGGGTGGTAGTTGTTTTATTTTTAACAATTTCCTACTGACCCTTATTGTTTAAATATAAAGGGGTTAATGATTTGTCTACAAATCACTTGCCAGTGATACCTGAACAACTGACCCCAATTAACAAGACATATTGAAAGTTTCAAAAATGGCTTTTCAATCATCTGGTCTCGGTCATATATCACTGAAAAGTGTCTTATGAATGAAGCCCTTCAGAAGAGTGTCATTTAGCATGTTCTACTGACAGCCTTTAATTGCCAGAGAGAATGGATAAACAATTGTGGCTGAACTGAGGCCACGTCAGGTCTGTGGCATTCTGTAAGCAGTGGATGGGAGACCACGCTTTTCCTTATCCTTTTGAGCAAGTTATTTCTTGATTACATGCTATAAGCAGTGTGACTGCATACTTTCCTCGTGTTCTATTTTCCTTTTTCCATGATTTTCTTCATACATACATGAGAAGGATTATAAATGCACTGTATAAGTATAGACCAGTGAAATTATTATTTATTTATGTTTAACTTTTTCCCCTTTACCGGTTCTTTTCTGGCAGTCTTGCTCTTTATGTGTTGAACAGCTAGTCTTTCTATTTAGAGAATTTAGGAAAATGTTTTGCAAGATTATTTCTTATAATTTATGTATGTATTTTTTTAAAAGTCATGAATAAATTTTTTTTTACTGCACAACTGCTTAATATAAGTTTTCATCCCAGCCTAGTTTTCTAGTAACCTTATTTCTGAGATGGCAAGATTTACGAATGATAAATTGGGGGCCTTCTTAAAATAATATAGTATTTTTAATACACAGGAATAAAGAACAGAAGCTGTAACTCTAAATGCTTTAATGTGCGGGAAACATAGTACAAATTACAGGTTAATGTAACTGCATAACATGTCTGAATGAGATGATATATTGTAGTTGTATCAGTTGATTTACTGCCTGTTCACTCTAACAGGACTGCTTACTCTTTCATTTTGATGCTTATAGACAAGAACTAGGCTACTACCAAATTTAATTCTGATTAAAAAAAGTCATGGCTGCTATTCAACACACAAAAAAAAAAACAATGTGTCAGGGGCAGAGCATTGCACATGTTGTTGCACAGGACTTGTAGATCATTGACTGCAGACCCTTGTATGGTGGTTGGTTAATTTTATGATAAGGCTTACTTCTTGATTGTGTAACCTTATGTTTAGAGTCTGAATGCCCCACCCCTGCACTGACTCCAGATAATCCATGCTCCTCACAGACCCCAATGACATGCAGTAGGTGGAATGGTGTCTTGCTGTCCCTAGGTGTGTATATGGTAGGTGACCATGCTCCTCACACACCCCAATGACATGCAGTAGGTGGAACGTTGTCTTGCTGTCCCTAGGTGTGTATATGGTAGGTGACCATGCTCCTCACACACTCCAATGACATGCAGTAGGTGGAACGTTGTCTTGCTGTCCCTAGGTGTGTATATGGTAGGTGACCATGCTCCTCATACACCCCAATGACATGCAGTAGGTGGAATGTTGTCTTGCTGTCCCTAGGTGTGTATATGGTAGGTGACCATGCTCCTCACACACCCCAATGACATGCAGTAGGTGGAACGTTGTCTTGCTGTCCCTAGGTGTGTATATGGTAGGTGACCATGCTCCTCACACACCCCAATGACATGCACATAGGAGGAACGTTGTCTTGCTGTCCCTAGGTGTGTATATGGTAGGTGACCATGCTCCTCACACACCCCAATGACATGCAGTAGGTGGAATGTTGTCTTGCTGTCCCTAGGTGTGTATATGGTACGTGACCATGCTCCTCACACACCCCAATGACATGCAGTAGGTGGAACATTGTCTTGCTGTCCCTAGGTGTGTATATGGTAGGTGACCATGCTCCTCACACACCCCAATGACATGCAGTAGGTGGAATGTTGTCTTGCTGTCCCTAGGTGTGTATATGGTAGGTGACCATGCTCCTCACACACCCCAATGACATGCAGTATTTGGAACGTTGTCTTGCTGTCCCTAGGTGTGTATATGGTAGGTGACCATGCTCCTCATACACCCCAATGACATGCAGTAGGTGGAATGTTGTCTTGCTGTCCCTAGGTGTGTATATGGTAGGTGACCATGCTCCTCACACACCCCAATGACATGCAGTAGGTGGAATGTTGTCTTGCTGTCCCTAGGTGTGTATATGATAGGTGACCATGCTCCTCATACACCCCAATGACATGCAGTAAGTGGAATGTTGTCTTGCTGTCCCTAGGTGTGTATATGGTAGGTGACCATGCTCCTCACACACCCCAATGACATGCAGTAGGTGGAATGTTGTCTTGCTGTCCCTAGGTGTGTATATGGTAAGTGACCATGCTCCTCACACACCCCAATGACATGCAGTAGATGGAATGTTGTCTTGCTGTCCCTAGGTGTGTATATGGTAGGTGACCATGCTCCTCACACACCCCAATGACATGCCATAGGTGGAACGTTGTCTTGCTGTCCCTAGGTGTGTATATGGTAGGTGACCATGCTCCTCACACACCCCAATGACATGCAGTAGGTGGAATGTTGTCTTGCTGTCCCTAGGTGTGTATATGGTAGGTGACCATGCTCCTCACACACCCCAATGACATGCAGTAGGTGGAATGTTGTCTTGCTGTCCCTAGGTGTGTATATGGTAGGTGACCATGCTCCTCACACACCCCAATGACATGCAGTAGGTGGAACATTGTCTTGCTGTCCCTAGGTGTGTATATGGTAGGTGACCATGCTCCTCACACACCCCAATGACATGCAGTAGGTGGAACGTTGTCTTGCTGTCCCTAGGTGTGTATATGGTAGGTGACCATGCTCCTCACACACCCCAATGACATGCAGTAGGTGGAACGTTGTCTTGCTGTCCCTAGGTGTGTATATGGTAGGTGACCATGCTCCCCACACACCCCAATGACATGCAGTAGGTGGAATGTTGTCTTGCTGTCCCTAGGTGTGTATATGGTAGGTGACCATGCTCCTCACACACCCCAATGACATGCAGTAGGTGGAACGTTGTCTTGCTGTCCCTAGGTGTGTACATGGTAGGTGACCATGCTCCTCACACACCGCAATGACATGCAGTAGGTGGAACGTTGTCTTGCTGTCCCTAGGTGTGTATATGGTAGGTGACTATGCTCCTCACACACCCCAATGACATGCAGTAGGTGGAATGTTGTCTTGCTGTCCCTAGGTGTGTATATGGTAGGTGACCATGCTCCTCACACACCCCAATGACATGCAGTAGGTGGAACGTTGTCTTGCTGTCCCTAGGTGTGTATATGGTAGGTGACCATGCTCCTCACACACCCCAATGACATGCAGTAGGTGGAACGTTGTCTTGCTGTCCCTAGGGTTGTATATGGTAGGTGACCATGCTCCTCACACACCCCAATGACATGCAGTAGGTGGAACGTTGTCTTGCTGTCCCTAGGTGTGTATATGGTAGGTGACCATGCTCCTCACACACCCCAATGACATGCAGTAGGTGGAATGTTGTCTTGCTGTCCCTAGGTGTGTATATGGTAGGTGACCATGCTCCTCACACACCCCAATGACATGCAGTAGGTGGAATGTTGTCTTGCTGTCCCTAGGTGTGTATATGGTAGGTGACCATGCTCCTCACACACCCCAATGACATGCAGTAGGTGGAATGTTGTCTTGCTGTCCCTAGGTGTGTATATGGTAGGTGACCATGCTCCTCACACACCCCAATGACATGCAGTAGGTGGAACGTTGTCTTGCTGTCCCTAGGTGTGTATATGGTAGGTGACCATGCTCCTCACACACCCCAATGACATGCAGTAGGTGGAATGTTGTCTTGCTGTCCCTAGGTGTGTATATGGTAGGTGACCATGCTCCTCACACACCCCAATGACATGCAGTAGGTGGAATGTTGTCTTGCTGTCCCTAGGTGTGTATATGGTAGGTGACCATGCTCCTCACACACCCCAATGACATGCAGTAGGTGGAACGTTGTCTTGCTGTCCCTAGGTGTGTATATGGTAGGTGACCATGCTCCTCACACACCCCAATGACATGCAGTAGGTGGAACGTTGTCTTGCTGTCCCTAGGGGTGTATATGGTAGGTGACCATGCTCCAGACACACCCCAATGACATGCAGTAGGTGGAATGTTGTCTTGCTGTCCCTAGGTGTGTATATGGTAGGTGACCATGCTCCTCACACACCCCAATGACATGCAGTAGGTGGAACGTTGTCTTGCTGTCCCTAGGTGTGTATATGGTAGGTGACCATGCTCCTCACACACCCCAATGACATGCAGTAGGTAGGATGTTGTCTTGCTGTCCCTAGGTGTGTATATGGTAGGTGACCATGCTCCTCACACACCCCAATGACATGCAGTAGGTGGAACGTTGTCTTGCTGTCCCTAGGTGTGTATATGGTAGGTGACCATGCTCCTCACACACCCCAATGGCATGCAGTAGGTGGAACGTTGTCTTGCTGTCCCTAGGTGTGTATATGGTAGGTGACCATGCTCCTCACACACCCCAATGACATGCAGTAGGTGGAATGTTGTCTTGCTGTCCCTAGGTGTGTATATGGTAGGTGACCATGCTCCTCACACACCCCAATGACATGCAGTAGGTGGAACGTTGTCTTGCTGTCCCTAGGTGTGTATATGGTAGGTGACCATGCTCCTCACACACCCCAATGACATGCAGTAGGTGGAATGTTGTCTTGCTGTCCCTAGGTGTGTATATGGTAGGTGACCATGCTCCTCACACACCCCAATGACATGCAGTAGGTGGAATGGTGTCTTGCTGTCCCTAGGTGTGTATATGGTAGGTGACTGTGAAATGGAAGAAAGGCTTGTAACTCTTCTTCCTTTCACTCCTTCTCTAGTAAACTGATGTCTACCAATAGCTATGAGAACTGTCTACTAAAGTCTACTGATGGCTGTTTATGGGGTCATACAGCAAGAAGATGTGGCTTGACACCATTGACTAGGCAGATGGTTGCATGGATAGTTAAGGAAATAGAAGTATGTTACTGTGTAATATTGTGTCTGGGGGTGATGTAAAGACAAATGTATTGACCTACCTGATCAGTGACATTCCTATGTGACACTATTGGCACTAAAGTTCCTCCTTAGTAATATTTGCTATCTTGAATTAACAGGTTTGCTTTTAGCAGTCAGAATTCATTTAGTCTGGCTAGCATTTCTAAATCCACTTGTCCCATGCATCTGCGTTAGTGAGAAGTGATGTTCACTGCCACCTCCCCAAAAGGAAGAATAATTCATAATCATTTTTCATCATACCTTGATCCAGTCTATGTCTGCACTGGTATCACAGTGCTATACTCATCATATTCCCCTACCACCACTCAGAAGTTTCTCTTCCCCATGCTTCCTTGGAGCACAGCTGTAACGCATTTTCTCTCAGTGCCTGATGAAAGTTTGGTGACTGTTTTTATGATTGGCAGAAATGCAAACATTTATATAGAAAGGATGGGGGTTATACTAAGTTCAAGACTGCAGTATCTTAGAATATTCCTATACTATAGTTTGGAATAGGAAGGATACTCAGAGATACTCCGAGGCTGCAGTATCTTAGAGTATTCCTATAATGTGGCTTGGAATAGGAGGAATACTCAGAGATACTCCGAGGCTGCAGTATGTCAGAGTATTCCTATACTGTGGCTTGGAATAGGAGGAATACTCAGTGATACTCCAAGGTTGCAGTATCTCAGGGTATTCCTATACTGTGGCTTGGAATAGAAGGAATACTCAAAGATACTCAGAGGCTGCAGTATCTCAGAGTGTTCCTATACTATGGCTTGGAATAGGAGGAACACTCAGAGTTACTCAGAGGCTGCTGTATCTCACAGTATTCCTACACTGTCACTTGGAATAGCAGGAATATTCAGAGACACTCAGAGGCTGCAGTATCTCAGTGTGTCCCTATACTATGGCTTGGAATAGGAGGAATACTCAGAGATACTCCGAGGCTGCAGTAACTCAAAGTATTCCTATACTATGGCTTGGAATAGAAGGGATACTCAGAGATACTTAGAGCCTGCAGTATCTCAGAGTTTTCCTATACTATGGCTTGGAATAGGAGGAATACTCAGAGATACTTCGAGGCTGAAGTATCTCAGACTGTTCCTATACTATGGCTTTGAATAGAAGGAATACTCATAGATACTCAGAGGCTGCAGTATCTCAGAGTATTCCTATACTGTGGCTTGGAATAGGAGGGATACTCAGAGATACTCTGAGGCTGCAGTATCTCAGAGTATTCATATATTGTGGCTTAGTATAGGAGGAATATTCAGAGATACTCCAAGGCTGCAGTATCTCAGAGTGTTTCTATACTATGGCTTTGAATAGGAGGAGATACTTTGAGGCTGCAGTATTTCAGAGTGTTACTATACTATGGCTTGGAATAGGAGGAATACCCAGAGGTACTCCAAGGTTGCAGTATCTCAGAGTATTCCTATACTGTGGCTTGGAATAGGCGGAATACTCAGAGATACACAGAGGCTGCAGTACCTCAGAGTATTCCTCTACTGTGTCTTGGACAAGGAGGAATACTCAGAGATACTCCAAGGTTGCAGTATCTCAGAGTATTCCTATACTATGGCTTGGAATAGGAGGGATACTCAGAGATACTCTGAGGCTGCAGTATCTCAGAGTATTCCTATGCTGTGGCTTGGAATAGGAGGGATACTCAGAGGTTCTCCAAGGTTGCAGTATCTCAGAGTATTCCTTTACTGTAGCTTGGAATAGGAGGAATACTCAGAGATACTCTGAGGCTGCAGTATCTCAGAGTATTCATTTACTGTGGCTTAGTATAGGAGGAATACTCAGAGATAGTCCAAGGCTGCATTATCTCAGATTGTTTCTATACTATGGCTTGGCATAGGAGGAGTACTCAGAGATACTTTGAGGCTGCAGTATCTCAGAATGTTCCTGTACTATGGCTTGGAATAGAAGAAATACTCGGAGGTATTCCAAGGTTGCAGTATCTCAGAGTATTCCTATACTGTAGCTTGGAATAGGAGGGATACTCAGAGATACTCTGAGGCTGCAGTATCTCAGAGTATTGCTATGCTGTGGCTTTGAATAGGAGGAATACTTGACAATACTTCGAGGCTGCAGTATCCCAGAGTGTTCCTATACTATGGCTTGGAATAGGAGGAATACTCAGAGGTACTCCAAAGTTGCAGTATCTCATAGTGTTCCTATACTGTGGCTTGTAATAGGAGGAATACTCAGATATACTCTCAGGCTGCACTATCTCAGAGTATTCCTATACTGTGGCTTAGAATAGGAGGGATACTCAGAGGCTCTCCAAGGTTGCAGTATCTCAGAGTATTCCTTTACTGTTGCTTGGAATAGGAGGAATACTCAGAGATACTCAGAGGCTGCAGTATCTCTGAGTATTGCTATACTGTGGCTTGGAATAGGAGAGATACTCAGAGATACTCTGAGGCTGCAATATCTCAGAGAGTTCCTATACTATGGCTCAGAATAGAAGAAATATTCAGAGATACTTTGAGGCTGCAGTATCTCAGATTGTTCCTATACTATGGCTTGGAATAGGTGGAATACTCAGAAATACTCCAAGATTTCAGTATCTCAGAGTATTCCTATACTGTGGCTTGGAATAGGAGGAATACTCAGAGATACTCAGAGGCTGAAGTATCTCAGAGTATTCCTATACTCTGGCCTGGAATAGGAGGGATACTCAGAGATATTCTGAAGCTGCAGTATCTCAGAGTGTTCCTATACTATGGCTTGGAATAGGAGGAATACTCAGAGATACTCCGAGGCTGCAGTATCTCAGAGTATTACTCACATTCTAAGCCATAGTATATATCAGTAGTAGGGATGTGGATGGTACAGTGCACAGATACTTGAAAAGAGTAACCATATTTTTCTTTTATTTCTTTATGTGTAAAGTACATCATTTTGCAGTGCCAGGTGTCACTTCTGAAAATGAGCCATTTTTGGCATTAAGCTTCATTTTACTTGGAAGAAATAGCAATATATTTTTTCAGTTGGTATTTAACATTATGCTATAGTGTTACAGTGCTGATAGCTATTAGTAGACATCAGGCTTGATTTTAATTTCTAAGGTACAGCTAAACAATCCACTTATGCTGTACTGACAACGTAGGGAAAAAAGGCTGAAACATCCACCTCTACAGAGAGTGGCATACCTCTCAACTGTCCAAATTTCCACAGAATATCCAGATTTTTGCTTTATACTTTTGGTCTGCTCATGGATGATACCTGGATACTGTGTTTTTTGGCAGAGGATTACAAAGGACTATGTTAAAACTCTGAAAATAGACTGCCTCTGTCTATGCAATGATATACATGTATAATATATGTTGAGTTTATGATGTTCAAAGAAAATAAGGAGTTTGACAGAATTTGGAAATTTCTGGTGGGGAGTAACTCACTCTCCAATCTCCATGGCTGAACATGTCCAAATAAAAACTGACTAGATCATTAAGAACTACTGGAAAATTGGCATGAAAAAAATAACTGCCACAGGTATTCTGTGTAACCAAGAGAATTATCCATGTTGCCACTTCCAATATCAGTTGATTTTTAGAATAAATTTCAGACTGATTGCTATATCATCTGTTGTGTTTTGTGTTTTTTCCATTTTTGTAGCAAATGTAAGTAGCTTTGGCTATTTTGTTTTTTTTATTGTTGCAGAGTATGAGGGAGTAAATTTCTGGGTCCCCTTCAGTTTATAAGTATATAAAACATGAGATAAAAACAAGAGTATGTTATGAATAAAGAAATTAAATAAGATTAAATAAGGATTAGTCATTCACTTAAACAGGACACATAGACTGCATTGCCATTTTGGTAATTTTTTCTATGTTTTACCTCAGACCACATCAGTGGCATCATGTTTATAATTATTTTAGGAGCTTAGTATGTTGTGTGAGACAACAGTGTTTTATTATCTTGGCCTTTAATAATATATCAGGGGATGCAGGCTGATATAGCTTTATGGTGAAGATTTATTGAACTGTTTTTGCTGTCCTTAGTGCACTACTAATCTCGGAGCAGGTGAACAGGGATGTTAAGAAATCATGCTTGGAACCTGGAAAATTGAATAGACACAACAAGGCTGATGTTTTAGAACTGAGAAGCTGACTGAAAAAATATAAACCACAGCAGCAATTCATTCATAAACATAAAACTGAACAGAAAAAGAAAGAAAAACAAATTACGACTTCCATGAACAGAGAAACAGACATATAAATGTTCTATAAAGTTTAATGGAAAATCTTAAGGTTGGAAACTACAGTTTAGCTTTTAAATGAGACAAAATGAACATATGAAAATTCTTCCAGTTTCAGGAGCAAGAAACCATTATAATTAATACTTGTTCTACTTTTTTTCCTTTTAGCTTTTATAGCTTTCTGGTTGAAAGTATGATACACTTTACTGACACAGTTTGGAAGAGGTCTAAGTAAAATTTAATAGCAGTTGTTCATTCTGTTCGGTCTGCACTCCATCACCAACCACCCTTTACAATTAATTGAATCTGCTCTGAAAGCTCACCAAGATGAGTGAATGCAACAAGCATTCTTTCTTGAAATTCTTCCACCTAAGCCTGGGCTCTGATCTTCAGAAACTTAATTACATGCATACAGAAATAGAAAAAGGTAGCCACACATTTTATATGTATAATTTCATATGGCTTTTTCAAAAAGCTGACATATCTGAAATGAAGCGTGCAGCTTCTGAAGACTGCACATACATTTCATTCTGCTTTTGGCAATGTATAAGCAGGTTAAACATGCAATTATAAGAAGAATTAAATTATTCACAGAACTGCTGTTAAGGGAGAACTGTATGCTGTTAATGAACTTTCAGAAGGACTCTCACATATTAAGTCATAGCCATCATGTGTATTCATTGGTTTCAGTTCCACTAATTCCAGAAAATAAAATTCTTAGTCTGAGGTAGCTTATACAGCAATATATTCATAAATGTTTCTGTTGTCCCGGAATCACAATTTTCATTGAGAAGAGTTAGTAAACAAATAAACTGGATCTTTTTCAGAAGTCCTTATATGGGGATGGTACAGTGTTCATTGTTTAAGTTATATTCAGGGAAAGAATAAGCCGGTTTGTATTAGTTTGGAAAAAATGGTCAGTTACACATGTGTAGTACCATACGTGTTTAATACATTCCTTCGATTGTTACAGCATTTTGAAAGTTTTGCTTTATCTGATTATGCACTTCTCTCAGCAGGCTAGTGGTGTGTGGAGAAAAATACAGCTTTTATTATTCCAGAGAAGCTGTACATTATTTGTTATTTCCCTTATATATTTTTGATAGACTGCATTTGCTGTCATTGGCCACATCCACACAAATATATTTTCCACAGCTTGATGCTAATATAGTGTTAAACAATGAAAGGTGAGTTGTCACATGGAAAAATGAGCCTTTGAATTTTCCTTCAGTCAGCATGTCTTCTGTACATATTCTGTTATCATAAGCCCTAGATATGAGAAGCATGCCTGTGCCATTCTGTTCTGCCTAGCAATGCCTCAACTCTTATACCTTCATTACATCTTCAAGTGGCCTCTTACAGATTCTCATCCACTTGTTTGAAGAAAGGTTTCGACAGGTCTCCTAAGGTTATGTCTTCTCCATGTCTTTAAATATCATCTTATAGCGTTTTCATTATTTTCTAAAAGTAAACTGGCTTGTACTTAACAATAATGAAAGCCACTCTGCATAGGACAGCAACGTTCCTCAGTGGTAAGGTAAACCTTTATAAATGCAGCAGTGAGTCTTTATAATTACCACACATTAATCAAGGCTCGTTTATTAAGCATGTAAAAAGGCTGCAATCTATGCAAATTTATATTACTTACAGAATAATATAAGTATTTCTATATCCATACACAATTATAAATGATCATTTTTCATATACATATGCACTTTTCAGTACACAGTTTAAACTATGAAACTCTTTCATGTTTTAAAAACAATATGTTTATTTTATGCCTTGTATATTTTGCAACTTATATCTATCTTCATATCTTTTTAAATACTGACTGTATAAACACTCCATTTAATTTTTATTTTGTGTTTTTGTTTTATTTAAATTCAAACTTATGTGTAGTATATTAGTTTTATTCTAAACATGTAAATACTATATCTGGGGGTATATCAGAAATGAGCCCTTTTGGATAAGTCCACTTCCTCTGTTAAAAAAAAAAAAACGTAATAATTAGGACATTTGCCTCACAGCTTCAGAGTCTGTGGTTCAATTATCTTATGCAAAACCCCTTTCCAAGAACATTTTGATATGAGACTGCATTGAAAGAGAAGGATCCATGGGCAGACATGCTGAAATGGCTGCTAAATGAACCTTGATAGAGGAATAAGAAAGATTATAGGGTAGTAACTCACATAAATATTGTAAAAGTGGAGAACAGCTAGCCCTGCATGGGTGCTGGTTATGTTATTGGTACCAACTAGAAAACATTTTCTATTTGAAAATATATGATTTTCTCATTGCACGCTCTCTTGCTTCCATTAGTACCTGCTGCATGTTCTCAAAAAACAGGTACTTAAAAAGAATTAAGACCCTGTCATCCAGGCAGTCAATTGAAGATGATTCAGGTCAGGGTGTAGCAAACACCCTTGGCCTAGAATGAGTAGATCCACTCTTTGAGGAAGCCTGTGGTAATTGACTCAGTCATTTCCAAAAGAATGGAGAACCATGGTTGCCTCAGCCAGAAGGTAGTCACAACGATGATCTTGGGGGATTCCTTCTAATCTTCAGAAGTACCCAGGATATTAGTGGAAATGGTGGAAAGACATACAGGAACATTCCTGTCCAAAAAAAAAAGAAAAGAAAAGAAAAAAGCATCTGTCTTCCAGGCCTATTGCACTGAGTCCTTGAACAGAATTTTGCCAGATAATTGTTCAGAGAGGAGGCAAAGATGTCTATGTGAGGAATTCCCCATAGATGGGTTGAATTTTTGAAACCCCCCCTGATCTAGTTTCCATTCATAAGGGTCTGCCCTTGTCCCGCTCAGCTTGTATGCTACACAGTTTAGCTCTGATATAATGCAGTATGCCTGTAGAGTGAGATTGTGCTGTAAAGCTATATCTCAAGCTAACGTGGTTAGTCTGCAAATAGGGTACAATCTGTTCATGTACCATATGACTGTGATATTGTCTGTAACTGCCTGAAGAGGTCCTGGGGACCAAGGATGGTTCAAGGATTTGAATGCATTGATCTGGGCAAGCATCTCCTTGATGTTTATGTGCTTACTTCTGTCCTTGGTGTCCCACACCTCCTGTACTTTCATCCCTCCAGAAACCAAACCCCAAGAAAGTCTGAATGTCTGTGGTGACTAACTGTTTTCGAGTAGGGAGGAAGAAGGGGACACCTGGATTTAAGGATATTTGTTGTCTCCACCAAAAGATTTCACTTCTGACAAACCTTAGCACTGTGATCTGAAAAGATAAAGGGTGTTGGTGCTGGGACCAAAGAGATTTCGGATACTACTGTATTTTGTCAATGTGGAGTTTTGCCAGGGGTACATAAGAATCTTAGATGGCATGAGACCCAAAATCTTAAGGTATTTCCTTGCAGTGACCAAAGTCTGAGTGGTAAACCTTAAAAACAGATCTACATAAATATCTATTTTTTCCTGCAGAAGGAAAGATCTTTGAACTGAAGTGTGAAGGAGTCAAGACAGACTTTTGAATGATGTCCTGACTGATTCGCTGTTTCAGTTATTGTATCAGATGGGTTGTATCCCATTGACATCCATCTGGGGTACCAAAGCTTTACTTTCCATAGACATATGTCTGGAAGATGACTTCAGCTCATCAGTGTAGGGATATAAAATCAGACGTACATGTGAGATCCTCAGACTATCTCGCTGTCAGCCCAAACATAGGCCTTTGCAACTAATGGGCTGTGATGGCTTGGTTACTTGATACCACAGCTTCACTTGTCAGACTCAAATAAATGCCCTGTTGGAGATCCTTCCTTTCTAAACCTTTGACTGTCTTGTTAACTGTTATTAGATGTCAACTATGACTAGTAATTGTGAATGCCATAGGCAAATTCCATACACATTCCATACCATATACATTAAATGCCTGTTATGTTTGGACCCCAAACATGACTATAGAACCTGCTCCATCTGTCAGTCATTTGTTCCTAAACCCCCCTGGTCTAGGCTATCCATACTTAATACTTAAACTGTTTGGCCCACTTCACCATGTAAGAAGGCCCAGATGTCGGCCTCCTGCCCAAGAAAAAAAATGAAAAGACCTAGAGAGGCTTTATCTTCTGTCATCTCAGAAACATATGTATCCTCTGAGGTTGATAAACCTATGGCATGCCAATCATCTTCTCATAAGCCCCCTACTGCAACCCTCCTGGAAGCCAGAATGGCTCATGAGGCCTTGCAGACAACTGAATCTCCAATTATCTAAGCCTCATTATCTTGGAGAGTCCCTCAGATCCTTGTGTGGGAAGAGACTCCTGATACTCTGATAGAAATGCAACAAGGCTCATAACCTCCTAAACTGCTACAGGTGGACATCATCACTAATAAGAAAAAAACAAAAACTTAACCACTCAGTGTCCCCTTCTTATAAGTTCATAGGTTCATAGGTAGGTACTAAGCTATTTGCTCGAGGGCATTTATAAGCCTAGCCAAAGTGTGTCGGCTTTCGCCACCCCATTGATTAATTAACTGAGCCTCTGTCAAGTAGAGCCAATGAAGTGATCCCAGGGGTGTATTTTCTGTTACCCATCCACTCGTCAAGGTTTCTCTTGAAGTGTTAGTGAGGGGCTCTGCCTGATGTAATTTGGAATTTTGTTCCAAAGCATGGGGAGTCTCTGTGACAGGAATCTATCCCTCCACCGTGTTCTATTTATTGTTGTGGTGAGGTTTAGCTCACTAGAGCATGTGGCTTGCAGTGACTTGCATTTTTTCCCAGGAAGAAAAAATTGATTATTTTTTCTCAGAGTTATTCAAGGCAATTATGTGTCTGAAGCCTCTTTCCTTTGTGGCCCAGCCTTCTCAACTCAAACCACAGAAAAGGCTTTGCATTCTCCCTCCTCTAATGAGAAATCAGACAGAGATTCTGATCTTTGTCTCAACTACTCTTCCCAGTCACACTCTCCAGAACAGTTATCCTCTGATGAGGGACACTCACTCTCTCCAGATTCCCCCTTGGAAGGGACCTCCTTTGGCAAAACCTTGCAAAGCATGATGTATTGTGAATGGCAAGATAAGCAGGTCTCTGGGGTGCAAAACAGATATTACAGCTTTTTACAGATTGGCACCCCTGCACCTCCATTCCCTCAGTACTCAATTGTTACCTGGATGCATTTCAATTCAACTTTTCTACTCCTGATTCTAAACCTCATTTTCCAAAAAGGTCAGACAGGTTTAAAACGTTCCTGATGAACTAAAGTAGCTCTACAAAAACCCTGTGGCAGACCCGGAGGCAGTATGTCTGGCCTTGGACAAACCATCCAAGCTTCTTCCTGGCTCTAATCTTCTCCCCAATGATAAGGACAGTCGAGCAATGGACAGGTGGTGTATGAAAGTGCATAGTTCCTTCACATTGGCATTCAGAGCCATTAACTACCAGATTCTAGTGACTAAATATTTACTCTGTAATACAGTCCTTAAGTAACATCATCACAGAGCCCAACACACCTGAATCAAAACAGCATATGCAATATGCAGAAGATTTCACGTCTAAAATTCTAGATTCCCCCTTGGATATCAAACTTCTATTTGTCTCATAAGCTGCCAATCTTTTCAAAGCTTTTCAGGAACAAGACAAGGCAATGAAAGATTGGTGTCAGATTCTTCTTTCAACAGTTCCTAGATACTATAAAAATTATCCAGCAAAATCTACCTCCTTTGCCAAGACAGATCCTAGAATACCTCATAGGCAAAGGAAAATTCCTAAGAAAAGATTCCAAGAAAAACTCAGAGAGACACCCCTCCTGGGATGCCTGAAGTTTTGTAGTAGACCCCTGTGGCTATATTCTACCCATCTCCCCTTCAAACCTTACCCCCTCACTCCCCTCTACAAATGACTGTCTATTTCTTTCCCATTCTGGGAAGCAGTGACCTCAGATAAATGGGTCTTAAGCATTATCAAGGTAGGTTATGCTATGTCTTGGAAAAGCAGCCCATATCCTAGGGGAATACTCCTATCTCTTCTCAACCAGATACACTTGTTAGATCCTATCATACAAAATGTACTAACTGAAGGAATCATAGAAAACATCCCCTCAACCTTTTTAGGAAAGGGATTTTACACAACGATCTTTCTTGTCCCAAGAAAAAGAGGCCAATGGAAACCTCTTCTGGACCTCTTCCAGCTAAACACCATTTTGAGAGCTCCCTCTTTCAAAATGCTGTCTTTACAAAATCTTCTCACCTTCCTGTTTCCTCAGGACTTCCTGGTATCCTTAGACGTAAAGGCTGCTTATCTTTATATTCCCATCTGTCCTTCCTGCAGATTTCTCAGGTTCTGTTCTTGATCATCAGATTTTCAGTTTACTGCCTTGCCCTTTGGTCCTTCTACAGCTTCAAGGATTTCCAAAAGTGTCTGAGCCCTGTGGCGACTCTCTGATGTACTCAGGGTACACAGATCTTCTCTTACTTAGGCAACCCCCTACTCTAGACTTTATCCAGGGGTCTGCTCCTCGAGCAGCTTCATTACAATGTATGATTTCTGACCCTCCTGGGGTTTCCCATCAATTACAAAAAATCCCAGTTCAATCCCACACAGCAACTGACCTTTCTGGGATGCAGCCTGGCCACTTCCACCATACATGCCTCTATTCCTCAGAGAATGTCACCTCCCTAGCCACTGAGTTCTTAATACATTACAATGAAGATCATTGCTTGGCCAGACAAGCCCTCAGGGCTTTGGGACTCATGGCTGCCACAATCCCTATGCTGTCCCTCACCAGACTGCACATGAGGAAAATACAGCGGTATCTGGGTCTACTTTACATGCTCGAAACCCGAAAAACCCAAATCCAAATAGCACAACACATAAAGAGTGATTCGCGAAAATGTCCAATGTACTAAAGCGCGAAATTTAAAACCTCGAATCGTCATAGTTGGCCAACCCACCACCCGCAACACAATACCTCCCCAAACACAATAAAAAAACACATACATACACTAACCAAAACCTTACTTCTAACCCTAAATGAAAGCACCAAAACCCTACTGCTAACCCTACACTAACCCCACATACACAACTATCTATGCACTATGCTTAAGCCTTCCCTAACCCTAAGGTCTGTAACTACTGCACACTTCCATTATGGAGCTATACCCAAGCAAACTAAATATTCCACACACATACACTTAACAAAACCCTACACTAAACTTCACATACACTACCTACACAAAACCTTACATACACTACCTACCTATGCACTTACCTTAACTCCTCCCTAACCCTAAGGTCCGTAACTATCGCACACTTACGTTACGGAGCTATACCACAGATGGGCCAACTATGCAAATTCGATATTTCCACTTTCGCGGTTTCATTCGTTCGATGTATTCGTGGTTCGCTCTTTATGTGTCACGCTATTTGGATTCACATATTTCAGCTTTCGAGCGCATAAAGTAGATCCGTGGTATCTGACATCAGTGTGGTTCTAGCACTTTCACGCTTTTGAGACCTGCATTCATCTTCTTACTTGCATCAAGAAGGAATGCCTTTGATGGAGCAACCAGATTGCTCTCAACTAAAGTCTTCCATTCACTGTGACCTACACAACCAAGTTCTTTTTACATTTTCCTCAGAAAGAGCATGGGGGCTTGTAGAGGAGACCACAGACTTCAAGGAGAGCAGCCTGCCCCTGTACTGAAATAACATACCAACATAAAGGAAATGAAGACACTCCTACAAGCCCTACAGGCCTTCTCGCATCTTTGTAAACCAGACACCCTGCTGGCATACATGGACAACATGATGGTGATTTAGTACATAAACAAGCAGGAAGGCACAAGAGCCTACCCCCTGTTTATGTCCAGGACAGAAGTTAAGCTTTTTCTGAGAGGGGGTTTTACACTTAAGCTCCCAGAGAAGCCTATCACCAAATCATGAGACCTTAATTTTGTTTTGGAAAAACTCACTTTACCCCCAGTTGAACTGGAACAGTGTTCCTCCTGACCTTGATTTCATCCCACAGATTCTCTGAACTCTATGCTGTCATGGCTGTTTCACCCTTCCTCATCTTCACAATGATAGGCTAAGTCTTAGAGCAGATCCTTTATGCCAGAAGTGGATAGTGAGCTATTAACCCTCAACCAGGCAATCAGTCTCTCTACCTTCTTCCCCAATCCCCAAAATAAGGGGAAAAGAATCTTACACTCCTTAGACATTTACAGACAATTGAGGCTTTAAATTGGAAATAAAATTAAGGAGTTCAGAAAAAAAAGAACAGATGTTTGTCTGTTACATGGATTCCAAGTAAGGACAACCAGTTTCTAAACAAACTATTACATCCCGGATCTCAAAGGCTTTTTCCTTTTGCTACACTTACTATGGAAAGTCTTCACCCATGTGACCAAAAGCACATTCCACTTGAGCAGTGGCTTCATCAGGTGCCTTTTACAAGGGAGTGGATATGAGGTGAATTTTAGAAGCAGCTACCTGGTCATCTGTCTGCACCTTTACAAAACATCATAAGCTATATGACTTCTCTAGGTTCGGGGCACTGTTTGCCAGAACTATTATGCCCGGCCTCCTAGACTCTTCACCTTCTCCTTAACTTCAAGCCTGCCTCCTTTTTTTCTCTCTCTCTCTCTTTAGGTCTGTGAATCACCCAGCTGTTATGGATACTGCAACTTTCGCTTAGTCAGGACATAGGGCAGTTGTGTACGAACTTACCATAACAGTAGATATCCTACTGATCACTGTTGCAGTATTTCTTCCCTCCCACCTTATCCCATAGTCTTCATTTCTCTCCCTGCTGTCACAAGTTCTATGTCTTACACACACAGATATGCACATCACCAAAGGATATGGCAGCTCTTCTCAGGGGGAAACCTACTTACCTATTCAATCTAAGCCCCTTCTACATGATCAGCATCCTTCCTCGGTTTTCTTCAGGCCACTGCTGGCTTAGAGATAGTCTGAGGATCTCACAAGTATGTCCAGTTTCTACCCCTGCACCGATGGGTTGAGGTCATCATCCAGATGTACATCCTCGGAAGGTAAAGCTATGGTATCTCAGCCATACATTAGAGAGCTACAATCCACTTACAAATATTGCAACAGTGATCAGTAAGTCATCTACTGTTATGGTAAGTTTTACACAACTCTACCCTCTCTTTGAATCCCAGTTTGTGCGAGAGATCCTCTCACCCAAGACAGAGACATTCATGACACCTTGAAAATGACTCTGCAAAGATAAGCTAGTCATCTAAATATGGAAAAATGTAGATACCCTGAAGCCTGCACTGAGCTATAATCTGAGCTAGACACTTTGTGAACACTCTTAGTGCAGATGATAGTCCAAAGAGTGAGGCAGATAACTGTTAATGTGATCCAGCCACACAAAACCTTAAGAAGCACATGAAGTCTGGATGAATAAGGATATGGTGATAAGCTTCTTTTAAATGTAGGATTACCAGGAAACTTGAAAGAGGACAAAACAGTATGAGGTTGTGAATTGAAAACATTTTGAATTTGGGCACTATTACAAACTAGTTTAGAAAAGAAATATCCAGAACTGGTCTCCAAGCATTTTATGACACTAGCAATATCCTTGAATAAAATTCCTTCCCCACCTGGGAAAGAGGTAGTGGTTCTATCACTTTTTGGGACAGCATGTGATGAAGATGAAGCATGTGATGTGAAGATGAAGAATAGGTGAAAACAAAATAGTCTGATGTGCAGGACAAGGAATGATCCTCTGGAAAGGAGGAATTTCCTCCCATTGTCATCTGTAACCTTGAGGAATGATTTTTCAAAACACATTTGTCTGAAACGGTCTGTTGCCAAGGAGAAAAATGGAGATTCATTCTTTCTGGAAGAGAAAAGGGGCAAGGATAAGAGGGGGGTCACAAGGTCTCCTGAACAGTTATTCAGACTTGTTGCACTGTCCTTGGTTTTGGGAAGTTTGAAACTTCTTTTTGGAGCCCCATCGCCATTTATTTTTAAACTTCTATTTTCCTGAAATCTATCGAGGCTGTTTATTCTGTATTTTGCCAAAATTGGATGAGGAGAAAGAAAATCCCTTGGACAATTTGGAAAAGGAGGGCTGAAAAATCTTAAGAGATCCTCTGGATCAACTTGCCTCTCTCATCACATTTTGATCGCCTCTGCAGCAGAGGGGCCAACCACTAAAGCTCTATCCAAAGGAGAATTTAAAAATCTCTTTTTTTTTGTGTCATCAGGGAGGTTCCGAGAATGCAGCCAAGCAAATCTTCTTAAAACAGTACCAGTGGCCATAGCCCAGGAAAAAGTATCAACAGAGTCATACACACAATGCAAACAATTAATAATGACCCGTGCAATAGAAGAAGCTAAGTTATTTAAAGCAGATTTTTTTTCATAAGAAGAAACTGTAGGTAAAACATTCCTCATGCTTTCATAATTTATCAGAACAGACTTTAACATATAAGCCCGACAATTCAAAATTCTGAAAATCAAAGTTGCAGAAGTATATACTTCCCCGATTCATATCGATAATTTTCCCATCCTTATTAGAAGAAGCAGGACTAGAAGTAACTAAGTGCTTAGCAGCAGCAGAATCAACTAAAGCTATAACTGCTGGGTCAGGTTTGGGAATAGAGTACAGAAATGTTAAAAACTGAGAAGCTTTATACATCCAATCTGCATTCTCAGGGACAGCTGTCTGATTATCAGCAAAATTGCAGGCAGTAAGACACATTTCCTCTAAAGCAGATAGGACAAGGGGGAATAGCTGTAAGTTCTGGAAAATCTTTTTACAACTGATACTATTTTTAAAGAACTGAAAACCTTAGTGTTCTTCCACTGAAAACACTGGGACATTCTTGCAAAAGTATCTGAATAAGAGATTCCCTCACAGGGAGAGTCTAAATCAGAAATCTGAGGACAAAGCCCTAAAATCATCCCTGCATCTTCTTTTATAGGTTCAGAGTCTTGAAGCTCTTCAGGAAAAAAGGAATCCCTCTTTCTTTTACCAGAAGCTACTTTACAAGAGGGATCAATAGTTTGAATTGAACCCCAAGCCAGTCCAAGTAAACTACTCCTGTCCAAAGAAATTTGAGGAGGAGTTGATACATGCTTGGTTTCCTGTTTCTTTTTTACAGGAAAAATTTAGCTAGCCACATTACTAATGGCAACAGCTGCTTTCCCAGAAATGGGCACAGCAATGTGACACAGCAAGGAAACCTTCCCTGTTCCCTCTATCAGAACAGGAATGGCTCTCCTTTGGCCACTGAGGGGATTCCAACAGCTGCAGAGGGCATGGTTAACCTCTGGTCCACAGTGGCTTTAGGAACTACATTAGAGGGGTCCATTGGTAAAAGGTGAGTCATCTGAGGTACAACAAATGGCCACAAAAGTGTCATCCACCTGCGGCCGAGGCAAATTTCTATCCTGCTCTGATGTCAAAGGCTGTTTGCTTAACTTTATATTTTTGTGGCTGGAGGAAGGACCTACCATGTAACCAGCAGTCTGTTCCATGCTAAAACTGAAAATGGTGCCTCTTTCCTGGGGAAGACAAGCAGTAAATGCTGATAAAACTACCAGTCTACAAAAATTACTCTTTAAATAGAAAAATACAATAAGAAGTATTTTAAAATACTACGGCAACCCAAAACAGAAAAATAAACACAATTTCTCCATAGAAAATATGTTTTCAATTAGTTTATACTACTGTTAAAGTGACAGAAATAAAGTAGTGCTCCATTTAAAAGAACATTACAGCCTCAAGATTGTCCATTAAATAACAACACATCTAACTTCAAAATAACTTTATTGAATAGGAAAGTAATAAAGCATTAACAACATTTAAGAAAATGGAAGTTTTTTTTTCCCTAAAGGGAACTTATCTGTCCAGCAAAGAAAAGCACAAGCTGACTGTTGATCCTCAAAAGCTTCAGAGGAACATAGTCTGAGGTGGCAGTAAAACTCTGAAGTTCTTTACCCCCAAATTCTCTTTAAGTCAGCTCAGTTTTAGCTGCTTGACAGTTTAGTTGCAGGAAAGGTGCATGGAAGGTGCCCTGATGTTTTAAGTTATAAGCTGGTTGGTCATTATATTCTTGGCAGCATATTACCCATGTAGCTAAAGCTACTGAACCAGTGATCAGTGTGAAGAGCATCTGCAGTGCGCACTGTCTGCACTCTAAGCTGTCAGTATTTTGAACTGTAACTATATAAATATGATTCTCCTGCATTTTGTCGAATGGCATTTCTGTGACAAATGCAGGGAGTGTAGTTAATGTCGATAGTATGGCCAGCTGAGTGGTGAAAATGTTGACGGTGTGTAATGTTGAGACAGGTAAGTGGAGCT